>NC_081860.1:11058566-11367588 GCF_963259705.1 Myotis daubentonii | reverse complement strand
AAATCAATAAAATATATTTTTAAAAAAATTATTTTGTTAATCCTTATCTGAGGATATTTTTCCCCTGAGGATATTTTTTCCATTGATTTTTTTTTTTTTTAGAGAGAGAGTGGAAGGTAGTGGGGAGGAGCATGAGGAGGAGGAGGAAAAGGAGAGAGAGAGAAACATGGATGTGATAGTGATGCATCAATGGGTTGCCTCCCACACACACCCCAACTGGGGCCAGGGATTGAACCTGCAACCCAGGTACGTGCCCTTAACTGAGAATTGAACCTTCAACCCTACGGTGCGCTGGCCAACGCTCCAACCACTGGTCCACACTGGCCAGAGCTACACAGATATTTCTTTATGTCCACATAAAACGTATTTTCACATTATCACCGTTGTAACGTATAATTTTGTCTTTTTAAATGTAATCACTTTTCCATGTAGGGCTCCTAATTATCTTTCGATTTTTTAAGCCAGTTTCTTGAGGTGGAATTGACATGTGAAAAAGCGGTAAATATTTTATGTATACAACTCAGTGAACTTGGGAAAAAACATACACCCATGAAACCACTGCCACCATCAAGGCCACAGGTATATACATTACCCTCAAGGGTTTCCCCCAGCCCCCTTTATTGTAATTACTAGAGGCCCGAAGCATGAAATTCGTGCAAGGGGCTCAGCCCTCACAGCCCTGGCTGCGTCTGGAAGGTTGTCCGGACAGTCATCCGGACGGTCGTTCTGCTGTTCAGTCTGATTAGCATATGAGCTCTTCATTATACAGGATTATGATTATTTTGTATGCAAATGGTGACAAGAACATTTCCTTCTCCCCAGGATTACTGATGCTGGTTGTTCATGCAACCAAACCTATTGTGTCCAAGCCGTATTGTGACCACGCTGTGCCAGAGAGGGGTCTGGGTCCGGAGACCCAGTGGTGACCACAGAGGCCACAGACCCTGTCCTCAAGAAGCTCCCCCCTACTCGAGTGGGGTGTCAGGTGATGAACCCACAAACTTGGTAACCAACTCCAATGACTGACCAGCCCTGGGAAGCAAGCAGGCTCGCGGGCGGGTGCTTTTGGGAGATGTTGCTACGCAGGTGACATTTCCGCTGAGACCTGAAGGACAGGAGGCAGGTGGCCGTGTCCCTGGCAGAGGGCACAGCTTGTGCGAATACCTTGAGCGGGAACACGCTGGCCACCAGCGATGACGTGTGCGAGAATCTTGGGCTCTGGGGAGTCAGGGGTGTCCCGGGCACCATGAGCATCTGAGGTTTAAGGCCACAGGAAATGCAGGAGCCAACGTGCGTGGCCACCAGGACAGGGGGGGGGCCTCGAGAGGGGGGCGAATGGGGGTGTGCGTGAGAGAACAGTGGGACACTCTATTCATCTGTGAACCAAGCAGCTACTTGACTATTTACCCAGGGGAGCTTCTGGCTTGAACGCAGAGACGTTCGGCCTGGAGGATGTGAGGCAAGCAGACCCCGGACACACAAGAACGTTTCGGCGGACTCTCGGGGGCTGGGTCTGTTCTGGGCAGCTCCGGAGAGCAGGGGGGCCCTGCACCCCCTCGGGGATTGAAGAAGCCCCCCCTCCCCAATGAGAAGGGCCACTGTGGGAAGTGACGTTGGGGCCTTCCGAGCCAACATCAGGGGACCACTGGGGGGGGGGTTGCCCAGAGAGGCCACCAGATGTTTCTGGACACGCTTCCCCTGGAGCTAAGGGAGGTCACTGCTCCAGCCGGCCCCTCAGAGAGAACCTGAAAGCCACGCGCCCTGACCTGCTCCGTTTGGTTCAACGATATCAGGAAACGCGACTCCTTGGGAGCTCTTCACCTGTGGTGGCTCACAAACCCCTCTGAGGACCCTCACTCGGAAGGTTGCATCCGAGTGCACTCACCACACCGAGTTCCAACACAGGCTTTTATCGATGCCCCCCTCTCCCCGTCATCCATCCCCCGGACATTCAGGGACCCAGACTCAGGTTAGGAAGCTTGTCTTGGGGGAATGTCTGTCGGTTCCTGTACTACCTTGCCCTCAGGGGTGAGTCTACAGTCCTGGGATCATTCTCAGGGCCTCCCCCCCCCTCTTGTGGTGTCCCCCAAGGGCCCGAGGTCTCCAACTAAGCAAGAGCACCCTCTTGAGGCATGGCCAGGACTGTGAGTCCTTAAGAGCGATGTCCCACTTCCATTCTCGCAGCCTGGCCTGCTTTTCCTTACGGGACCTGGGGAGTTTGGGGAGCCCCATCAGCACCCTTGGGGAAAGTGGATTGCTGCTGTGCTCCTCGATATTTGGATTTAACCCCTTTCTGGGGTGTGCACCCAGAGGAAATAAGGGTCTCTCTCTCTCTGAACGTGGGCTCTGCTGGGGGCCGCTTGCCACAACAGGCAGCAGAAGCAAAAGGAAAGGAAAAACTGAGCAATATGTACGAGAGGGAGAAGGGAGAGGGGGCAGAGGGGATTGGGAGGGGGAGGGGAAGGAAAGAGGAAGAGGGGGAGGGGGAGGGGAGGGGGAGGGGGAGGAGGGAAAGGGGAGTGTGGGAGGGGGATCTGACAGGGACAGGCCATCCACAGCCCGATGCGCCCCAGTAAGCATTTGGGACGTGGTGGGAAGCCGCTGCTGGGTTACAATCAGGGCGGTCACACCCACTTAGAGAGAAGCCTCAGGGATTTCCCCCCAGAATAGAAAGCGGCGGGTTTCCAAGAGGAGTCTCCCAAGGAGGAGAGGGACCCTGCGCTCCAGCACGTCTGCTGCAGCCACACTGTGTCTGTCGCCAGCAGGTACAACCCGAGAAGCCAGAGTGAGCCATTTTAATGTCACGGCTACTATGAGGCAGAGACGAGGGTGCCCGGAGGGATTCTTAGCCTGTGTGCGTGTGTACACGTGCGTGTGTGTGTGTGTGTGTGTGTGTGTGTGTGTTTTCTAGCAAAAGCGGAAGTTCCCTTGGCTGCCCCTAGGAGATCATCTGTGATACAATGTCTGGAAGGGACAAGCTAGGGCTCCCTGGGAAGAACCAGGAGACTTGGGGTGAGGACAGCGGCTCACTATCCTGCCCTGGAGAGCCGTTTCAAGAGTCAGGAGGGAAAGGGAGCTGAGCCCTGATGTCGGGGTCCCCAGGGAAGACGGGGCTGGAGGGATTCCCCGAGCTCCCAGGCACCCCACCCGGGGAAGGGGCGCTTGGATGGACTCTGCCCGCATGGATGTCATGACCCCTGGCTACCAGGTCGCACTCTGCGGTGTTTGAACACAAAGCCGAGTCCTGCCCCCATCTTTCCAAGGGGATTGGGTGACCTGCTCAGAGCACACAGCCACGAAGGGCAGAGTGGGGACCAGAACCGGGGCCTCCAAGATCCAGCCCGCTGCTCCTCCTACTTTTTCAAAAAATATCTTTTTATTGATTTCAGGGAGGAAGGGAGAGGGAGAGAGAGATAGAAACATCCATGATGAGAGGGAATCATGGATCAGCTGCCTCCTGCACGCCCCCCACTGGAGATCAAGCCGGCAACCCGGGCATGTGCCCTGACCTGGAATCGAACTGTGACCTCCTGGTTCATAGGTTGATGCTCAGCCACTGAGCCATGCCAGCTGGGCACTCCTCCTACTTTTGCAGCTCTGGGAGCGCAGGAAAAGACCCTCCCTGCTCTCAGGGAGCTGATACCCTGGCAGGTAGGGAAGAGGCGCCTGAGCAAATTATGGCTGCAAAGGCAACCACAGCCCGACCACGTGCAAAGACAAAGCACACCTCAGTCAATCCCTTTGCAGGTACAACTGGCAGAGTAGACAATCGGGGGTCCTGCAAGCACCCAGCAACCAGGTCAACCCCGAACATTGGATGCAAGATGAGAGCACCCCCAGATGACACGGATATGTGTAGCCTCTTTCTATGCACTGAGCTCCGGTGGGGTAATCAGGTCAGCATCGGCACGGTGGAGAGTTCACACCTCAGGGAAGGCCCCCCTGGAAAGTCTCTAGCTGTCCGGAGGCTGCAAGTCCTGAGCCCACGGACATGACCCATGACCCTGGACAGTAAGGTGCTACGTTCACCACCTCGCCCTCCCCCGACAGCCCCCACAGACCCTGGGGATAGCCCTGCAGACATGACAGAGCCGGCCTGGCCTCCGGGACAAAGTGCGGTGTCAGGGACTCGTGCCAGAGCTATTACTCAAACAAACCGCCAATCCGAGGGCCGGAATAGGAGCAATTATTTAAGTATTCTTGGAAACCCTGAACTTTTCTTTCTCTTCGCCTGGGCTCATTTTTTCCTCTGGGCTTCAGAACAGACTCGCGATTGTCGGCACAACCTCCCCTCATTCCACCCTCCCTCTCCCAACACACACACACACACACACACACACACACACACACACACACACACACACACGAGACACCCATGGAGGCAGGGTCTTCTGTGGCTTTGTAGAGAACCAGGATCGCAGGGCATTCCGGATTCTGCGTGGTAAGACCTAGCTTCCCTGCTAGAGGCAGCAGGTGGAGGAAGCAAGGTTGGTGGGGGGCCTGGGGTGGGGGGGACAGTGTTAGGGATGTGGCTGGAGAAAAGACTCCTCTTCGAAGGACTCAGACCCCTGGAGAAGTAGCCGGGCAAATTTAGCTAGACACTGTTTCTTTGCCCACAGTGCATCCAAACAGGGAGCCCCTTGACCTCCCCGGCCAGTAGGTGGCGCCCTTGTGTCTGCTACCCAGCTTGCTGGAGACACAAGCTCCCGCCGCTACCTGAGCTGTGTCACGCCTGTGCCTCTCCCATCCTGGCCCCAGATGACCAGCAGCTGCCACCTACGCCCCCTTGCTCCCTCCATCACCAGCCACACAAGGGCGGGCTCTGCTGACCACCGGCATCACGTCACCAGGCGGCTACCTGGGGTCCCCAGTGACATCACTTCCTGCCCCTCGGGCACGCTCATTTTCCAGTCTTCGTGCCCAGAGCACCGGGGCTGACTGAGAGGAGCCGCGGCGTTCACACCGAAGGGGCCTTGGGCTGGGAGGCCGGGGCTGCTTCTGGAAGATGTTAGCGCTTTCCTGTTGGACGCCAACCCCGCTTGGAACCGAGCTTCAAAGGAAACCTCATCTGTAAAATGAGGGGGTGGGCCGATCCCGGAGAGCCACTCTGGCTCTGACAGTTTCTGCCACTATGAAAGGAAAACCCCACAGAGCCGGGGGCGGGGGAGCCGAGAGCCGGCGCTGCTGGTTGCGAATCACCAGCGGTGGTGAATCAGTTTTTATTTTGGGCCTCACAGCTGATAGATTCATTTGTATTTTACGGGCCATCCTCTGCACGATTCCAAGAAAAATCACTCCCTCAGCGGCTCCACTGACATCACCAGCCACCGCAGAGGAGGCCCCGGGGCGTGCAAACCTCAGGCCCAGTCCCTGTGCGAGAGAGCGGACTGGGCTCCGGGTGAAAAAGAGGCTGTTATGGATGGGGGCTCCTTGTCGCCATGGAGACCGAGTTGCTCCCTCTCCATCCACTTTTCAGGAGGGTTTTCCCACGTGCTCATCCCCAGATTTGAATGTGACGGGTCCAGTCTTGGGTCAAGCAAATCTATCCTCTCCGAAGAGATCATACAGACAGACAGACGGACGGACAGGCAGACAGACCGGAGAGCTCTACTTTCCGGACAGCCCAGCAAACTGAACTTGGAGGGGTTTGGCCTTCACTGCCATAGAGTTTGGGCTTTGGGGCTTATTATTTATTTATATTCTTGTTTGTTTGTTTAATTATTTCTAATGGAATTTCTCCATTTGGGTACAGTTTTCCTGAGCTCTTGACTTTTGGGTTCCCCCGCCCCTGTTTTATTGGTTTATAATTGCCACACAACACTGTTTAAATTTCCAGTACTCAGCATCATAATTGGACATAATAATTTGCAGTAAAATGACTGCCGCAATGTTTAATTAGCATCCATTCTAAGCTCTTTATTTGGAAAAGAAAAGCAAATCCTTTTCTTCTTTTTAAGACAGAGAGGAGAGAGGTTTTATTGTCTTTTCTGTCGAAGGCCAAAACCACTGAATAAAAAAATGCGCGTAGAGGGGACCAGGCAGGAATGAGATGAACCACAGCGAAGACCAACGGACTGTTTCTAAACTGAGGACGGTTTCTACATTGACCAAGCAAGGAGCATTCTCTTTGTCCAGCTCTCGAGTCTTTAGAATCCTGGGATCTTCTCCCTGGGAGACACCCCGCCTACAGCGATCCCCCTTCCTTCATCCTTGGCAATGGCACCCCTTCCCTGCTTCAATGGACACACAAGTCTGTCTATATACATAAAAGGCTCAGATGCAAAGTGTCCCCTCGGGAGTTCAACCAGAAGACCGGGAGTTCGATTGCTCGCTATGATGTGCACTGACCACTAGGAGGCGGCGCAGAACGAAGGAAGGCCCCGGCCAGCAGCCAGCAGCTGGGAAAGAAAGGCCCCGGCCAGCAGCCGGAAGGCCCCAATAGGCCCTGATTGCCAGCCAGGCCTAGGGACCCTACCAGTGCACAAATTTCATGCACCAGGCCTCTAGTATTTTTATAACTTGGGTGTTGCTGTTTTTTTAAAAAATCTTTTAAAGTCCTTAGGTTGAGCGGATATCGGCCTCCCTGCAACTCATATCGGCAAGTGGCAGGTCTGTCCTTGGAGAGCCCATACAGGGAAGAAGCCCAACTCTAGTCTGAGTTAGCCTGGACAACAGCCTCTGCAGCACCCCTTCCTGCACTCACCCCAGCAGTCAGGCCTCCCTCTCTTCTGGCTAAAACCACCGCCCCCACCCCCACCAATTCCATTCTTGAAACCACTCCTCATTCAAGGTCATTTCCAGACCCTTCACCTGGCGACTCACCTCTGGACACTGAGCAAGTTGTCAGCCGCCCTTTTACACCATGCCTGAGGTCTGGACGTCCTGGTGTTTCCTGATTCTGTGTTGATGGGCTGGTAGATGTGGGGACAAACCCAAACCTGGGGTTGCAAAGCCTCATGCAGATGTCACACCCAACACTGGCCACAGGGACACATCCTGGCCTGTTACAAGGATAATCTTTGAGCAGCTGGCGGATACTACGGCATGCTGTCTGCCATGAGGACCACATACTACATACTCTGAAATGTGTCTCTAGAGAATCAGAAGGTGGTTGGAAGTGATTTGCTTTTCATTCAATGAACACTGAGTATTCACGTCTCAGATCTCATCACCGATCACAGAGGAAAGGCTACTGCGCTGTGACAATAAATGACCCAGTCTTCACCCTCAAGGAGATTCAATCCAACAAGCTCGCAAGACCTAACTGGCCCAGGTGTGCTGGCCCTAAGCAACTTTGGAAGAACTCTGCTTGTGATCCAAAAAGACTAGGCATACCAGGGGTGGAGCGCCTTTTCTCTGCAAGGACCATTTGGATATTTGTAACATCACTAGAGGCCCAGTGCACGAATTCGTGCATGGGTGGGGTCCCTCAAACTGGCGAATTAGGGCCGGCTGAATGGGGGGAGGGACCGTGGGAGGTAGGCTGGCTGCAGGAGGTTGGCTGTGGGAGCACACTGACCACCAGGGGGCAGCTCCTGCATTGAGCATCTGCCCCCTGGTGATCTATGCACGTCATAGCTACCGGCTGGTCTTCCGGTCGTCCAGTCATAATGGTCGCTTAGACTTTTATCCTATATAATAAAAGCCTAATATGTAAATCGACCTAACAGTGGAACAACCAGTGGCACAACCAGCAGAACGACCGGTTGCTATGACACACACTGACCTTCAGGGGTCAGCACTCAACACAGGAGCTGGCCGCAGGCCCCAGGTCAGCCAAGGTGGGTGCCAGCAGGGCTCCCCCGATCTTCCCGCTGGTTGCCCCACAGATCGGCCCTTATTGCCAGCCAGGCCTAGGGACCCTACCTGTGCACAAATTTCATGCACCGGGCCTCTAAAAAAAAAAAAATATATATATATATATATATATATATATATATATATATATATATATATATATTTTTTTTTTTTTTTTTTTCCTCGTACCATACAAAATTATCAACTTAAAATTAGGCTGCTCTATTTGGTCAAACATTTAATTAATTCACCTCTAATGCCAAGTGATTTCACGGGCTGTGGGAAGAGCTCAGGAGATGAGCCTCATATGGCCCGTGGGCTGGACGTTCCCCACCCCTCTATAGATGATTGCTGATGGAAGGAATCTCAGGAAGCTTGGAATCACAATCCCTTGGTTTATAGATGGGCAGCCTGAGCTCCAGAACTCGTCATTCGCCCACCTGGCTCTGTCCATCCATCCATACAGCAAACGCATTTACTGAGCAGTCGCAATGAGCAAGGTAATATATTTGGGGGGACTCCAATGTGAACAGCGATAAGGAGTGGCAAGGAACTTTGCCGGCGTGTAGACAGAGCTCTGGCTGAAGGATCTGGCCAAGGGAATGCAGTTGGTTGGCGTCAGAGCCAGAATCAGAAACCAGATCCCTTAACCTCTGACACAGGGCTCGTCCCAAGGCACCATGCAGTCACTCAGAAATGACCAGATAGTAGATATATGACAATATATACACAATAGATACACAGATCTGTAGACTATAGCGTGTAGGCCCTATGTCAGGGGGACTCTGTCCTTAGGGAACCCTATTTAGACACTTCGGGCAAGGTGTCCGTAATTGGAGAGTATGCTGGCCATCTATAATAATAAAAGCATAATATGATAATTGGACTGGACAGCCAAATGACCTTCTGGACATCCATCCAGACGACCTTCTAGACAAAGCCAGGGCTGGAAGGCCCGAGGCAAGCCGCCGCGGCTGCGAGGGCTGAGCCCCTTGCATGAATTTCGTGCATCGGGTCTCTAGTACAGAAATAACTAAGGATGCAGGAGTTCCCAACAAACCATTCCATCGCCTCCCAGGAGCAGAGCAATATGACTTCCCCTTGCCAACAGTCTATCCAAGCTCGCCCCCAGGACCGCCAGAGAGCAATCCAACCTGTCCTGCTGCTCTTTCAGCTCCACGGGATTGGGTGTTACTGACTTTCCTGAAACCCCCACCCCCACCCCCCTGGTTCCAGGAGGCTGTAGGCTTCTCCCTCCTTGCTGACTGCCCCTCAGTAGCCCCTTTAACTGTGAACAACCACAGGGACCTGTCCTCATTCTTCGTTTCTCATGTCAACGCCTCCCCTTTGAAGACTCATGCATTCAGAGAACCTCCACCATCATCTCTGTACGTGACATTTCCAAATCTGTGTCCCCACCTTGACAAGGGTCCCCTGTGTACTTGACTCTCCCTTCATTGCCTCAAACTCAACAGGTCTCAAACCAAGTCTTCCTCGCTCCATCCCCACACTCCTGCCTGCCAAACCTCCATCACCTTTCCACAACCCCAGCTTCCAGACTCATTCTCGTAGTCCATCAGGCTTACACACTGAGATAAAATTTCATTTTTTCTCCCTTGTGTATGTAAGTCAATCCTGACTAAGTCATTAGAGAGTCCTCCCTCAGATCAGCTTAATTTTATCCATCCACCTATCCATTCATCCATCCACCCATCCATCCATCCATCTATCCATCCATCCATCCATCCATCCATCCACCCACCTACCCATCCATCCATCCATCCATCCATCCATCCATCCATTCATCCATCCACCTATCCATCCATCCATCCATCCATCCATCCATCCATCCATCCACCCACCTATCCATCCATCCATCCATCCATCCATCCATCCATCCACCCACCCATCCATCTATCTATCCACCCATCCATCCATCCATCCACAAATCCTTCCCTCCATCCTTCAAGGACACTCCAGCTTACCCTGGGATGACCAGGTCACACTCCAAGAAGCCCTGGTCCCCAAGCCCGAGGTAACGTCCCATCTCAGCTAGGACTGCTGGCATATGCACCCACCGGGCGCCATGCCAGCTTGGGCGATCCTGACCTCTCACAGATGCCCCCACCCCACCCCCGCACCTTCCTTTCTCCCTGAGTACAAGATCAAAGCCAAGAGAAGGCGCTGGCCATCCTGTCCCACAGAGCTGTCTCCTCAACAGGAGGCCTTGCTGGAGAGCAAGTGGAGGGATGTCTCTCTCCTGTGGCACCCGGGGCCACCTCCTAAAATCAGACCCTATTTCAGGACTGGCAGCTGGGAGCTCAGGGATCCTCAGAACTGAGCAGTGCCCCCTCGAGTGCAGCCCACTCCCAGCCCCCCACCCCACCCACCAATGCTAAAAGCCAGCAGCAAGCCTTCCTCTACGGTTCTTTTCAAAGACAGAAGGGGCTATATATTAACCCTTTGAGTGCCAACCAATATCCTAGGAACTATGCTAAAATTGCCAAGGCATTTTTGCTGATTTTATAGCAGTTTAGGGAAAAAATTATGAATCGCAAGTAAATGAAGTTACATATTCAAAAACTTAAGGAAACCTTTACTACCTTGACATATTTAGCAATATCATCATCACTGATAAAAGCAGACTTAGAACTGGACGCCATTTCGAAGCTTTGATAGCGCTCCTGGCACTTTTGGCGAAAGACAGGAGGAGCACGATCACGCTCCCCGGCACTCTAGGGGGTTAACTAAGCATCCTTTCTTTTCTAATACATTTTTATTGATTTCAGAGAAAGAGAGAGAGAGAGAATCATTGATCGGCTGCCTCCTGCACGCCCCCTACTGGGACCGAGTCCACAACCCTGGCACATACCCTGATCAGGAATCGAACCGTGACCTCCTAGTTCATAGGTCAACGCTCAACCACTGAGCCACATCGGCCGGGCTTAACCAAGCATCTTTAACCTCCCCAAGAACATAGGGGCAAAAGTCCAGGAGACAACCCCTCCCAGGCCGTGCTGGGGCACATGGAGCTGCCAGCATCCCAGCGTGACCTCCCAGGCACCCGCGAAAAGACTGTCAGTCTGATCCCAATTATATCTGCATCCAGATTCCAGGACACACGGAAAATCAAAAGCAGAGAGCGCCTTCAGAGACCAACCAGTGCCATGCCCCATAGCGCAGATGGAAAGTTCAAGGCTCGGGGACGCCCTGCGGTCACTCAGTGAGGCGGAAGCAGGGGGTCTGGCCAATGGGCAGGACAGAGGCAGTGAGCTGCCCTCTCACTGAGACGAGACCCCATGGCACTCGGGGGCTCGGGGGCTCCAAAGCGCCTGAAACATGGGGTCAGACTGGCTGTGCCAGCTGTGCTCACAGACACTGTGAGCACAGAATGGTGGAGAGTGGGGAGAGAGGAGGTTTAGCAGGAGCGGGGGGCACGTCCAGTGAGAGGTAGTCGTGCTAGGCCTGGGAGTCTGGCACCCCAGGAAAGGTAGGGAACAGCCCAGCAAGGACTTGAACTTCATGTTCCCTACCAGGGGCCTGAGGATCTGGGGACCCAGCCAAGTGGGAGGAAGGACCCCCGTCCTGACCTCTGTGCCGACTCCCACAGCTGCTGGGCGCTCGGCAGCACCGGGCTTGCTTACCTCACCCGTCGGTCAAGTCCAGACGGCGCAGGACAGGACGTGGGCTGCTCCCTTTGCCGGGGGGCCCGTGCAGGGCCAGACGATCCAGGGCCACTTCTAAGGACTGGGGCTCCCAGTTCACTAAAACATAAAAAGGTGCCAAGACAGGATTAGCAAAATTGGGGTGTGTTTCAGACATTTCCTGTGAACAAACACCCTTTTTACACACACACACACACACCCCAAAATAAACATAAGGCAACACAATCGTGCTGTTCACAAAATAATCACAGAAAGTATGTAAATATGAATTCAGAGGCCCCCTAGGCCATGGGGCCCAGCAATGACATGAATTCAAAGTGGTACGATGGCCCTAGCCGGTTTGGCTCAGTGGATAGAGGGTCAGCCTGCAGACCAAGGGGTCCCGGGTTCGATTCCCATCAAGGGCGCACGTACCTCGGTTGCAGGCTCCTCCCCAGCCTGGGCCCCAGTCGGGGCACGTGCAGGAGGCAACTGATCGATGTGTTTCTCTCACATCGATGTTTTTGTCTTTCCCTCTCTCTTCCACTCTCTCTAAAAATCAATGGAAAAATATCCTTGGGTGAGGATGAAAAATTAAATTAAATTTAAAAAAAGAAGTGGTACGATGGAGGTCTTCCGCTAATCTTTGTGCCTGGGCATGAAAACCTCCCTCGAAGGTAACATGTCGAGTTGAAATTCAAGGCCCTTGGAGACAGGAACAGCATCTTTCTCTTGGGTCCCACCCCCACCCCCTTGGTCAGCTCCTCCTCTTAGGTGTTGAGAGACCCTACCTGAAGGTGGGCGGAGCCCCTAAGGAACTGGGTTTAAGAAGACACTTCCCACCCTACATGGACACCCAGCCCCAGGCCGTATCTGAGGAAGAAAGGCGGAAACGAGGCTGCCCCCAGGAACAGCACCGGAGCTGAATGGGGCCTTTTCATAATCACACTACCCAGGAGGGGAGTATAATCCCTCCCCAGCCACACAGAGCGCCCTCGATCCGGGCGGCACAATGCACTGTTCACACGGCTCAGGAAACAAAATAAATATATCCTCCCCCAAAGACCCCACAATGGGGCTTTTTCATGGCGGGGACTCAGGACCAGCCCCCACCCCACCCCACCCCCCTGCCCCCACCCCACCCCACCCCCCTGCCCCCACCTGGCAGAGGGGCTGCTCGGCCCTGCAGACTTTGCCCAACCTGTCCTGGGACTCAACAGTCCGCCTGGCCTGGCCTGGCCCCGCCTGCCCACTTTCTGGTCATGGCCGAGTATGGACAGTGGCCCTGTGGGTGGGGATTGGGCGGGGCCTGTGAGTGTGTGGGGGGGGGGGGGGAGGAAGGAGGCAAGCGAGGAACCGGACATTTACTGATTGCCTACTATGTGCCGGGCAGGTTGAGACCCAGTGAGGACCTCCTTCTTATGGACAAAGCATCTGCAATTAGATTCCTCAGGGCTCGGGACGGGGGCACCACTCAAGATGGCACGCGAGACTCCAGGTCAACCCTGCAAAGGTCTAGGCCAGTGGTCGGCAAACCGCGGCTCGAGAGCCACATGCGGCTCTTTGGCCCCTTGCGTGTGGCTCTTCCACAAAAATACCACGTGCGGGCGCGCACCTACAGTGTGAAGTTGACTTAAAACTTTAAGTAAAGTTTATGAAGTTAATTTTAGGGAACGCTGTGGAGTGAAAGAAGATGTAGTGTCAAGGATGGAGAAAGGTGTGTGGAGATGGTGTGGACATACAGAGAGGATGAACGGAAGGAGATGGACGAAACAAGTATACAAGACGAGTGTGGATGGGAGAGTTGGAAGGGGTCGACCTCAGCGAACGTACCTCAATCAGATTGCAGACGTTTTTAGCAAAGGCCAGCTTAGGAGTACCCTAATTAAGTCAATCACAATGTACCTACCTATATAGTTTCAGTTTAAAAAATTTGGCTCTCAAAAGAAATTTCAATTGTTGTACTGTTATTTGGCTCTGTTGACTAATGAGTTTGCCGACCACTGATCTAGGCCGACTGGCATTGTTGGGGGGGCCTCCCAGAGTTCTCTGACGCTCTCCATCACACCTGGCCGGAATTGTCCCATGCCCTCAGGCCCTTTAAGGAGCTTGCTTTCGCCCGGCCACCGTGGCTCAGTGGTTGAGCATCGACCTAGGAACCAGGAGGTCACAGGTCGATTCCTGGTCAGGGCACAGGCCCGGGTTGCAGGCTCCATCCCCAAAAGGGGGCGTGCAGGAGGCAGCCGATCCATGATTCTCTCTCATCATTGACATTTCTTTTTTAAAAAAATATACTTTATTGATTTTTTTACAGAGAGGAAGGGAGAGGGATAGAGAGTTAGAAACATCAATGAGAGAGAAACATCGATTCAGCTGCCTCCCTCACAACCTCCTACTGGGGATGTGCCTGCAACCAAGGTACATGCCCTTGACCGGAATCGAACCTGGGACCTTTCAGTCCGCAGGCCGACGCTCTAGCCACTGAGTCAAACCAGTTAGGGCTCATCATTGACCTTTCTATCTCTCCCTTTCTCTCTGAAATCAATAAAAAGAAAAAGAAGCCTGCTTTCGGGGAGGTGCCAACCAGCCTTGGAAAGACACCCTCTGGACTTTGCCCCCCTTTTTGGTCAAAGCCAAACCAAACCCTCTGTGACTCTCCAACACACCCACCATCCTGCGTGGTGCAGCTCCCCCTGCCCTCTCCTTGTCCACTCGCCTCTGAGATCAGTGACAATAAAAGCACTGGGAGCTCAGTTCACGCCACTGTGCGTGTCGGTCTCCAGCACGAGGCCAGTGTTCCTTCAGGGCAGGGACTGGGTCTTCATCTGTGAAGTCCCCAGGGCCCAGCTTAAGGTCAGCAAAAGGTGCTTTTTCAATAAATGTGCCCATTGAACACATGACGGAGCCTCCCAGGAGCCATCTCCAGGCTGTAATGCGAGGAGCTGAGCTGTGGTGATGATGTGGGAGAAAGCTCCCTGCCCGCTGAGGCTGAGCTGCCATGGCTGCCCCTCTGCCCAGAGGAGGATGGGGGGGAAGGAGGGAGGAGGAAGAGGAAGAGCAGTATGGGGCAGAGGGGGAGGAGGAGGGGGAGAAAGAGAAGAGGGAGGAGGAAGAGGAGGAGGAGGAGGAGGAGGAGGAGGAAGAGGAAGAGGAGGAGGAGGAGGAGAGGAAGAACCGAGCCCCAACCCCCTTGTGGCTGCTGGGGCCGCCCTCTGGTCTGGTTGGCCTGGGAGGGCACTGATGGGCCACAGGGAGCCCAGAGCCGTCTTTGCGGGCAGTGGGGGCAGAAGCTCCTGGCCTCTTCCCGCCTCAGCACCTGGCTGATGCGCCACCGCCTGCCCTTCCAACGCCAGCCCTCCGCCTGCAGAGCTTCCCGCTGGGCAGACACTGGGGCGCCCACCTGTGCCTCATCTAGTCACCTTTCCTGGCAAACGGTATTGCTTCGCCAGAGGGTTCTAGAGCCCCTCTAGACTCCCACTCAGAGCTTCGTCCAACCTCTCCCTCCATCCTCTTGAGATTGAGGACCAGGGAGAAGCAATTGGTCCAAGGTCACATGGTGAATGAGGAACAGTCGGCACTAGGCTGTGACCCCAAATCCATGTCCCCCCTTGCTTCTGCCCTGGGTCCAAAGCCCAGGCAATCCACCCAGTGAGGCCTCCCAAATCCCGTAGGACCCCCCCCCCCCCCGTTTCCTCTGCTGCGCTGAGTAACAAGGCTGGGTCCCGTGCATCATTGTCACCTGGGGGCTGGCACTAGACCCTCAGGGGCGAGTCACCTGCCTTCCCTCTTGCCCTCCTAACATCCCCTTCTCCAGCTAGTAGCCAAACAGTTCTGTTATCATATGAATCTGCTCACCACACCCCCTGCTTTAAAGTCCGGTGGCTGCCAGCACACTAGGAATGCAGACTTAAAGCAGCCCAAGTCCCAGGCCGCT
Source organism: Myotis daubentonii (assembly GCF_963259705.1). Classification (NCBI taxonomy): domain Eukaryota; kingdom Metazoa; phylum Chordata; class Mammalia; order Chiroptera; family Vespertilionidae; genus Myotis; species Myotis daubentonii. Next base: position 11,352,213 of record NC_081860.1, on the reverse strand, counting down.
CCATCCACTGAGCTCAGCCCTCCAACCTGCCAAGTCCATTTCCATCCGAGGAACTTTTTGCTGGCTGCTCCCTCTTCCCCAAACACTCCTTCCCTAGGGGTTCCCAACCGGGGGAGGGGGATGAGCGGGTCCATGGATTGAGCTGGATTTCAGCTTCGTCGTTTTCCTGTGACACGCTGTGTGTATTCCATTCTGCAGGTAAGAGCATCATTCGGGGAAGAGTTGCACAGGCGTCACCAGACTCCCCAGGGCACTTGATCCCTGCGCTATCGGTTATCACCGTCCAACCAAGGAAAGCTGGAACCCGGGGCCTGAAGGGGGGAGGACCCTGGGGACAGAGGTGGAAGGGGGGCCGGCTGAGTGAGCCGCAGCTACATTAGACCCACAGCCCACAGCGGGACGGGCTGTGTCTTTGAGAAAGGTGCGCAGGTGGAATTCGGCCAGAGCAGGGCTTGGAGGGGCTGGTATTCCCTCCCCTGCTGGCTATCCCTGCTCAGCATCGAGCTAGAGAGGAGAGGAAGGTCCACATTCCTGTTCATGCGGCAGGAGAGGCGTTTGCATTGCCTCGGGCACTCCCACCGCAGCCCTGGGCTGAACACGAACCAGAGTCCTGAGGTCCCATGTGCGACCAGCCACAGTCGCTCCCAGAATCAAACCAGCCTGGTCTCCTGGCCTCTGCCTTGCTGGCCACAGGAAGTTCCAGGGCGATCCCAGGGCCCTCCCAACCTGAGCTGTTTCCCCTGCATTTTCCAGAAGGGCCAGATGTTCCTGCAACCTGAGCCTGAGCCCGAGCCCGTCCTCCGGCCTGGGGAGCCGTTCCCTGGGAGCTGCCTGCAGACGGCTCGGCTCCGCACAGCCTGCAGCCTCTGGCTTTGGCTGTAAAATGGGATTCATGGCCCTGTTCCTGTTGGCCACTGGGCTCTGGCCTCCGTGCAATTCCCAGGCCCCCAGGGTGGGAGGGTTGGGGGTGGGGGAGAGAGAGAGAACCAGACACTTTTAATTGACTTCCCCAACCTGATGATAGAGTATTGGGTATCAATAGACCGCAGGCAAGCTATTTTCATCCATGATTTCAGACGGGGGCAGAAGCCCAGGCTGCCGCCACGTTCCTGCCACACCACCTCAGCGGATGAGCTCACCCCTGTCTGCTAGCACAGCAGCATTTGCTGGGACCAGGCAGTCTCATTCAAGACCTCCCAGGGAAAAGGGCTAGCAAGAGGGGGGGTGGGGGGTGAGCAATCACAGCCGTGTGCCCGCACCAGACCCAGCCGGAGACCAGCCTGGAGGCAGGAGACCTCTTCCTCGCTGGGGAACTCTGGGCAGACGACTTGACTAATCTATGCCTCAGTTTCCCCGCCTATTAAGAGGAGGCTGAAGTAGCCGGCGAGACGTAGGTTCTAGAACTCCGCAGGGAGGCCCGAGTGCTTTTCTCGCCCTTTCTTATGTTAGAGTCCTGAGCCTTGTTGATTCTGTGGGCAGTTGTCAAGTTTGGAATCGCCAGCTCGATACCATTCAGGGCCCCCGGGTGGGGTTCCAGAAATCTCCATTTGAGTACCCTACTGGGCACAGGATTGGAGAGGTCATTCCCAAACTGTGTAGGGCACCTCACAGGCATATGTCTACATTTTGGGGTCCAGTGTGAGCAAGCATAAATTGAGGGGATGGAGACAGGTCCAGGAGATAGGATAGGCCCCCTGCCAGACCCTTGCCCGAGACCAGTGGTTCTCAACCTTCTGGCCCTTTAAATACAGTTCCTCATGTTGGGACCCAACCATAAAATTATTTTCGTGGCTACTTCATCACTGTCATGTTGCTACTGTGATGAATCGTCATGTCAATATTTGATATGCAGGATGGTCTTAGGCGACCCCTGTGAAAGGGGCATTTGACCGCCAAAGGGGTCGCGACCCACAGGTTGAGAACCGCTGCCCTAGACCTTTCCCTCAGCATTGTCTTGTCTGACCTACAGCAGCTCCTCCCCCACCAGTCTGTGAGTTCAAAGGCAGGGAGGGGATCCGGTCCCATCGATGTGTCTACAAGACCACGTTTGAGCTCAATGAACGACTCACGGAACAAATGAATGAATAAGTGGACGAACAGAGGGATGGATGCGTGCATGAATGGATGGATGGATGAATGAAAGAAGGAAGGAAAGCCAGAGGAGGCGTGCTTGCTTGATACCGTGTGTGTATGTGTGTGTCGTTGCTAGGTGGAGGAGAAGACGAGATTACTCACCCCAGCTAGGAGGGGGCTGGATGGCTCTGCCTGGAAATACCACACCGCTACCCCCCTCTACCAACCACCCCCCCCCCGCGCGCCTGTCAGTCACGGTCTGCAGACTCGAGAGCAGGGAGAAGCTTTCCTCCAGGAGAAAAACCATAGAATCACGGAATGTTGGCTCTGAGGGAAAACCACAGGTCACTTCATCTGCACCCCTCCGCTGGGGAAGCAAAGGCCCAGACAGGTTCAGGTCCTGCCTCTGCTCTGACATCATCATGGAAAATTGTTGTTTTTCCACGGAAAAGGAGCTGGGGGGTGGGAGGGGGGGAGAGAGAGGGGGCATGGGGCAGAGCTGGTATTAAGTAGACAAATGTTAATCACAGAGAAAGCCTGTGCCTTCCCAGGGGCAGCGGGATCACAGAGGAAAGAGGGTTCGCCAGCCTCGAGGGGTGCCAGCGGGGCCGGGCAGGGCCATCGGGCATTACATAACCAAGCCAGAGGCTCCAAGGAACACCTAAGCTGGCCCCGTGCTCGTCCTGGAACGCGGTTTCCAGCTATTTCCTACCGAGGGAGGTTTTGCTGAGCGCAGGGCTTTCTGCATTTTCCATCCGTTTGCTCTTAAAGAGAAGCACAGAGCAAAATATAAAATCCTTCCCCGAGGTTACCAAGAGTCTCCCAGTTCTGAAGAAGGGAGATGTTAATCTTCATCCCGTGGTCCTTACCGGCCTCGTTCCTCTGAGGCATCTGGGGCTGATCCCAAGGAGAGATCTGCTGCATCCAATAGGCTACTCCCCTCTGGCCTGGTTGGGGGGAGGGGGGGGTGCTGAGCCCTGCAGCTGCGGCTGCTGTGGACACCTGAGCTCACACTGCTCCCGGAGCAGAGAAGGTGAGCTCGGGGACCAGCCAGGAGCTTCAAGGACTCTGGAGGACAAAGCTCTACTTAGATCAAGCATTGTCAAACTCATGGCCCCCGGACCGCATGCCTCATTTATTTGGCCCGTGATAGCCTTGGAGTTTGACATGCTGGACTTAGATGGCTTAAGTCAGCTTTGGGAAGTTGATACAAGGCCTTACAGTGTTTGGACAGGTTCAAGCCCCAGACTAATGAGAGGGCACAGTCCTCTCATGGCCACCTGCAAGTCCCAGCTTGGAGGGCAGAGCCCTCCCAGCACAATTATAGCCAACAGCTATAGCTGTAAGCTGGAACCTATGGTCCGAACACGTGGCCCCACGTGTCTGAGTGATGTGAGCTTGGTAGAGTTCAGGTGCATGTGATTGAGTAGGATCGAAACCCACGAGAATGCTGTAAGCATCTTGACCACGCCCTTACTCTGCCTCGTGGAATCTGGCTATAAAATAAAGACACAGCTGGTGGTCCGTGGTGTTGTCACTAGCTCTCCATCAGAGAGGACAGCGTCCCACCCAGACCCAGCTTTCTTCTCTTGTCTGTCTTTTCTCAACCCTTCACCGCCCCCTCTCAGGCTCACCGAACCTGGCTGAGCTGGCGCGGCACATAAGGCGCCCAACGTGGGGCTGAGTGTGCCATGGATGTGCCGGCTCGCCACACCTACTAAATTTCACCCCAAGAAAATCATCACTAAAAGTCCCACCTCTGCCTTAATGCCGTGTCCGCAGACAGCCTCACACAGGAAAGAAGGAGAGGTGTCTAACGCATTCCCATGGGGTGAGGCTGTGGGTGTGGGAAAGAGTGGGCAAGGTGCCCCTCAGCTCCCTACAGCTCAACATCCCACTGGAACCACTGTCCTCGGCTTGGCCCACCGGCTCTGGGCCAAGCTGATCTGGGTTTGCACCCCGCCTCCACCATCAACTAGCTGTGTGACCTTGGGCAAGTCACATGACACCTGCAAGCCTCGGGCCCTCATCTCTAATTCGGGATAATAATAATTGATGATTCGCCACGACCCAGGCACTGTCCTAACGGCTTTGCAAACACCACCTTGCTTCATCCTCACCACAACCCCGTGACTTAGTCCTTTTCTTATCTTCTTTCACAAGCGAGGAAGCGGAGGCTAAGGCAGATAAGAAGCTCTGGGTGCAGAAGCAGAGCCCCGTGAGACACCCAGAGCCTGACACCTGGCACCTCCCCTGCCATCGCCAGTTCCTTCCCCACGAATGGCTGGACGGAAGGGGGGTACTTCGGGCCCAGGGGTCATATGCTCTTGTTCAAAAATTCTTTCTGGCTCTACCGGGTGTTGCTCAGTGGGTAGAGCATCGGCCTGGAGACTGAAGGGTCCCGGGTTCGATTCTGGTCAAGGGCACATGCCCAGGTTGCAGGCTCAACACCCAGTAGGGGGCGTGCAGGAGGCAGCCGATCCAGGATTCTCTCTCATCACAGATGTTTCCATCTCTCTCTCCCTCTCCCTTCCTCTCTGAAATCAATAAAAATATATTTTTTACAAATTAAAAAAAAAAATTCTTTCTACCCAGACAGCAATCATCGTGGGCTCCACATTTGTAGGTAGGTTGGCCCATATCTCACATCCTATACCTCCTCTACCTCCCCCCCATCACAAAAAAAACAAAACAAAAAAAAGAAACAATTTCTTTGCTACTTTTTGACATCCAGACAATTAAACATGCATAACTGACCTAAGCTCAGCCCACTAAGAGGGACCTGGCTACAACAGAAAGAAAAATTGAAAAAACAAACAAACAAAAAAAACCTCATAGACTAAAGTTGTTTGTTTGTTTTAATGAAAACACCCGAAAATGGCTGGGGATGGGTAGGGTGGTGGGGAGGTTATTTGGGGTCAACAGAGAAGTGGAGAACCCCAGAGGGCCATGTGGAGGGTCAGAAATAAACCATCTGTGCCGATTCCAGTGGGCGGGTCTTTAAATAGAGCCCCGGTGCGTGGCTGGGCATGTCGGACGAGGTGTCCCTGCTGCAGGCTGTTTTTGGGACCCGCCGGTTCTGGCCTTCAATGGGCTGCTTTGTTGTGTTGTCTGCTCGCGCAGCCGCAGCCAGACCATGAGTAGCTCCGAGGCCCACGCACCTTCTCCCTTGAACTGCAGAAGCCACGGGCAGTCTGGGAGCAAGGCTTGCGAAAGAGAGGACGGGGCAACCAAAGGACTTGTACGCATGCAAATTCGCATCACCAATGGACACAGACACTGGGGCGGTCGGGGCTTGCCTGGGGTGCGAATGGCTGGGGTTGAGGGTGTCAATCCGGGTAAAAGGAGACATATGTAAAACTTTAGATAAGAAAAAGAGAGAGAGAGAGAGAGAGAGAGAGAGAAGATGGGGCTCAGGCTGTGGCACCAGGGACATCCCAGGGCTCCCCGACATGGGAGAGCCCTCCCGGGCGTCCGCAGGAGAATTCCAAAGCTGCTCAGGAGGGACCCAGCGATAAAGCTGGGACCCCTGGTCCCTCCGTTCCCGGCCCTGAGGGGCTAACCTTGCTCCCTGACCCCGAACACAGTGCGGGGAGCAGGGGGCCTGGGCAGAAAGAGGTGATGAGTCCAGCCCTGCCAGCCGGGGGCCAGGCAAACGTCCCTTGGTTCAGTCTTTCTCGTGCTGTGAGCCACCCACACTCTAAGCTCCCTCTGTGTGTCAGACCCCGGTTCCATAATCGCCATCACAGTGGCTGCATGGCCTGGGCGCTCACTGCATACCTGGCCCCACGTGCCTTCTTCCTTTCGTCCTCACAACCAGCCTGAGCGTTACCAGCCTCGAGGCGTTGTTCCCATTTACAGACGAGGGACTGAGACTCCGGGAGGCCAAGTCCCTGCGGTGAGTCGAGAGCAGCCCGGAACGCTCTCCCAGGCGTGTTCGGTGAGTCGGGAACACGTGTGCTTTCCCCCAAACTCTCCCACCTTGATGATGCAGCAAGCACCACCCCTGCCCTCCAGGAGAGAAAGATAAGCAAGAAAACAGCCCATTAGGGACCTGCTCCTGTAGGAAATACCAGCTCGGGAAAGAGGGGGCGCTCAGGGAGCCCGAACAGAGCAAGTAGGTCTCGAAGAACAGAGAAGACATGGTCTTTGAGTTCAGTCTTTTTTTTTTTAATATGTTTCTTTATTAATTTCAGAGAGGACAGGAGAAGGAGAGAGAGAGAGAAACATCAATGATGAGAGAGAATCATGGAAAGGCTGCCTCCTGCACACCCCCACCTGGGGATCGAGCCCGCAACCCGGGCATGTACCCTTGACCGGAATCGAACCCGGGACCTTTCAGTCTGCAGGCCAATGTTCTATCCAATGAGCCAAACCGACTAGAGCAGCGGTTCTCAACCTGTGGGTCGCGACCCCTTTGGGGGTTGAATGACCCTTTCACAGGGGTCGCCTGAGACCATCGGAAAGCACATATATAATTACATACTGTTTTTGTGATGAATCACTATGCTTTCATTATGTTCAATTTGTAACAATAAAGTCGGGGGTCACCACAACATGAGGGACGGCATTAAAGGGTCGCGGCATTAGGAAGGTTGAGAACCGCTGCCTTAGAGAGTCTCTATTGCAGTCATCCATCCAATTCAGGGGTGGCCAGACCCTTTGTGCAAACACATTCACGGGAAGATTAACTCATTATCTCCTAAAACACATCGCGTATCCGCTGAGAGATGCCACAGTTACTGACAAGGTTTCCCTTATCTCGAGAGTAACTGCCTCCGGGGGCCACAGAGAGAGCATCACCCCTTCCAGAGGCCAGCCCTCAAAAATTCGGAAAACACAGGCGGGTCTTGGCGAGGAGGCCGCAGACATTCGGCGAGGTCCCACTGTCCCATCCCTGCAGGCCTGCCCCATGCATGGGCCTAGCACCAGGCCAGTGCGTGCCTGCCTCCAGCACTCATGGGGCGGAAGGTGGGGGGCGGGGAGCCCTACCGCGACACCGGAGTTTCTGCCTAGTGACCTCACCCAGGGGCATTTGCCCAACCAGGTCCGTAGACGAGCCCCAGCCCCGTGTGGTCCTTCCCCGGGCCAACTCTGCGGCCAGTTCTGCTCTCCTCTCTCTCCCTGGGCTGAGAGAGGGTTAGGAGCGAGGCAGCAGCAAAATGCCCTACTGTTCGCGCCGGCCACCGCCGCCCCGCCCGTGACTCTCTCCCAGGACGTGCGGCCCCTGACTCACGGGCCCGCCCTGGGTAAACGTCCCGTGCCCACTCGGCGCGTACATTTCCATGAGGCCCAGGTTTGCCTCCCAGAACCGCACCAGAGGGGACCCACACCTTCTCCCGCCCCCCCTCGCTCAGGCCCGTGTTGACACAGGAGTGAGTAAGGCAGGGGCCGGGGACAGTGGGCCTGGGACAGAGCAGGGCAGGGTCCCCTCCCTGGTGGTCACCTGGGACAAAGCCCGGTGCTGTCCACATGCTGCTCCCTGCTGTCCATGTGGGACCATAACCTTGGGTTACTGGGTTGGGTCCTCCTCGCCACCCGCCCCCAAACACGGCCTGCCCCCAGGACACAGCCCCTGCTGGTAGCAGGTAGATAACAGCCAGCCCTGGAACCTACCCTCCCTCCCCGCAGCCGCAGCCGCCGGGTCAGACCATGGTGGGGATGGGAGGCCCAGGCCTCTGGAATCTTCCAGACTCCTGCTCCCCTGGCCGTGTGTATTTGTCTTGGCTGCCTCCACCTGCACTTTTTAAAGCACATTTTCTTTCCTCTGCGTCCCCAGCAGCTGGCCTCCTGCATGGCCCACAGAGCAAGGCCTGTTTCCAGGGGCCGCAGGACCCGGCTCTGGGCAGCAACCCACCGGGGGGTCTGAGCCCAGGTCCCTCTGGGACCACAGAGAGCAGCCATGGAGGGGGGGGTGGTGCCTGGGACCACAGTGCCGGGAGGGGGCACTGGGAGGCCAAGGTGGGCTGGGCAGGGAGAGGCAAAGGAAAACGGGGATCCAAGAAAGCAAGTCAAAACCAAGTGGAGAGCCCTGACCGGTTTGGCTCAGTGGATGGAGCGTCGGCCTGCGGACTGAAGGGTCCCGGGTTCGATTCCGGTCAAGGGCATGTACCTTGGTTGCGGGCACATCCCCAGTAGGGGGTGTGAGGGAGGCAGCTGATGGATGTTTCTCTCTCATCGATGTTTCTAACTCTCCATTCTTCTCCCTTCCTCTCTGTAAAAAGTCAATAAAATGTATTTTTTTAAAAAAACGGAGAGAAGGAAAAAGGAGGACTCCAGCATGTCTAGAGGGAGACCCTAGGAAGGGGGGGCTGCATTTAAGCCCCACTCTGCCCCCTTATTACCCACCCGCTTCGGGCCTTGGTGCCCTAATCTGCACTGCGGGCATAATAATATTTTGCTTGCTCCAAGGTGAGGAACTGTACTTCTGGAGGTTCTTTCCTATGAAAACCTATGACTTCACAGTTTTGTTTTTCTTTAATGGCAATAAAAGGCTATTTGTTTGCAAACAGAACATTGACACAGTGTGCCTGGGGTAGGTAGGGGTGGGGCGCAGCTTTCTGCCCGGTGACTTTCAGATCTATGGTAAGGGTCGAGACAGTTCTAAATTTCAGCCAGTCTTGGGGGGGGGGGCTGGTTTCTGAATGGAGGGGCCTTCGTGCTTCCGTCTCCGCTGCCCCTTGCAAGGACGTAGGGCAGACGTTCCCCGAGTAGCCTCAGCCTTGGCTGGGCATTCTGCCCGCTCCCCTTGCTCTGCTAAGGCCCCTGGCCCCCACGCTGCCCACGGCCAGTTGGCGCACGGGGCCGGCCCGGTGGCCAGCACAGCCCTCCTCCGCCTCGAGGGTAATTTGGGGCACACGCTTGGAGACATGTGGCTTCGCAAGTGCCGAAACCTGGGGTACAGGAAGTCTGGGACCCGCTGGAAGGTCCTGGCCATTCTGTCTCCCCTTGGGACGCTCTCTTGGTCAAGTTCCCTCTGCGTGTGCTGGTGCCCCTGGTCCCCCCACATCCCAGCTGCGTCGTGTGGGTTTTTTTCATAGCTTAAGGATTTATTTCTAATATTTTTTATTGATTTCAGAGAGGAAGGGAGAGGGAGAGAGAGACAGAAACATCCATGATGAGAGAGAATCATTGATCGCTGCCTCCTGCATCCCCCCTACTGGGGATCGAACCTGCAACCTGGACATATGCCCTTGACTGGAATTGAACCTGGGACCCTTAAGTCCGCAGGCCGATGCTCTATCCACTGAGCCAAACCAGCCAGGGCCAGGATTTTTTTTCGTGTAAACTTTTTACAAGAACAACAGCAAAAGGGATGTGTACCCCACACAAACCTAGCTGTCCGCACTCCCCGCCATTTAATCAGTCACTGGTGGCACCTCCATCCATCCAGTTACTAAAGTCTAAGACCTTGCGTGCATGACTCCCTTTTCCGCCCTCTCCTTCTACCCTCCATCAAGTCCATCAGGAGCCCCCAAAGCTCACCCCTCCCTCCAAGCCTTACCCCCCCCCCACTGCACACTCCCTCCAACCTCTGTCATGTCTGAGGACAGCTGAGCACCTCACATCCCGAGTCACCCTTATTTTATATATAATATATTTTATTGGTTTTTTACAGAGAGGAAGGGAGAGGGATAGAGAGTTAGAAACATCGATGAGAGAGAAACATCGACCAGCTGCCTCCTACACACCCCCTACTGGGGATGTGCCCGCAACCAAGGTACATGCCCTTGACCGGAATCGAACCTGGGACCCTTCAGTCCGCAGGCCGACGCTCTGTCCACTGAGCCAAACCGGTCAGGGCTCACCCTATCTTATCTCCCGCTGCACCCCTACAGGACCAAGCCTTTCTCTCCCTCCACACCTGCTCTCTCCTCCTGGTCGGTTCTAAGAGACTTGTGTTCCTCGCCACTTGACCTACGGTCCACTCATTAGTCGAGGGAGTTACCGTATTTTTCCGTGTATAAGACGCCCCCACCCCCACTTTTCCAACCCAAAATTAAGAAATCAGTATTTTAAACATTTTTGCTGGTTTTCCTCTGAAGGCCTTTTTCTTTTTTGGCATCTTAACACGTTGCGGACGGATCACAAGAATCTGCCAGCTTTCTTTAGCTCCACTTCCTACTACACAGTGTTTTACAAAGTATCGCATTTTAAAAGGGTATTGGCTGCCCTGGCCGGTTTGGCTCACTGGATAGAGTGTTGGCCTGGGGACTGAAGGGTCCCAGGTTCAATTCCCATCAAGGGCATGTGCCTTGGTTGCAGGCACATCCCCAGTAGGGGGTGTGCAGGAGGCAGCTGATCAATGTTTCTCTCTCATCGATGTTTCTACCTCTCTATCCCTCTCCCTTCCTCTCTGTAAAAAACCAATAAAATATATTTTAAAAATAAAAAAAGGTGTTAGCTGGTAAGAACATGGAATAAATAACTTCAAAATGCAATGGGTATTTTATTTTAAAGCGTGCCTTTAACATTTATGTCGGTGGTTCTCAACCTTCTGGCCCTTTAAATACAGTTCCTCACATTGTGACCCAACCATAAAATTATTTTCGTGGCTACTTTATAACTGTAATGTTGCTACTCTTATGAATCGTCATGTAAATATCTGATATGCAGGATGGTCTTAGGCGACCCCTGTGAAAGGGTCGTTCAACCGCCAAAGGGGTCGCCACCCACAGGTTGAGAACCGCTGATTTATGTAAAACGTTTTCTGTCCTCGTTCCATAGAAACTTATCTGGCCACTGGGTAAAACTAGCGACACGACTCAACTGGTCCGCAATGTGTTCAGGAGCTGTTCTTCCTGTTTTCTCCACTGCCTGACACTTCGTGGGAGGAGGTCCAAATTGTCTCTCTGCAGCTCTATCTCCTTGCTCTTTTGCACAGCTGATTACACTCCGTTTGAATTTTGCAGAGTAAGACAATCGCTTACCGGTATATATCTTTTTATTTTTTGACATCTTTATGGGCTCAGAACGCTCGGTCCCTGTTGCATCTGCACTCTCCACCTCCACCTCCAATTACAGCATCAGCTGACGTCAGTAACAATAAGGCTTGTGACTGGAGGAAGCCTGTTTGACAAGGTATGGGCAGCTACGCACCCTCACGGCTCCCTCCTCGGCTGACTTCCGTGTATAAGACGCCCCCTCAGATTTTCAGTCTAACGATTTTAGAAAAAAATAGCGTCTTATACAAGGAAAAATACGGTATGTTCCATAAGGTCACCGACATTGCTGAATTAGCGAATGTGGAGCCATTTCTCCTACAGGGAATACAGCACCAGGTGCAGGTCCGGCCAGCCTCTGGTCACAACAGTTTCATCAACCAATCGATGCATAACCTTGTTCTACTTTACGCATGCTTCTGTTGAAAAGGCAGCGTATTTAACAGATACTGTTGATCCACTAACATGGCACTCGGGGTCAACAGCACTGACTGGCGCCTGAATGAAGCTTCGCTGGCTCAAGTGTCTTACCCAACACACTGATTTTCTCCCTGAGGCACCTCGGCTTCTTGCGCCGAGGAACACTAGCCAGCAGCACTGTGCTTGGGGCCACTGCACACAGAGAAATCACCCACATGCCCGAGCCAGTTTAGGTCAGTGGATAGAGCATCGACCTGTGGACTGAAGGGTCTGGGTTCGAATCCGGTCAAGGGCACATGCTCAGGTTGTGGGCTTGATCCCCAGTAGGGGGCATGCAGGAGGCAGCCGATCCATGATTCTTTCTCATCATTGATGTTTCTCTCTCTCTCTCCCTCTCCCTTCCTCTCTAAAATCAATAAAAATATTTTTTAAATGAAATCACCCACAAAAAGCACAAATATGCCCAAAAAAAGACCCCAAAAATGACACTATTTCAATGAGGCAGAGTGTCACCTGGGTTCAGCTCAGTGGGAACACATGCATGTGACAATTCAATGTCGTCACTGCTCTGTACACGTCTGTGAGTGTCCAGGCCACAGTATTGATTTTATTTTATTTATATTATTTTTTTAAATTATTGACACTGTTGCCCTAACTGGTTTGGCTCAATGGATTCAGCCTGCAGACTCACGGGTCCCAGGTTCGATTCCAGTCAAGGGCATGTACCTTGGCTTCGGGCACATCCCCAGTAGGGGGTGTGCAGGAGGCAGCTGATCAATGTTTCTTTCTCATCGATGTTTCTAACTCTCTATCCCTCTCCCTTCCTCTCTGTAAAAAAAACACCATAAAATATATATGGATATAAGGGAAGAGGAGACAGCCCAACCGAGGCCATTACCAACACAAAGCTATGACTCCCCAGGGAAGGAGGGGATACAGGGCAGTGGGCCAAGTGAGTCAAAAGGAACATTAATTCCCAGCCCCTCCCCCTCAAATCCCACCGCACAGATCCGCCTCTATGGTTACAGGCAGCCCCAATCCTGGAGCCCCGGGGCTCTGACCCCATGCACATACGTGTGCGCGCACGCACGTACAAACACAGCCTCACAGTCCGCAGGGCGGAAAAGGAATCTCACGTTGGCGTAGGGTCTCTACTCGACATGTCGCTTTCATCTGTAAGGTCTCCACCCAAGAAGGAAAGACTGAGAGAGAGAATCGGGGACATGGATTCCGGGGCTCGAGGGCGGAGAGGGACGGTGGGTTGGTGTGACGGTGAGTCATCCCTCACACTTGCTCATGAACCTTCCTCAGGTCCAGGCAAAATGCAGCCTCGCTCCGTCCTTCAAGGCGGGGCTCCAGGAGGGGAGCCCAAAGGGAACTGGCCCCACACCACAGAGAGGGCAGAACCCTAAAAGGCAGAGAGGACGGGAGGGGAGCACCGGGGAGCAAGACCTGGGTGAGGCCCCTCCACACCTGTACCTCTGAATGCGGCCTCAGCAAGCAGAGCAGACAGGGGGTGCGAGGGAGGACCCACGAGGATGCCAAGGGCTCCAGACCCTGCTGACACCGAAGGCCAGGACCACGCCAAGGCCGCGTGAGCACTGAGGTCTACAACAACCAAGTGTCTGCGAAATGGAAGCTCTGGATGGGGCCAGAGTGGCGGGTGATAAAGACGCAGGCAGCCCTCAGTCAGGCCGACGTAGCTGTGTGGCCGGGGCCTGTGAGAGCTCCAAACTCTTCGCTGTGCCATGGATGGCACTAGTACCCCCCAAACCCCCCCCTCCGCAGGCTTGCTGGGAGGGATAACTAGATAAGGCTTAGCGCCGTGCTTGGCAGGTAATAAGTTTGCAAAACCTTAGCAGCCATGATGCCAACGATGACAGGGATGATGACGGAATCCCTTTAGCTCTTGGGAATAAAGGTGCACATGAATCGAAGCTTTCACTGCTACGGACCCTTTCTTGCCTCGCCTACAAAATGAGATGGCTCGGCCAAATGAGTCCTAAGATGGCCGCTAGAGCTTAAGATTTAGACCAGTGATGGCGAACCTATGACACGCGTGTCAGAAATGACACGCGAACTCATTTTTTTGGTTGACTTTTCTTTGTTAAATGGCATTTAAATATATAAAATAAATATCAAAAATATAAGTCTTTGTTTTACTATGGTTGCAAATATCAAAACATTTCTATATGTGACACGGCACCAGGGTTAAGTTAGGGTTTTTCAAAATGCTGACAGGCCGAGCTCAAAAGGTTCGCCATCACTGACCTAGAGTGTTCGAAGAGGAGAAAAGCTGAGGGTTCTTAGAGTGAAAAATACATTCTCGAGACAAATTAGTTGTGCATTCTTAGCTCCAGGATGGGTCCAAGATGGTGTTGCTCTAAATCAGCGGTCGCCAACCGGTGGCCCATGAGGTCTGAAAGGTTGGCAAACGCTGCTCTGAATCACTGGTGGTCTGCATGCTCAATCATTCTTTCCTTACTCTATCTGGAGGTTTGATGTATATCCAGGATTTTCTGCAGGGCAAGTAAATCAATCATTCTCCTTATATCCTTTGTCCCACCTCCAGGTAGGGTCCCACCCTCCCTGGCTTCCGTTTCCACCAAGAAGATGTGGCCATGGCCCTAACTGGTTTGGCTCAGTGGACAGAGCGTTGGCCTGCAGACTGAAGGGTCCCGGGTTCAATTCCAGTCAGGGGCATGTACCTTGGTTGCGGGCACATCCCCAGTGGGGAGTGTGCAGGAAGCAGCTAATCGATGTCTCTCTCTCATTGATGTTTCTAACTCTCTATCCCTCTCCCTTCCTCTCTGTAAAAAATCAATAAAATATATTTTAAAAAAAGATGTGGCCATGGAGGATGAAGGCCGCTTCTTCCGCGAGTTGGCTCCGAAGAAGCGCGAGGGCGCTGAGCATCTCTTAAAGATGCAAAACCCGCTCGGTGTGGCCGCATTCTCTCCAGGACGTGTGAAGCCTCCCCAAGGTGAATGGGGCAAAACCCAGGCTGCCATGGGAGCCGCCTTGGCCTTGAAGAGGAACCTGAACCAGGCCCTTATGGAGCTGCAGGCCCTGGTTCCGCCCGCGCGGACCCTCAGCTCCGTGTCCCATGAGACTCTTAAACACCGGAATCCAGTTCACTGGTCCCCAAGCCGCAACGGAGCTGGTTTGCTGAACCTCCTGTCCATCCGTTCCCCGGTGATGGAGGCATTTCAGCACACGGAGAGCTGGACCGTCAGCTCCCCCCAGCTGTCCATCCATACTACTGCCCAGTGCTTCTCCTCCCACAGACACAGCAGGGAAGGGAGGTGCTGCATGGGGGTCCTGGAAATGCCTGGACCGACAGCGCCACGTCCACCCACACTGGCTGTGCGCTGCCCACATGACATCCTCTCTGACGGTAGAAATAACCTCACGCGAACACAGAACGGAAGAGATGTTTGACAAGGCGACACCCAAGCTTTACTGACGACCGGCACGAACGTTTCAGAACCCACAGGGAAAGGACACACACACACACACAGTGCTCGGTCCTAAGCGGTGACCTGGGTCTTACACAGGAAACAGTTGGGTAACCCTCCAACCTTCACACACACACTTGATTAAATTCCACCTCCTGGTGATAGAAGGAGAAACAAACAAATCCGTCGTTTTTAGCAAGAGGAACTACTGGAAAATATTGTTAGGGAGAAACAAGAATAAATAGAATATTTTCCTGTTTTACAAGTAAATAGGGGACAGGAAGCCACAAGTCTATTTCAAAATCCCATCCTGAAAGTCCAGAAAAAATGTGAGCTGGGCCTCCAAAGAGGCAGCTGCTAAAAAGCGGAGCTGTCTCGCGGGGCTGGTGAAAGCACAGGTCATCGCAGCGGAAAGGGCTTTTTCAAAAATGGGAAGTGGGGCTGAGCAAGCACGGGAACCCAGAAGTCCCCACCGAGAGGGGGCTAGTGCGCCCCCCCCCCCAGCGAGGGTGCTAAGCTCCACTTCCTGATCCGTCCAAGCTTCCCGCGTGCCCCTTCTCTGTGCACCCTGAGATGCATGCCCCCCTCTGTTGTGGGCAGCCCTGGATTCTCTCATCCACATGCCTCTCTCTGGAGGGCCGGCTTGATAAGGTTTATAGGTCAAAGCGTGATTCAAGGAACGTCTGAGACGAGCTATTTCAAGTGAGAGATGAAGTCATGGGGGGAGACGATCCAGCCAGATGGGGGAACTAGGCTGACAGTTACTGTGTTAAGTGCTCCGAGCGAGGGAGCACAGGGCTCTGGGAGCCCAGAGGAGGGTGGGGACATCAGAGAAGGCTTTAGGGGACCCAGTGCCTGGGCTGGGTCTCGAACTAGAAGAAGGAGAGAAGGGCATTTTAGGAGGGGAAGCCCCGAGTGCCAAGGCAGACAGGTGAGGGGTTAGCAGATGGCAGGGGACCGGGGGCACACAGTAGGTGTAGGATCCGCATGGGTTTCATGAGGGGAAGTCCTGTCCTCCCGTCCATCTGTTCCCTGGTGATGGAGGCATTTCAGCACAAGGGGAGGTTTGGGGAAGAAGAATGTCATCTGTCAGAGCAAGAAGGACTTACACTGAGAATAGGTTTAAATATTTGTCTTGCTTCTTCTCAAGAGAATTGAGAAGAGAGTGTTCATGTCATGAAGAATATGGAGAAGGGCCCTAGCTGGTTTGGCTCAGTGGACAGAGCACTGGCCTGTGGACTGAAGGGTCCCAGGTTCGATTCCCAGTAGGAGGCGTGCAGGAGGCAGCCGATCAATGATTCTCTCTCGTCATTGATGTTTCTCTCTCTCTCCCTCTCCCTTCCTCTCTGAAATCAATACAAATTTATTTTTTAAAAAAAGAATATGGCCCTAACCAGTTTGGCTCAGTGGATAGAGCGTCAGCCTGCGGACTCAAGGGTCCCAGGTTCGAGTCCGGTCAAGGGCATGTACCTTGGTTGCGGGCACATCCCCAGTAGGGGGCATGCAGGAGGCAGCTGATGGATGTTTCTCTCTCATGGATGTTTCTAACTCTCTATCCCTCTCCCTTCCTCTCTGTAAAAAATCAATAAAATACATTTAAAAAATAAAAGAATATGGAGAAGGTCCAGCACTTCACAAGGGTGGAAGCAGGAAGTACCCACAACAAGCTTAGGAAGGGGTGCCCTGGGAGAAATAACGGGAAGCCTTACTTTACCCCAGAAACATCTGGAATTAATCCGCCCCAGAGACGGTGGGGAGGCAGACAAAAGTCGGCCGGAGGAGGGTTTGGACCATTTCAGGGATAGGAGAGTCACAGTGATTATTAAGGGAAGCTGGGATGTTTGGGACTCATGCCTGACCACTTGAGGTTGGCATGTTGGAACGCCAGCGCGTCTTCCCAGCAAGCCTCGCAGACACGGCCGACCAAGGGATGGGCCGGACTGACCACTCGTCCACCCCGCCTGGCCCTGCTCCTGCTTCCTGCGTCGCTGGCCTCCAGCCCAGCTGCCCCTGGCTCTGATAATGATGGAGAGGCAGCACGCAGGGCAGGCCCTGTGGAGCCTGTGGACCCACCCACGACGGGCTGAGAATGCCCTTGTCCACGGACTCTGAGCAACATCTGAGGTTACGGACTGCAGACAGGTCTCCTTATCTCAACAGGGAGAGGCTCTGCTTTTAGATCAGCGGTTCTCAACCTGTGGGTCGCAACCCCTTTGGGGGTCGAAGGACCCCTTTCACAGGGGTCGCCTAAGACCATCGGAAAACACATATATCATTACATATTGTTTTTGTGATTCATCACTATGCTTTAATTATGTTCAATGTGTAACCATGAAAATACATCCTGCATATCAGATATTTACATGACGATTCATAACAGTAGCAACATGACAGTGATGAAGTAGCAACGAAAATAATTTTATGGTTGGGGGTCACCACAACATGAGGAACTGTATTAAAGGGTCGCAGCATTAGGAAGGTTGAGAACCACTGGTTTAGATAGACACCACCTATGAGTTAAGGGCCAGGTAGGTTTCTAGTGACAGGGCTAGGGATCTGGAGAGTGTTAAGAGAAATCTGATGAACAATAAGGAGGAGCTAAGGATAGAGGAGAAGAGGTGATAACAGGACTACTGGGACGAGGAGCAGCGGCCGAGATGGTGGAGTTGATGATGGAGAGTAAGCCACGGAAGTAAAGATGGAGAAGACGGAAGTGGAGGCAATGACGACAGAAGCAGAGGTGGTGGAAGTGGTAGTGAGGATAACGGAGCAGGAGCAGGGGAGGTGACGAAGGACATGGAGGAGGTGGAGGTAAAATTGGAGGTGATGGCAACCGTGCTGGAGGAAGTGAGCGTGCAGGAAACAGAGCACTGGTGGTGGGGGTGATGGCGGGAGTAGCAGACTGGAGATGGGAGAGGTGATGTCGGAAGATGAAACCAGTGAAGGTCAAGGTGAAGATGATGGTGGTGTGAGTGAAAATAAAGAAAGAGCAATGGTGGAGGTGATGAAGGAGATGAAGGCACTGGAGGCGGTGGAGGTGAGTGGAGGTGGTGAATGAAGAAGGAAGTTCATTGTGAGCTACATCGGTCCGGGAAGGATGCCTGGAATGTGTGGGAATTTACAGACTGGGAGAATTTAGACAGGGGGCAGGGGGAGGGGAGGGTACAGCAGGACATTCCAAGCCAGGGAACCGTTAGTGAGAATTTGCAGGGATAGAATAAGTAGGTTGTATTTATGGGGCAGCAGGAACAGCACCCTGGGGGAGGGGAGGGTGCACATGGGACTGGCATGGGAAATGAGCAGGAACAAGGAAGTAAACCCTGGCATAAGAGCTTAGATGCTGGGTGGTAGCATGGAGAGGCCCCTGGGAGCCTTGAGGCAGGATGGACTGTTAGGAAAGGTGGGCTGTGGGCAGCTGGAAATGGCGAGCAGCGAGCTGAGAGATAGTGGAACCCACGGGGCGGGCAGTGATGACAGCCAGGTCCCTGGTAGTGACTGGGATAGCTCAAGCTGTGAGGCTCATTTAACCCTAAGACTTAGCCGATTTGCCCCTTCATTCCCGGGGTCCAGGTTCCAACCACCACCACCCCTACCTTAACCCTAATTCCGTGACCCCCAAGGAATCAGGATGCATTTAGTCTGGACTGACCCTTTGTCAGGCTGTGTCCCAGAGATGTGCTGTAGCCAACTCGCATGGGACCACGAGAGCTGATAACCCCGATGTCTCCCCAACTTCCAATCCAATGGCATCGCGCTGGTTGTCTGAAATGCACCATCGTGGGAGTGATTCTACCACAAAGATTGGCAAATCGGCTTTTCTGTTCCTGGAGATCCCGTTGTTTAACTACACACCACTGACTGCACCCCAGGGACCCCAACAGGAAGAGCAATGGGTTGTTGTGTATTCTGATTGGGTTGTTTATGGTGTGTGCTGATTGGGTTGACTGTTCATGGTGTGCTCTGATTGGGTAGATTTATAGTTTGTTCTGATTGGGTTGTTTATGGTTGTTCTGACTGGGATGATTATGGTTTGTTCTGATTGGGTTGTTTATGGTGTGTTCTGATTAGGTATATTGTTTATCATGTGTTCTGACTGGGTTGTCTATGGTTGTTCTGATTGGGTTGATTATGGTTTGTTCTGATTGGGTTGTTTAAAGTATGTTCTGATTGGGTAGATTGTTTATGGTGTGTTCTGATTGGGTTGTTTAAAGTGTGTTCTGATTGGGTAGACTGTTTATGGTGTGTTCTGATTGGGTTGATTATGGTTTGTTCTGATTGGGTTGTTTAAAGTGTGTTCTGATTGAGTAGATTGTTTATGGTGTTTTCTGATTGGGTTGATTATGGTTTGTTCTGATTGGGTAGATTATGGTTTGTTCTGATTGGGTTGATTATGGTTTGTTCTGATTGGGTTGATTATGGTTTGTTCTAATTGGGTTGATTATGGTTTGTTCTGATTGGGTTGTTTAAAGTATGTACTGATGTCTACGGCCATACCACCCTGAACGCGCCCGATCTCGTCTAAAGTATGTACTGATTAGGTAGATTGTTTATGGTGTGTTCTGATTGGGTAGGTTGTTTGTGGTGTGTTCTGATCAGGTAGATTGTTTATGGTGTGTTCTGATTGGGTAGGTTGTTTGTGGTGTGTTCTGATTGGGTAGATTGTTTATGGTGTTTTCTGATTGGGTAGATTATGGTTTGTTCTGATTGGGTTGTTTAAAGTATGTTCTGATTAGGTAGATTGTTTATGGTGTGTTCTGATTGGGTAGGTTGTTTGTGGTATGTTCTGATTGGGTAGATTGTTTATGGTGTGTTCTGATTGGGTAGGTTGTTTGTGGTGCGTTCTGATTGGGTAGATTATTTGTGGTGTGTTCTGATTGGGTAGATTATTTGTGGTGTGTTCTGATTGGGTAGATTGTTTGTAGTGTGTTCTGATTGGATAGGGTGTTTATGGTGTGTTCTGATGGGGTTTATTCTTTGGGAAAGGAAAAAGGCAAAAGGCCAAAAGTCAGTAGCACTTCCTCATCTGTGTGCTATGGATCTCAGGATCTCAGGCCACTTCTGTCCCTCCCCAGGCCAAGAAAATGGCCCAAATTAGATGTGTGGACATCCAGGGACTCCTGATGGCGATGGTTATCACACCTCCTCCTCCCATGAGCCCGGGCTCAGGTCTCTCCACAGGCGGGGCTTGTA
The DNA here is from genome assembly GCF_963259705.1 of Myotis daubentonii. NCBI lineage: Eukaryota > Metazoa > Chordata > Mammalia > Chiroptera > Vespertilionidae > Myotis > Myotis daubentonii. The sequence continues at coordinate 11,332,130 of NC_081860.1, read as the reverse complement.
CAGAGGCTGTGAAATTCCTCCTGAGCTCAGCAGGACGTGGCATTTGGACTCCGGGTGAGCAGAGCATTCCAGACGCCGCCCAGAATGAGGCATGAGGGAGGCCAGTCATGAGCAGGGAGGGGGCAGGACCCTGAGTCAGTCTTTCTGAGTTGGACCCTTGCTGACTCACCCAGCCTGCGGGGACAGAAAAACACCAGAGAACCCAATTCTAGGACTTGGGAGAAGTCAGCTCTCCCAGCTGCCTCCCTTTGTGTGCACAATATGAAGACTAATATTTTAATGGATAAGTGTTACTACATACTGGCACTTACACAGCTCACAGTTTGAACTGTATGAAATTTCCATCGTCGTGGGCCAAAAATGGTTGCAGATCAGCAATTTCATATGGCTCACTCCCAAATGGGCCAGAAATGCTCCAAGTGCTTTTATATATATCATCTCATTGGATTCTCATAACTCTACAAGGTAGATAGTCACCTGAGGAAACTGAGGCCCAGAGAGTTGTATGACACTGTCATCGCCTGCCTCCTCTCTCCTTATCTGTTTGAGGGATCTGTCACAGACCAGAGCCATTCACTGCCAGGAATTAACGCCCCCAGAGGCAACCCTCAACCAACAGGGGGCTGGGCTTGGTAGATTCACACTCCAGCCTGCTGTCCTGTGTGAGACAGAGACAAATCTGAGGCATGTTCCATATGGTTTCTCAGAGGGCTCCCAGCAGGATGGAGCCTCAGTTGCCCAATCTGTAACCTGCCCATTCATGTACCTTTATGGGCTTGCCCTCTGTTCCCTGACTCACTTTCCCCACTCCCTCACTAGGATGACCTATCAAAGAAAGGACTGATCTTCATTTCATTTCTTTTTCTTTTATAGAGAGGAAGGAGGAGAGATGGAGAGGGAGAGGGAGAGGGAGAGGGAGAGGGAGAGGGAGAGGGAGAGGGAGAGGGAGAGGGAGAGGGAGAGGGAGAGGGAGCAGGGGAGAGAGGGAGAGGGGGAGGGGAGGGGGAGGGAGAGAAGGAGGGAGGGGGAAGAGGGGGAGTGGAGGGGAGGGAGAAAGAGAGGGAGAGGGAGAGGGAGAGGGAGAGGGAGAGGGAGAGGGAGAGGGAGAGGGAGAGGGAGAGGGAGAGGGAGAGGGAGAGGGAGAGGGAGAGGGAGAGGGGAAGAGAAACATCAGATTGTTGTTCTACTTATTTATGCGTTCATTGGTTAATTCTTGTATGTGCCCTGACCGGGGATCGAACCCACAACCTTGGTGTACTGGGTCCAACGACCCTTTCACAGGGGTCGCCTAAGACCATCCTGCATATCAGATATTTACATTGCGGTTCATCACAGTAGCAACATTACAGTTATGAAGTAGCAACGAAAATAATTTTATGGTTGGGTCACAACACGAGGAACTGTACTTAAAGGGCCAGAAGGTTGAGAACCACTGCCTTAATCAATAAAGAAAATTATAAAAAAAAAAAAGAATTTTAAAAAATAGTTTTACTTTGTAGGTGAGGACACCAATGCGCAGTGGTTAGTGCCTAAGGTCACTCAGCAAGAAGTGGGACAGCCAGGCTGCAAACCCCGGTCTGTCCACTTTCCCAAGCCCGCGTTCCTCCGAGCTTCTACAGCTCCCTCTCAGAAGGCCGAGCTCTGAGTGCAGCAACCCTGCCACTGGCTCATAAATCCTCTTTAGAACTTGTCCTCAGCGCCAAAGGAAACTAGACTCACTCACATCTGGTTGTACTGTATCGGCTAGCTCAGTGGTTCTCAACCTTCCTAAAGCCGCGACCCTTTAATACAGTTCCTCATGTTGTGGTGACCCCCAATTTCATTGTTACAAATGGAACATAATGAAAGCATAGTGATTCATCACAAAAACAATACGTAATTATATATGTGTTTTCCCATGGTCTTAGGCAACCCCGGTGAAAGGGTCGTTCGACCCCCAAAGGGGTCGCAACCCACAGGTTGAGAACCGCTGGTAGCTGTTTGCCTTCTCCCCCTCTCCCTGGAAGCCGCACAGTGTGGAGGTTAAGCAGGTAGACTTGCGTGTCAAACCAACTGGGTTCGAACCTGCTTCTCTGCTGTGTGATCTTAGGCAAGTGACTTGAACTCTCTGTGCCTCCGCTTCCTCAGATGTAAACTGTGGACCAGGGAGCCCTAGTGTATCCCCCTGGAAAGGCCGTGACGATCGAGCAAGACTGTTAATCCACGTAAAGTGCTCAGCGCCACGTCTAGTACGTAAGGAGTGCTCGGTCCACATTGGCAAGTGCTGTCCTCTCCAGGAAAGCCCTGGCTGATTCCCGCCCCTTCTGTGTGTGGTTGGGGCCCTCCTTGCTCTGCCTCCCCAGCACCCCAGGCTGCCTGTCACTGCAACCCCTGGGAGTGGCCACTGCCCGCCCCCCCGACACGCACACACTTTCTACCAGGCATGAGCTGTGCTCTCTGAAGGCTGGATCATTCCCAGACCAGGTGGGCCGGAGGGGAGGGTTCTTAGAAGGATGACCAGCTGGTCACCGGCTGGCCAACCTGCTGATCACACCTAGCAAACCATAAACACTTCCAGTATGTTCTCCCCTCCGCACAACAAGAACAATGCCTGGCTCACAGTCAGCGATCGATGAATGAGCGCCGAAGGACTTTTAGTTATTTTTAATTTTAAAACAACCACCGTCCCCACTGAGAATATCCAAGATAGCTTGGAGTCCGTTCCTCAAATAGCGGCCGCCTCCCTGGCTATGCGGGTATCCAGCCTCCTGGGGGGGTGGAGGGGGGGTGGAGGGAGGAGCAAACTCATTTGCATGGATAAATTCTGATGTGCGGTTTCTGCAAGTCAGTGCTTCTTTGTGTCCCTCACAGGGCTGTGCACACAGTAGGAGCTCAATAAATAGGTGTTTATTTATCGAAGGACTCCGGAGCCCCTGAACTCACAAACACAGCCCAGAATTGGAGTCTCCGCCCTTGCCGGCCAGGCCTTGGTCCATCTGGGCAGACAGATGACCATTCACTGGCCCGCTTCCCCTGGGAATACTGTCCCTGCTCCAAGCAGGGCTGCTGAAAAGGGGCCATTCTCTCATCTCAGAAGGGCCTCCGACACTTCACAGCGAGGGTTTTTTTTTCAACTGCCTCACTTGACCTTTGGGCCCACCGGGCAGTTGGGCAAAGCCCCGGAAAGGCCTGAGACAAATGGCCTGCCACCAGCCCACGGCTCACTCTGCTCTCCTGGACTTCCCATTCGGTGCTCTTTGGGGCTCCCTTGGACCTTGGGAAGAGCACAGGCGGCCGTATTTCCCTCCTTTCCACGGGACGGGGTGCCGGTCTCCACCGGAAGTTGAGACCAGCTCCTTCCGGTGGCCACAGTATCGGGGCCACCACTCTCTCCCTTTCCCTGGCCCCCTCCACTATAGCCGGGGGTGGGGGGGGGGTCATGGCATCTGGTCATCTTAAATTGTAACAAAAGTACTGACCGGCGGGTATGAGGGCTTCAGAGAGCCAGGCAGCCACGGCTCACCTCCCCCTGCACCATGGCTCCACCTCTGAGGGCTGGCGTGCTTGTGGAGAGAGGGTGCCGCTGGTCACGGCCCCAGACACTCACACTCCATGGAATCATCTGGGAGGAGGTGGGGCACGAGGGAGCCAGTGGGAGTGCATGGTGTAGGAGCGTGTGCTGGGGTAAGAGAAAAAGATCTAACAGGATATCCTCTGGGGTCTCCTGAGGCCAGTGGTCGGCAAACTCATTAGGCAACAGAGCCAAATATCAACAGTACAACGATTGAGATTTCTTTTGAGAGCCACATTTTTTAAACTTAAACTATATAGGTAGGTCCATTGTTATTCACTTCATTAGGGTCCTCCTAAGGCTTAGGAAGAGCCACACTCAAGGGGCCAAAGAGCCGCATGTGGCTCGCGAGCCGCAGTTTGCCGACCACGGTCCTGAGGGATTGGGTCAACGACTCTCATCTCTTGTTTGCTGTATCTCATCCCAAACTTCTAGCACTTTCATAAGATCGTTTGCTAGAAATAGAAACCGCACAAGCAGGACACAGCACCATGATCCCACCAAAGGCCTGTGTCCTAGTCAAGGGCTTAGGTTCTGGGAACACAGATACTGTATGATTCCACTGATATCAGGGAACTAGAGGAGGCCAATTCGCAGAGAGAGAAAACGGAACTGTGGCTGCAAGGGCGTGAGGAAAGGGGAGAAGAGAGAATTTGTAGCTAATAGGCACAGAGATTCATTTGGGGAAGATGGAAACGTTCGAGAGATGGATGGTGGTGATGGCGGCAGAAATGAGGTGAATATATTTAATGCCACTGAACTAAACACTTAAATATGACTAAAATGGTACATTTTATGCTGAGCATATTTTACCACAATAAAAATTACTTTCTCTAGATTTAAAAAAAAAAAAGTTTAGGTTCTGGGGACTGACAGGCTTGTGTTCAAATTCCCACTTACCAGGTGACCTTGCACAAGTCTGGTACTATTCTTTTTTTTTAATATATATTTTTATTGATTTCAGAGAGGAAGGGAGAAGAGAGAGATAGAAACATCAATGATGAGAGAGAATCATGATCGCCTGCCTCCTGCACAGCCCACACTGGGGATCAAGCCACAACCCGGGCAAGTGCCCTGACCAGGAATTGAACCCTGACCTCCTGGTTCATAGGACGATGCTCAACCACTGAGCCAGGCCAGCTGGGCAAGTCGGGTACCATTCTGAGTGTCAGTTTCCTCATCAGTCAAAAGGCGGGTAATAATGCTTGCTACCTGGTAGCACTGGGAAAGCTCAGGACCCAGCACACACTGAGAGCTAACATGATTATCAAGTGCAAAGACGGAGGGCTATGCAGGCAGCAACAAGCTGACCCATTTGGCTGGAGCTAGGGGGCAGGTGCGAAACGTCATGTGAGAAGATAGATGGGAGGCCATGCTACAGCTGTGCCTGGTGGGAAGTGTTTATAGTTGATGCAACATTCGTGGGGAGCCATCGAATCTGTGAGCAGGGGGAAATGCAAACAGAACTGGCATCAGGGAAGGAGGTGAGACTGGAGAGCTTATAACCAGAGAAGGAATCAGCCTGTGGTCTGTCACCAATGCCCCTGCGTTCAGATCATGCCAACGCCATGGCCCCCTAAGCCCCCCACTCCCAGCCGAACTCAGCAAACAGGGTCAGCCTTGACATAGAGGATCACAGCTTTCTAATTCCCCTGCCCTCTGGATGTGAACATGAACCCTTGCTTGAATCTGCTGAGTGAAAATAACAGGACTGAGCGAGAAACGGCGGGTCCACGCTGACTGCTAACCAGGCCCTGGTATGATTTAACGCCAATCTGGCATAACTGCCCAGTCCTCACACCTTCCTTCCCACTTCCCTGGGATTCCTCTTCCCTCTGCAGTGCTCTCTGCCAGTCTCCGATAAGGGGATCCTTTTTTTAAATTTTATTTTATTGATTTTTTACAGAGAGGAAGGGAGAGGGATAGAGAGTTAGAAACATCAGTGAGCGAGAAACATCGATCAGCTGCCTCCTGCACACCCCCTACTGGGGATGTGCCTGCAACCAAGGTACATGCCCTTGACCGGAATCAAACCTGGGACCCTTCAGTCCACAGGCCGACGCTCTATCCACTGAGCCAAACCGGTCAGGGCCGATAAGGGGATCCTTAGCGCACAACTGCATGGGTCTGGCGGTCAGTCCCGTGCACCGGTTATGTGGATCTGTAGGTAGGGAATGCGGCGGCCAGTGGGGAGTCATCTGACAAATGGAATAGCAGCAGAGAACAGGCACTGGAGTCAGGCCATGGGCACCCGAGGGCAGAGACTGATGACCTCCCAGCGCCTGGAACAGTGCCTGGCACACAGCCAGCACTCAATAAATGGGTGCTAAGTGGAGTGAGTGGAGGATGGCTGCCCATCACCATGAGCCGCGCAGGTGTACCGAATGCCCTGGGGGTCAGGGTCTTGCTGCTATTAAAGTAAAAACCATTGATACCTGTAAAGAGTTTTTGTGAGTTTATTTGAGCCAAACTGTCGACATATGCCGGGAAGCAGAACCTCAAGAGATTGAGATAATACTCCGGAGAATGGCGGGTTACATCTAAAGGTGTCCCAAAATTCACGCAAGAAGTAATTTTGATAGAAAACACAGGTTTATAATTAAAAATTGTAAATGTTTTATTGATTCATAAAGTATACAGTATAGGGTTATGGATGGAATAGCACATCGGGTCAATGGCCTCCACGGCTTTGCTGGCACATACGCAAAGCCGTGGTCTTCATTGGTCTTCATTGTCCCTGCTCCTGGGCCATCACTGGCACTTGGTAATGCTTATGAAATTGAAGGGATTGAAACCAAAGGGCAACAGATATTAGAATCTGATTCAATAAACCAAGTAAAATTAGCCTTTTATTTTTTGTTGTTGTTGTTGTTAATGCTCACGCAAAATTCAAATCTTGCGTGAATTTTGGGACAACCTTTATATTTATACATTGCAATCAAAGGAAAGGGACATAGGTGGGTGACATGAAATCCACTGGAGATAGACTAGAGAGGTGGGAGAAAGCAAAGAGGGGAGGGGGGAACCCCTGGGATTGGATAAAAAGGGAAATGATGGACATATGCTTCTTTTACATAGATAGAGGATAGTTTAACATAATTAACAGTTGATAACAATAACTGAGGGAATGTCCTGGTGCCATTTGTTGTGCCCTGAGGGGTCCGGAAAAAAAGGGGAGTTACAAGTTACCCAGACATCTAGCAGATATGTTATCTTAGAGCAGCGGTTCTCAACCTGTGGGTCGCGACCCCTTTGGGGGTCGAACGACCTTTTCACAGGGGTTGCCTAAGACCATCGGAAAACACATATATCATTACATATTGTTTTTGTGATGAATCACTATGCTTTCATTATGTTCAATTTGTAACAATGAAATTGGGGGTCACCACAACACGAGGAACTGTATTAAAGGGTCGCGGCATTAGGAAGGTTGAGAACCACTGTCTTAGAGGCAAAAAGACAAATGGGCTCAGTAAAGATCTAAGTTGGCCTTTGTCAGGGAAAATACTGGCCTAGGACATGACTACCCACTATAACCTGTTTGTAGTTAAATATTTAATCTTCAGACCATCTTTGGTGGCGACTTTAGGTCTCTGAGTTTGCAAGACCGCCATGCAGGCCTCCCCTGAGATGGTCAGGTCAGCATGTGGCCCCTTTCGTCCACACTGCCATGCGCCAGGCTTTGCAAAGGGGGCCACTATCCATGGTGTATGGTGAGCGGGTATGTGAGGAAGGGGCAGGTGGCAGGGGTGTGCTGGCAGGTCCACTCTGAGGATGAGTCTGGCCGAGGTGTGCTCAGGGTGGAATACTATGTCAGCAAAGACCCGCGCTCCACCCCCACCCCAGCACCCCAATCCGTGCCCACTGCAGAGGTAACCAGTGACAAGGGCAAGTTTACTGCCTCTCTAGGGGGCGGATGCCCATGACCCACAACCTGAGAAACCCACCAGCTAAGGGCCAAGCAATCAGGCCTGGCCTTCTGACCAGAGCCCAAGGCAGGGCCCCTGGAGCTCTGGCAGAGCCCACACCCCCCACCCCGCCCCGACCAGGAGTCCATGGCAGACCACACGTCCGTTCCCAGCATGGTCAGGACTCGGCTCCACGCACACACAGGGGCCAGAGGGGACCCCAGGAGGTCTGGACCCAGGACACACGTCCGAGGCCCCCAAACAAGGACAGGCTTTGTGCAGCAGGCGGGCAGTAGGACAGCCAGGCCCAGGGCCCCTCCTGGCAGGTCCCTGCCAATTCGCTGCCCGTGAATTCCTGAGGCCGCAGCTGGGTCCTGGCTGTGTGGAGGCAGCAGGCAGGCGGGCAGCCTGGGGTCTTGGCCTCGGCCCTCAACCTGCCCTCCCTCTCCCAGAGAAGCGCCCAGGCCTCCGAGGGATGCAAATCATCCATCGAATCAGCAGAGATTTGAGCACAAGTTTGCTTTTCAGGGGAGTGGCTCAAAGGCACACACAGGGTCCCTGGGCTGCTCTCCCCACAGAAGGGACCGAATGCACTTCCAATATGGACGGCGGGGGGGGGGGGGGGGGGGCAGGGAGGCCTCCGCAGGGACAAGCAGGTAGGAGCCTGAGGAGGGTCTCTCAGGTTCTCACCCCAAGATCCCAATTCCCAAGCCACACCCATGCAGCGCTCCCAGGAACCCTGGCGGCCTACCTGATCCCACTCTCCTCAACCCCCTCCCACATCCCCGCCCCCTTCTCCTGGACCTAACTCGGTTCTACCTGAAAACAGACCCGCAGGGGCCAAGGGTGACTTTGGGAAGGGACTTGCTGGGCTGTTCTCTGGGGGGTACTGTCACACCCCACTGGGAAATGCCCATGCAAAGAGGAGTGTGACATTGCAGGAGGCACCCTGATAATGGTCTTCCTTCTGGGCAGTGATTTCAAGGAATTTATCCTTGGGGACAGGAATTAGCACCCTGCACAAAGATGTTCACCTGGCATTGCTATAATAACGAAGCAATTAGAAACAAAGCCATGGTCATCCATAGACTAGTATATAGAATTAACAAGGCATGGGCATGGGGGGGAAATGTCATGATATAGCATTAAAGGGGAAAAGTAAAATACAAGCTGTATATTTTCAGAGTAAGAGCTCTGATAGGCCAGGCTCTGAGTGCGCAGAAGCCGAGAGCTAAGATAAAGAGAAACCAGGGTTTGCAAATGCACGCCCTTGCCTCGTAACACAGAGCACAATGTTTTCCTAGCCAAATGAAATCATAACAGCCAGCATTCACTAAGTACTTAGGATATAGAGGGGAATTTCTAAAAATTTAGATAAAGACAATAGAAGAAGCAGAATAAGGAGTAGAAGATACATAGGAACAGCAAGATAAATAGAAAGCACACCATAAGAGGGTAAAACTAATAACTCCCTATCAGTAATTATTACAAACTAGAGGCCCAGTGCACAGGTGGAGTCCCTTGGCCTGGCCAGCGATCGAGGCCTATGGGGGGGGGGGGGGCAGCCAGCAGGGGGGAGGGACTGCAGGAGGTTGGCTGGCTGTGGGGGAGGGGCTGTGGGAGGTTGGCTGTGGGAGCACACTGACCATCAGGGACCAGCTCCTGCATTGAGCATCTGCCCCCTGGTGGTCAGTGCTCATCATAGCGGCTGGTCGACCGGTGGTTCTGGTCGTTCAGCGTAATTGTCGCTTAGGCTTTTATATATATAGATGGTACAAGTCTAAACTCAACTCTTAAAAGTTAGCCAGATTTGCTTTAAAAAATACATGCGCAAATTAAAAATTGATAGAATTACTTTATAAAGGAGAAATTTATAAATCCACAACCATATGTGTAATATTTACGAGAGAAAGTCAAAACATGAAAGAGAAGGGTTGAAAATAAGACTGAAAAAGATGTACCAAGAAATACTACTACACTCCCCCCCCCCAAAAAAAAAATAACTGTTATGGCTATATTAAACTTTAAAAGAAAAAGCATTATTGAGAATATCAACAACTACATAATTCTAAAAGGAGTCATTCACCAGGAAGCTATAGCAATTATAATAACATAAAAGTTTAGTATCCGAGCTTGTAATACAAGTAGTGAGAAAATTACAAGGAGAAAACTATAAATCCTCAGTCATAATGGAAGATTTTTATTATACTTCTCTCAATAACTGCTATATTGAACAGATAAAAATTTAGGGAGGACAGAATATTTGAATAACACAATGAAGTTTCATTTATGGACATGTATAGAACTATGCACCCAGCATTTAGAAATACTTTTCAAGAACACGTAACAACACATTTGCAAAAATGTATTATTTACTAAGCACAAAGACACCCTTCCTACCAGCTTGGCCTCTGATACTTCTCTGCACTTTACTTGAAATTCTTCCTGGTACTTTACTTAAAAAAAAATGCCTTTTTTTATACTTGAAACTTTTCTATAAGTTAAAGATAATGTTTTTTTAACCGAAAGACTTGTATGCATTCATATAAGGATAACCAATGGACACAGACACTGGGGGGAGGGGGGTGGGTATGTGCAGGGGGGCAGGGGAGGATGGAGGGGGAGGTCGGTGGGGGGAAAAGGAGACATATGTACTACTATTTGTAATACTTTAAACAATAAAAAAAAAGATTATGTTTTTTAAGATTTCATTTTAAAACTTTACAGGATGCAGCCAAAGCAGTGACTAGACATTTTATAGCCTTAAATGCTTGGATTCCAAAAGAAGGCTGAGAATTAATCAGCAAAGGACCCGAGACATTTGAGAAAGAAAAACAGAGTTAAACCTAAGAAAGCAGAAGGAAGGAAATACTAAAGATAAGTGATGGCGAAGTCATGCGGTCATGTCAACGCTTCCACAGTGGTGCAGAGGGTGTAACTTGATCCAACCAATCTGGAAAACTATTTCCCTTACCTAGTAAAGTTCAGACTCGCACAACCTATGACTTAGCAATCCCACCTTCAGCAGCTTCTCCGTGTGCCCCCAAGAGACAGTACCAGAATTCTTTTTCAGGATTGTAAGAGCCAAAAAAAAATGAAAACAAACGAAATGTCCATTTATAGAATGGAAAATAAATCACAATCTATTCATACAATGGAACACTGTGGACCACAGTAAAACCGAACGCACCACAGCCACACTCATCACCACAGAATGAATTTCAAAATCATCATGATAAGCGACAGTCACTGGTGACAGAAGAATTCATATTCTGGAACTACGTCAAGAAAGCACAGGCATGTATGTCCTTGGGGCTGGGAAGAATGTCTTAAGTAAGACATAAAAAGGCATGCAAACCATCATGTGTGAAAGACTGACAAAATTGGTAATATGAAAATTAGAACTTCCTGTATGACAAGCCACAGGCTGGGAGAAGAGATTTGCAGCAGATTGAACTGACAACAGACTAGTCCAGTGATGGCGAACCTTTTGAGCTCGGGGTGTCAGCATTTTGAAAAACCCTAACTTAACTCTGGTGCCGTGTCACATATGGAAATGTTTTGATATTTGCAACCATAGTAAAACAAAGACTTATATTTTTGATATTTATTTTATATATTTAAATGCCATTTAACAAAGAAAAATCAACCAAAAAAATGAGTTTACGTGTCACCTCTGACACGTGTGTCATAGGTTCACCATCACTGGACTAGTCCCTAGAATTTATAAAGGAACTAGAGGCCTGGCGCATGAGATTCATGCACTGGAGTAGGCGGTTGGGGAGGGGGTCCCTCAGCCTGGCCAGCGCCCTCTAGCAGTGTGGAGCCCTCAGGGGATGTCTGACTGATGGCTTAGGCCCATGAGGCTCCTGCTATCACCGCTACACTCGCCAGCCCTGAGCCGGCTCTGGCTGAGCGGTGCTCTCCCTGTGGCAGCGCACTGACCACCAGGAAACAGCTCCTGCGTCGAGTGTCTGCCCCTGGTGGTCACTGCATGTCATAGCAACTGGTCATTCTGCCGTTCGGTCGATTTCCATATTACCCTTTTATTATACAGGATTATTAAATGTCAAAAAACGTCAACCTCAACAGCAAAAAAATGGGCAAAGCTTATGAAGATCCAAGTCAAAGAAAAGGCAAGTGGAATGACTGACAAACTTGAGAAGATGCTCTGGAGTAAGACGGGATGCAAATTAAAACTCTGATGCTTGACCTCAGCTCCCCGCCCAGGCGCTCAACACGCCTACCCGCCTGCAGCTGTCACTCATCCGGGAAAGGCACCTTCAGGCCATGGGCTGCTGACCACACCCCGGCACTCTACAACCCTCCTAGGTGTCAAAGCTCACTCATGTCCTGCCTGTGATACACTGTTAGAGCTGGTTATGTCTCCAGGAGTTAGACACACACAGCCCCCTCTGCCACAAGCCACATATAGACTTCCAGGGGTGGCTGGACTCATGCAGAATCAACTCACAGCTAATTACTGTGATTAATAAAATGTTGGGCCCTAGCCAGTTTGGCTCAGTGGATAGAGTGTCAGCCTGTGGACCAAAGGGTCCCGGGTTCAATTCCGGTCAAGGGCATGTATCTCAGTTGCAGGGTCCTCCCCGGCCCAGGCCCTGGTCAGGGCTTGTGCAGGAGGCAACCGATCGATGTGTTTCTCTTGCATCGATGTTTCTCTCTGTCTTTCCCTCTCTCTTCTACTCTCTCTAAAAAACAATGGAAAAATATCCTCCGGTGAGAATTAACAAATATAAAATAAAATAAAATGTTGGTCATCTTCAACACTATTGCTGAGTCAGTTTCACCGTGGCTTGTCCTCCTTTCTCTGTGGTGGATTCCCCTCCATGTCCTCAAATATTCATCTCCCTTGCCAGTAAGTGTCTGTCGGCTCCTGCACCCCATTCCCGTGTGTCTGAACTCCCGAGGGTGGATACAGTTTGGGACTGTTCCCGGAAGGCTACCCAGTCCCTATCACTATGGATGGAGGCCAAACAGCATTCATGGCTCGAGTCTTTTTTCTGAGATAAGTTAAACTTGCTCATTTTTTCATCAAGGTAGAAAGTGAAAACAAAGAACTTTGGAATAACCAAGTCTGATGATATCTCTGGCGTGCCACTGTGCTGGGGGACCTAACGCTTGACTTGGGCCAGCCGTGGGACCACCATGGCATCCCAGACACTCCTGCATGAGGCCTCTAGTAAGAAATTCAGGAGTAAGGATAAACCACTCCAGAAATACAGGCTTCTTAGCCCTGACCAGTGTGGCTCAGTGGTTGACCATCAACCTATGAACCCGGAGGTTACGGTTCTATTTCCGGTCAGGGCACATGCCCGGGTTGTGGGCTCTATCCCCAGTGTGGGGCATGCAGGAGGCAGCCGATCAATGATTCTCATTCATCACTGATGTTTCTCTCTCCCTCCCTCCCTCCCTCCCTCTTCCTTTCTCTCTGAAATCAATGAAAATATATATTTTTAAAAAATTTACAGGCTTCTTTCTCAACAAGCCATCACCCAGCCATGCCACAGAACAGGTGAGACTCAGCTGCCATGTTGCAGGAACACAGCAACTTATCACTCTTGGGTTCAAGCTTCACCCCTGGCAAGAATGCCCTCTACAAAGCCCCAAGGACAGAGAGGTGCAGTCTGACAATACTAAGCACCCAGCACCCAGCAGGAGACATGGCGAACCACTGAACTCCATCAGTCTCTGCTGAGCAAATAAGTGGATTTTTTTAATTTACTGAAATATTTATTAACAGCTTCATTTGAATGTGGTCTTTGACCTATTAGCAGCTTTATTTCGTGACTGGGAATGACATTTCTGTATTTTTACACGAGGGTTACATTTAGAATCTCACCACCCTCAGAAAATAGCTTTTTTGCGAATCTAAAAATTCTCAAGCTTGTTGTTTCAACGAGACTGGAAGCAACATTGCTCTAAATGGTTCCTTTAAAAGCAGACGTAAATCAGCCCCACTTCGCTGGTACAAAAATACGGATGCAACTAACGAATTAGAAGTTATTTGCAGATTGCAGCATGCTAAATTTGTCCTAAAAAATCTACTCATGCCACCAAATATGGGTTTCTCTATAGTACCAAAAAATAAAAGTTATTTTTAAATGTAATGTAACCCAAATGTCAACAATCCCTTCGTCCCTCCTCATTCTTTACTTTCCTATGTCCGCCTCAGCAGTGCCTGAGAATAAAAGGTCTTCACGTCGTTACATAACATTGCATAAAACTCAGAAAAGAAAAGTTACCAAAGAAATGTAAGCGTTTATATGACCTTCCTTCTTTCCTTCCTTCTTTCCCTACCTCTCCCTCCCTCCATCCCTCCCTCTCTCTCTTTTCGTTTTTGCTGTTGTTCATTCACATTCTATGCACTCTGACATACATTATCACATCCCAATCCTTACTGCACCTTGAAGTCAGCAGGTCAGGCTGCATTAGGCATTTTCCAAAAGGGAAATCTATGTATATAAAAGCCTAAGCGACCGTTACGACCAGACGACCGGATGACCGGCTGATAGCTATGAGACGTACTGACCACCAGGGGGCAGACGCTCAATGCAGGAGCCGCCCCCTTGTGGTCAGTGCGCTCCCACAGCCAGTCAACCTGCTGCGACCAGCCAACCTCCCGCAGTCCCTCCCCCACCCCACCCCCGCCGGCTGGCCCCAATTGGCTTCATGGGTACTGGCGAGATGGCCCTTATCGGCCCTGATCGCCGGCCAGACCGAGGGACCCCACCGGTGCACAATTTCATGCACCGGGCCTCTCGTCATTTAATGTTTACAAAAGTGAAGTGAGTTGCCCCAGGGCTGCGGTTCCTGAGTCAGGCTAAGCCGGGCCACAGGCTCTGCTGCAGGAAGATAAGGAGACCTCAGAGTTCCTTCGGAATCCGTGTGTCAGGAGAGTAAGCCCAGGGGGATTCCGAGGAAAGGGCCTCCTTCCCGAGAAGGAGCACCCTGGAGAACCGGGTGGCTGGATGGAGTCGGAGCACGACTAGGAAGCGGATCACCTGGTTCTGGATCCAGGTCTGCCTCCAGCAATGCGGTCCTGGGCCAATCCCTCCCCCGTCCCAGCCCAGGCCGCCCGTTCCACTCGATACAGGAAGAACTCCGTGGCTGGCCGCCAGAGTGCAGGCTGTCTCTAGGATATCGATTTTACGTCCGCCTTCATTCTATTTAGCGTTCTCTGGCTTATGCTTTCTGAAAGCAAATCAATTTGATTTCTCATTATGAATACTTCATCTTCCGTCATGTAAACGCTGGCGAATGTGAAGTTGTACGTCCCCAGAGGGACTTTATTTTCCATGCCAGACCTCACTACCTGTTACAGGACGGAAAAAAGTGGAAGCTTTCATCTCCTGATGGCAGCTATTCAGAGATAAACGCAGAGGCCCGGGGAGGCACTAAGCCAGACACGATCAGGACAGCACTTCAAACCTCCACCAGGCTGTGAACCATCTTCCCAAGCAGGTTTCCAAGTCTCCAACTGAGCCCAAGGGCCTGATGCCCCACAATAATCATGTTAATTGAGCACTTATTATGAGCTCATTGCGTTCTCCCAGCTTTCCATATATTTAGTTATTTAATCCTTAAAACTAAAGGGTGGAAAAATGAAAAAAAAAATCCTTATAACAACTCAATCCAGTTCTTATTATTTGCATTTTACACGTGAGAAAAATGAGGCACAGAGAGGGTAGGTAACTTGTCCCAGGTCACACAGCAATTAAGTAGTAGAGCCAGGATTCAAACTCAAGCATTCTGCCTCCAGGCTGATTGACTCATCACAACCCATGTTGTCACAATTTATAATCAATAGAATCAAGAACTTTTACTAGGGAGCCCGGCCGGTGTGGCTCAGTGGCTGAGCATGGACCTATGAACCAGGAGGTATGGGTTCGATTTTCCCAGTCAGGACACATACACGGGCTGTGGGCTCAATCCCCGGTCGGGGGCGTGTAGAAGGCAGCCAATCAATGATTCTCTCTCATCACTGATGTTTCTATCTCTCTCTTCCTCTCCCTTCCTCTCTGAAATTAATAAAAATATTTTTAAAAGAAATTTTACTAGGGGATGAGCATATTGCCACTGTGGTATTTTCAAATGTTAACTACAGTGTGTGTTTTTTCCTTTAAATCTTGCACTTCGTTGTACCCCATGACCCTTTCCCTATTCCAGTAGACACAGCATGTGGCACCTCTTGCAAAGCAGAGCTTTCCCTCATGGAGCTTACATTCTGATGCGTGTAACGGGGGAAGGAAGAGTGTCTACTGCAGCATGTCTAACTCGCAGGCCACAGGTGGCCCACAACGAATATTTTTGTGGACCAGCAAATATAATGGTATGTGAGAAACATTTTAATAAAAATTTAGTAACTTAATTTACAGTATCCTGTTATACATAATCTATAATAATGGAAGTGTAATATGCTAATTAGACCAGATGTCCTTCCAGACGACCTTCTGGACAAAGCTGGGGCTGCGAGGGAACCCCAGGTCCCGGGTGCCAGAGGGAAGCCGGTGCCGGCAGCCGGGGGAAGGAAGGCCTACTCTTGCACAAATTTCGTGCATCAGGCCTGTAGTTATTAATAACGAACTACAACATTCGCTAATGACTTATTACTATAATCCTGTTGCATTCATTTCCTTTCGTGTTTTACATGCAGGCACACCATTTCTCTCCACTGATACTAGCAGCGAATATTTTAGCAGCTGACGGCCATGTCATTCGTCCTGGATTGATTTGTTTGGTGTGCGCCACAGGAAATATTTTGCTTTCAAAGAACAAGAAAAAATAGGTTTATTTGCATGACGCTTATTCATTTGTGCAGTTATTCGGTGTCTGGTACCTTAATGTTCAAGAAAAAATATTAATTTGTATTCAAATGTTCTATTATTTTATGTTAATGATGACTCGTTTATCTCAGCCCTGTGTTCAGCGTGTCTCTATCAAAATAAAACTACGTTTCTATGAAAATGGAAGCCTTTGTTGTTTTGCGGGCCACATACACTTAAACCTTGTTTATTGGGCCCGGGTTAGCCTTTGAGTTTGACATGCTTGGCCTAGTGTCGCTCAGTGCAATGGAAAAACAGAGAGAGGGAGAAGAAATGTCAGCGCGGGAATGGGCAGCGTGGACAGGGGACTCAGGGAAGCCTCGCGGAGAAGGTAACAGATGAGCAAGGACCTGGAGGGGAGGAGGGAGGGAGGCTGTGTGTATCTGTGTGTATTTGGTGAGACAGTGACCTGGGAAGAGGAACCAGCAGGTGCAAAGGCCCTGAGGTGGGAGCACGGTTGAGAAGAAACACAGTCATATTCCCAGCATCTGGTCCTAGACGGGGCCCTGCTCCAAAACCGGACTGAAGACAAGTTGTTTGTACAGCAGAGTAGCGACCCTCCACAGGCTGAGCAATGACTCCGCGCCCCGGATCGGCTGGAAATTTACCCCCTGGAGAAATGTCCTCCTGGACTGCGCTCCCTCAGTCCATGTGAGAGCTCCTCTCCTGAGGCCGGCCCGACAGAGAGGTGAGTGCTGGCCACTGCTTTCTCGGGGCTCCTGGCTTTGGCCTTGAAGATCGCTGCCTTGAGCAGTGGGCACACCCAGAGCACAGGCCCTGTCCCAGGTGCCAGCAAGTGCCCACAATGAAGAGAAGCCGGTTCCCACAGCCATCTGGCTGCTGTGTCCCCCACAGCGTTTAACACCGGCCTTCGCGGCCTCAGCCGAAACCAGCCACGGAGCCTTCAGGGAAGAGCCAGGTCTATGCAGGTGAGTCTTGCCTCCCCAAGCCCACCTTCAACCTCACCTCTCCATTCTTTCTGTCCTCCCCTCACCCTCAGGATCCCATGGGCATGCCACCCCCTCCAGGAAGGCCCCTCCTAGTCAATGAAGCTTCTCTCTTCTTCGGATTGACAGAGCAATTGCTCCGTATGCTGAAGCTACAGCCCATTATATTCCAGTTGGTGGGCATGTTTCCCCATAAAATAAAGGCTCCTTAAGGCTGGAATTGGACTTAGTCTGTCTCCCACTACTCCCAGCACAGGGCTGTAACTCAATAAAAGCTTCTTTTATATATATACCATATTTGTCCGTGTATAAGGTGCCCCCCACTTTTCCAACCCAAAATTAAGAAATCAATATTTTAAACATTTTGCTGGTTTTCCTTTTAAGGCCTTCTTCTTTTTGGGCATCTTAAGAAGTTGTTCTTCCTGTTTTCTCCGCTGTCTGATCCTACACTCAATGGGAGGAGGTCCAAATTGTCTCTCTGCAGCTCTATCTCCATGCTCTATTGCATAGCTCATTACATTCAGTTTGAATTTTGCAGAGTAAGGCAATCACTTACCAGCATTTATCTTTTTACTTTTTGACACCTTTATGGACTCAGAACACTCGGTCCCTGTTGTATCTACACTCTCCACCTCCACCTCCAATAGCGGCATCAGCTGACGTCAGTAACAATAAGGCTTGTGATTGGAGGAAGCCTGTTTGACAAGGTATGGGCAGCTACGCACCCTTGCAGCTCCTTCTTGGCTGACTTCCATGTGTAAGATGCCCCTTGGTTTTCAGTCTAATGATTTTAGAAAAAAATAGTGTCTTATACACGGAAAAATACGGTATATTTCAGGGAGGGAGGGAGAAGGAGATAGAAACATCAATAATGAGAGAGAATCACTGATCAGCTGCTTCCTGCACGCCCCCTAATGGGGATTGAGCCCACAACCTGGGCATGTGCCCTTGACCAGAATTGAACCCCGGACCCTTCAGTCCGCAGGCCGACGTTCTATCCACTGAGCAAATCCAGCTAGGGCAATAAAGACTTCTTGATTGACTCAAAGATGCCCCTTGTAACTGGCTGCTTTAATACCTACCTCCCGAGCCCCAACGCCTCATTCCTCAAAACCCAATACCCAACCTCTACCCAGTGGTAAGACCTGCAGGGCAGCCCGGGGCATAGGGGCCCACTCCCCTGGGGAAAACCTACAGAAGATGTGTAGGCTTCCGAGGGCCAGGGCGCTGCGGGTCAGAGAATGAGGCCGCAGCTTTACAAACTGTATCTAGGCTGTAATCATAACAAGATGACACATGAACGTTTTCTCTCCAAACACTAGACTTGGGTCACCTTCAGCATCAAAGCCCATCTGAGCTGTTCTCCAGCGCGGACTGGGCTGAGCTCAGGAGGGGCCGTGTGTTTTACAACTGTTTACAGGCAAAGGGAGAAGCTCAAAGGAGCCAAAGAAAGACCTACTGTTGGGAGACCAGATGGGGAAGGTCAGCGTGTCTGGTCAGCTCCGGGCCGGGGCGACAAGGTCACAGAGAGGAGCTTGTTCTTGGGTAAACAATACGGGGCATTTGCGGCTGAAGGGGGACTTGTGTAACCCATGCTATTCAAATGCTGACCCTGTCATCAGGAGGTGGCTGGCATGGGGAACTCGGGTGCAGCAACAAGGGTCCTCTGGGTTGGTCTTTACAACCACAACGTGCTTCAAACGAAGACCTGTGAAATTCTCCCCCAATGAGGCTCAGATACCCGCTGCCAGGATGGATGGAAGAGGACCATAGCTTCAATGCCCCCGGACAAAACCACAGAGCACTATGAGAGAATACGATCTTATAACCCCATCATTCTTGGTGGAGAGCATAATTCTACTATTTTGTATTTTTATGTTAAACTAGAGGCCCGACGCACGAAGATTCGTGCAAGAGTAGGCCTTCCTTTCCCCAGCTGCCAGCAATGGCACCAGGACCTGGGCTGGCTTCCCTCCAGCCCCGGCTTCGTCAGGAAGGACGTCTGGAATACATCCAGTCTAATTAGCATATTACCCTTTTATTATTATAAAGGGTGTCCCAAAATTCACACAAGAAGTAATTTTGATAGAAAACACAGGTTTATAATTAAAAATTGTAAATGTTTTATTACTTCATAAAGGATACAGTATAGGGTTATGTATGGAATAGCACATCGGGTCAATGGCCTCCACGGCTTTGCTGGCACATACGCAAAGCTGTTGTGGTCTTCATTGGTCTTCATTGTCCCTGCTCCTGGGCCATCATTGGTACTTGGTAATGCTTATCAAATTGAAGGGATTGAAATCAAAGGGCAACAGATATTAGAATCTGATTCAATAAACCAAGTAAAATTAGCCTTTTATTTTTTGTTGTTGTTGTTAATGCTCACGCAAAATTCAAATCTTGTGTGAATTCTGGGACACCCTTTAGATATGCCACAATTCCAAGAAGCAAAGGCAACCCAGTAGCAATGAGCACCTAGTGCTTAGGGTTTGGTCTCTTCACTAAAAGGAACCAAGGTGCCTTAACCCGTTGTACGTCACGCGCATCTATAGCCGCAAACCTCGCACATCAACTCTGGCTGCCCAAATTTAAGATCAGACTTGTTGGTGACAGCTCTGGGCTTGTAAAGAAAATCGTGGTAACTTAAATTGGTAAATATTCCAGCGCATATGGAAGCAGTGGGGATGGTTTCTGTTTTGGACGCGTGGCAGTTAACTGGTTACAGAAAAATACGGTCCCAGTCCTGGGGCCTGGTTGGCTACGAGATTAGCCGGGAACATCTTGCTACGCCAGGAAGTAAGTGCTCAAAAAAGGATGGGCACAAATCATAAGGACCAGCTTGAAGGGACAGCCACTGACTAAGCCTAGAGCAACAAAGTAATTAATTAAGCACAGTCATGAATTAGAAATCCTTGGGAAAAATAGGAACTCAAGAGCCCATACCGATAAAATAAATTGGTACATAAACAAACAGGGGGCAGGAAGGACCCGGGGTTAAAACAGAATATTGAGAGTTGACTATTAAATTTGTTGGGAGGGTTGGAGCTACTAAATCCTCATTTCTGTTTGTTTTTTTTTGTTTTTGGATGGATGTTTTTACTTGTCTTAATATGTTTTTATTATTGATTTGAGAGAGAGACACACACACACACACAAAGGGAGAGGGAGAGAAACATCAATGGTGAGAGAGAATCATTGATCAGCTGCCTCCTGCACATCCCCTACTGGGGATCGAGCCTGCAACCCAGGCATGTGCCCTTGACCAGAATCGAACCCGGAACCCTTCAGTCCGCAGGCCGATGCTCTATCCACTGAGCCAAAGCGGCCAGGGCTTGTAAAGGTTCTGAAGCTGAGAAGGTGTTAACTTAGAATTCTTACGAATCACAGGGAACCTCCTCACTCTCCGGTCCTTTCTCCTCTCTCTGTACCCTTCCCCTGGGCAAAGCCGTCCTCTCCACAGCTTTTGTTCACCCTTGACAAGGTGCTCACTGCGCTGCTTAGGTATTTGGTCTGGGCCTTTTCCCTGAATCCCAGGCCCTTATATCCAACCGCCTCCTTGACAACCGGCTCAGAGGTAGCTGACCCTGGCCCTTCCCCAGGGTTCCCTCTGACGGAGAAAGCACAGTGCCGTCGCCAATGCCAGGCCCTGTCTGCGACTTATCTGCCCCAGGCCATCCATCCCCGGGGATGACAAGGTGAGTTTCCATCTCTGTGTCAACACCAAGATCACCTCCCAGCGGTCTCTCTTCACACCGTGTCCACTCGCCAGCTATGACAGAGGTGTCTTTTCAAACTGGAAATCATCATCAAGTCCCGTTCCTCTCTGAAACTCTCCTTCTGGTTATTCTTAGGATAAAACCCAAGAGCTTCAGAGAGAACGATTCGACCCAAGTCTTCAACCAAGACCCCGAATGGTTTTTTGTTTTTTTTTTTGTTTGTTTGTTTTTTTATTGCTTAAAGTATTACAAAGGGTATTACATATGTATCCATTTTATCCCCCCGCCCTAGACAGTCCCCTAGCCTCCCCTATCACCCAGTGTCTTATGTCCATTGGTTATGCTTATATGCATGCATACAAGTCCTTTAGTTGATCTCTTACCCCCCTACCTCCTGCCCCCCAACCCACCCCGGCCTTCCCCGTGCAGTTTGACAATCTGTTTGAGGCAGCTCTGCCTCTGTATCTATTATTGTTCAAAAGTTTATAATGGTCTCTATTGTCCATGAATGAGTGAGATCATGTGGTATTTTTCCTTTATTGACTGGCTTATTTCACTTAGCATAATGCTCTCCAGTTCCATCCATGACGTTGCAAATGGTAAGAGTTCCTTCCTTTTTACAGCAGCATAGTATTCCATCGTGTAGATGTACCACAGTTTTCTAATCCATTCATCTACTGATGGGCACTTAGGCTGTTTCCAGATCTTAGCTGTGGTGAATTGTGCTGCTATGAACATAGGGGTGCATATATCCTTTCTGATTGGTGTTTCTGGTTTCTTGGGATATATTCCTAGAAGTGGGATCACAGGGTCAAATGGGAGTTCCATTTTCAGTTTTTTGAGGAAATTCCATACTGTCTTCCATAGTGGCTGCACCAGTCTGCATTCCCACCAGCAGTGCACAAGTGTTCCTTTTTCTCCACAACCTCTCCAGCACTTGTCGTTTGTTGATTTGTTGATGATAGCCAGTCTGACAGGTGTGAGATGGTACCTCATTGCTGTTTTGATTTGCATCTCTCGGATGATTAGCGACTTTGAGCATGTTTTCATATGTCTCTTGGCTTTCTGAATGTCCTCTTTTGAAAGGTGTCTATTTAGGTCCTTTGCCCATTTTTTGATTGGATTGTTTATCTTCCTTTTGTTAAGTTGTATGAGTTCCCTATAAATTTTGGAGATTAGGCCCTTATCAGATATGTCATTGGCAAATATGTTTTCCCACACAGTGGGTTTTCTCGTTGTTTTGTTGATGGTTTCTTTTGCTGTGCAGAAGCTTTTTATTTTGATGTAGTCCCATTTGTTCATTTTTTCTTTAGTTTCAAGTGCCCTAGGAGCTGTATCAGTGAAGAAATTGCTTCGGCATATGTCTGAAATTTTCTTGCCTTTGGATTCTTCTAGAATTTTTATGGTATCCTGTCGTACATTTAAGTCCTTTATCCATTTTGAGTTTATTTTTGTATATGGTGTAAGTTGGTGGTCTAGTTTCATTTTCTTGCATATATCTGTCCAATTTTCCCAACACCATTTATTGAAGAGACTATCTTGGCTCCATTGTATGTTCTTGCCTCCTTTGTCAAATATTAATTGAGCATATTGGTTCGGGCCGATTTCTGGGCTCTCTATTCTATTCCATTGATCTGTATGCCTATTCTTGTGCCAGTACCAGGCAGTTTTGAGAACAGTGGCTTTGTAATACAACTTGATATCTGGTATTGAGATCCCACCTACTTTGTTCTTTTTCAGGATTGCTGCAGCTATTCGGGGTCTTCTTTTTTTCCAGATGAATTTTTGGAAAGTTCGTTCTAGATCTCTGAAGTATGCTGTTGGTATTTTAATGGGAAGTGCGTTGAAATTATAGATTGCTTTGGGTAGTATGGACATTTTAATGATGTTGATTCTACCAATCCATGAACACGGTATGTTCTTCCATCTGTTTATGTCTTCCTCTATGTCTTTTTTCAACGTCCTGTAGTTTTCTGAGTAGAGGTCTTTTACCTCTTTAGTTAAGTTTATTCCTAGGTAGCTTAATTTTTTTGGTGCAATGGTAAACGGGATTGTTTTTATAATCTCTCTTTCTGAAAGTTCACTATTGGTGTATAGAAATGCCTCAGATTTCTTGGGGTTAATTTTGTATCCTGCTACATTGCCAAATTCATGTATTAAGTCTAGTAGCTTTTTGATGGAATCTCTAGGGTTTTGTATGTATAATATCATGTCGCAAGACCCCGAATGGTTTATTCCGAGAGCTGCATCTCACATCTCTGCACCATAGTCCTCCACCCCCGAACCTGAGACCGTGTGGAAACGCCTGGAGTTCGCCTTCTTCCTTGTTACCTCAGCATCTTTCCCTACACTTGGAAGTTGCTCCCCTTCACCGCCTCCCCGTCACCTAGCTAACCTCTATCCCAGCAGTCGCCAATCATGGTCCGTGGACTACCGGTGGCCCGTGAGGTCCGAAAGGTGGGCGACCGCTGCTCTATTCATCCTTCAACTCGAAGACGATTTCTCGTGTGCTCAGTAGTCTCTCTCAAGTAATTAACCGGCATAAAGGATGCTGATCACTAAGGCTGTATCTGAATTGATGGATTCAGAACAAGAGAATTCTGTGGGAAAGAACATGCATTTAGAAGTGGGGAAACCTGGGTAAAGTACAAAGGGGTGGCCAGGGAAAGATGGCCTCCCCAAAGCAGAGAGGAGGCGGACCTTCGACAAGAGGTTGGTCAATCCTAGAAAGAAAGGAACAGTCAACCCAAAGAGATTTCAGAATCTGAGCAACAAAGAGATGGCAGGTCCTACTGGGTTTCTATAGCCTGTGATGTTCTACAGGGGCAGGGGGTCGCATGGCCGGGGAGGAGCAAGGCCAGGGGCAGCATGGAGGTGCTTGGAAGTGGCCGTTTGGGTCTGAGTGTGAGAAAGACAATAGGGGTGTGGGACCCAGAGGATGCAGTCCTGGTGGAATGTCAGATTTCAGACGCCCTCAGAGCCTTACCACGCCATTTCTCAGAGTGTGGCAGACTGTATCGTCCAACAATGACGACAATCTCTCCCATCCCACGTGCTCTCCTTCATGTGACTTTGACACCCAAAGCTAAGTCATAAAAGGCCAATAACAGCCCATCCGGCGTGGCTCAGCGGTTGAGCGGTTGACCTAGGAACCAGGAGGTCGCTGTTTGATTCCCGGTTGGGGCGGGTTGCAGGCCCGATCCCCAGTGTGGGGCGTGCAGGAGGCAGCCGATCCATGATTCTCTTTCATCATTGATGTTTCCATCTCTATTTCTCTCCCTTCCTCTCTGAAATCAATAAAAAAAAATATACATTTTTTTAAAAGGCCAATAATAGCTTCTCCCTGGGTGTCTTGGAACCCAGCCTTGGAGCCCTGAGCCACCAGGTAAAGACTCCGACGACCCACAGGCTGCTAAACCTAAGGCACAAGGACAGGCCACACGGAGATGTGCCAGCTCACAGCCCAGCTAAGGCCCCAACCACACCCAGCATCACCTGCCGGGCACGTGCGTGAAGACTGCTTCCAGCCTTAAAGAGCTCCCCCCTCCCCGCCTCGCCGCCCCCCACCTCCCACCTAGTCTTCAAGTCTTTTCAGATGAGGCCCCGAACAGCTTGCCGTGGAGACAAACCATCCCCTCTGTGTCCTGTTCGGATGTCTGACCCAGCGAATCTGTGAGCATGTTTGTTTAATGCCACTGAGTTCTGGATGGTTTCTTATGCAGCCGTCGCCCGGGAACACACAAGGTGTTAATAGATATTATGCAAAAAAGGGGAGGGGGAGGTTTGTTCCTGTAATTAAATGTTTTGGAACGCATTTCGCTACCCAAATTCCAAGGAAAACAGAGTTTTGATTTTACTGCGGCCTTTTCACATACAATGTGCACTGTGCATCTCCAAGAGGAAGAGAGAGTATTTGGTGCGCCCCAAACCTTTTATTTTTTTCCCCCGATGTTAGTCAACAGAGCCAAATATCAACAGTACAAGGATCGAAATTTCTTTTGAGAGCCAAATTCTTTAAACTGAAACTATACAGGTAGGTACATTGTTATTAACTTAATTAGGGTCCTCCTAAGCCGGCCTTTGCTAAAAACGTCCTCAGTCTGATGGAGGTACGTTCGCTGAGGCTGACCCCTTCCAACTCTCCCATCCACACTCGCTTGTATACTTGTTTCGTCCATCTCCTTCCGTTCATCCTCTCTGTATGTCCACACCATCTCCACACACCTTTCTCCATCCTCGACACTACATCTTCTTTCACTCCACAGCGTTCCCTAAAATTAACTTCATAAACTTTAAAGTTTTAAGTCAACTTCGCACTGTACGTGCGCGCCCGCACGTGGTGTTTTGTGGAAGAGCCACACTCAAGGGGCCAAAGAGCCGCATGTGGCTCGCGAGCCGCGGTTTGCCGACCACTGGACTGTATCATTCTGCAAAGGCTGCTGTTACAGCCCGAGTCTCATGGACTCTAACATGAGGCCCAGAGAGGCCCAGAGACCTGCCAGGATACATCCAGAGTCAGGACTAGAACCGGGTCCCCCCAAGGCCCGGCCGAGGGCTGCTCCCGAGGGCCAGCTCCCCGCACAGACATGGGTGGACGTGTGCGCTGGCTCCCTCCTGCCACGTCGCATCCCTCAGCCCTCAGCCTCCCCTGTGGCCTGCACGTCTCCCCCTTGCCTCCTCCTTCACCCTTTACCTGCTCCCCCCGCCCCAACTCTTCTTTCTCTGAGGACGCCTGGAGACAGGGAGAAGGGGAGGGAGGCGTGGGTAGCAGTCCCCACCTCTCCCTCTCCCCCACCCCCCTCCCCCAATGCACACCCCACACACTGCCCACCTCCACAGCTAACCTCAGCCCCGCACAGCTGGGCCGGGCTGCCTGAGAGCGGCTCCCCTGGCCTGAACACTGCCTGTTGTCCCGGCCCCTGGAGCTGCTGGGCTCCTCCTCCTCCCTCCAGCCCCAGCGGCGGGGAGAGGAACACAGCCCTCCCTTGTCCCTCCTCTTGATATTTCCAGTAAAAGCACCTCGAACACAATCTCGCTGCCACAGCCCTAATTATGTGTGAAATCATTTTTTTTTTAGCCCAAAACCAAAGCAAACAAGCGCACACAGAGAAGCCCATTCTCCCCGGCCCGGGAGGAGCGCCCCGCTCCTGTTGGGCTACCTCGGGCCTGCACAGAGACCCCGCTGTGTCTCGCAAGCGGCCCGCCTGGCCGAGGTGCCTCCCGGCCCGGACCAGGGAAGCGGGCCACCCCCTCGGGCGGGGGGGGGGGGGGAGAGTGGGTTTCAGTCTGTTCTGTCCTCCCCACGCAGGCTCACAGGGCCTCACACACGCCTGGTACCCTGTGAGGCCACAGGCAAGCACCTCTTTGTGAGAAGAAGAAAAAAAAGTGGGGTACTCAGGAGTCTCCCCAGAAGACAAGGGAACTATGTTCTGGATCCAGTCAAGTATGTTGGCACCTTGGTGAAATCTCTATCTTTTTTTTTTTTAATATATTTTATTGATTTTTCACAGAGAGGAAGGGAGAGGGATAGAGAGTTAGAAACATCGATGAGAGAGAAACATCCATCAGCTGCCTCCTGCACATCTCCTACTGGGGATGTACCCGCAACCAAGGTACATGCCCTTGACCGGAATCGAACCTGGGACTCTTCAGTCCACAGGCCGACGCTACTGAGCCAAACTGATCAGGACATCTCTATCCTTTTATTTTATTCTATTTTTATGTTTGGATTTCAGGTCCCCCCAAAGGACAGGTCATACAAAGCATTGTTCATACACGGCCCCCTTCTCCTCCTCCTCTTCCTCTCCCTCCCCAATCCACTCCTGTTCGTTCACATTGACAACCACACGCAAATGTGTTTAATACACGTTCTTCGACATACATGTTCCTTTGAGAAACTATGAAGGCAGTGGTTCTCAACCTGTGGGTCGTGACCACTTTGGGGGTCGAATGACCCTTTCACAGGGGTCGCCTAAGACCATCAGAAAACACATATATAATTACATATTGTTTTGTGATTAATCACGATGCTTTCATTGTGTTCGATTTGTAACAATGAAATTGGGGGTCACCACAACATGAGGAACTATATTAAAGGGTCGCGGCATTAGGAAGGTTGAGAACCACTGTATTAAGGGGAGTATATGTGATTTTCTTTTTTTAAAATATATTTTTACTGATTTCAGAGAGGAAGGGAGAGCGAAAGAGAGAGAGAAACATCAATGATGAAAGAGAATCATGGATCGGCTGCCTCCTGCTAGGGATCGAGTCCACAATCCAGGCATGTGCCCTTGACTGGAATCGAACCCAGGACCCTTCAGTCCACAGGCCAGTGCTCTATCCACTGAGCCACACCTGCTAGGGCTGTGATTTTCACTTATATAGGGTGCCCCTCAAAATGTATACACACATTTTGAATAATTGTAAAGGCAGTGTTTATTAAAATACAATTCATTTTCAAAGTTGAGCTACCAGCTGTTAAAGTGTGTATACATGTTGGGGAGATACCCTGTATCCGTGCTCCTGTGAAAGGTTCAACGTATTTCTAACTTTTTTGGAAGGTGTCTCCATGTTGCCATACAGCCCTTCTATACAGGACCCTGCACAGCAGTCCCACACTCACCCCCACAACACGGGTCCGTTTGCCTGGTGATGGCCACGTGGGTGCCTCCTCCTCCTTTCAACCACAATAATGTAGTGACAGGCACCCATGTACATATCCTTTCATGGATCTTTGCAAGAAATTCTTGGGCTTCTAGGTCTGGGATTTGGGCTGACCTGCAAGATACTCACCTGGTTCCACCCCATACCTCCAACTGGTTTCCAGAATGCCCGTAACCCCTTCACGCTTTCACCAACAGGACACGGGGATCCCGTTCCTCGCCATCTTACCAGCACTTGATGTTACCCAACTTGCTAACAATTGCCAGTATTTGAGGATAAAATGCTATGAGTTTTTGGTTTAATTACTTTTCTTATGTCTATTGAGGTAAAGTACCTCTTCAAAAAGTTCTTAGGCATTCAGGTTTCACCTCTGTACACTGCCCATCTCAGAGACTTTTATTTTACCACTAGAGGCCCGGTGCACAAATTCATGCACAGGTGGGGTCTCTTGGCCTGGCAGGTTGTTGAGGCCTATCAGGGGGGCCGGCCGGCCAGAGGGAGGGACCCCGGGAGGTTGGCCGGCTGACCCCCCAATCAGGGCCTTATGGGGGGGGCAGGTGGCAGGGGGGAGGGGCCATGGGGGGTTTGGCTATGGGAGCGCACTGACCACCAGGGGGCAGCTCCTGTGTTGAGCATCTGTCCCTTGGTGGTCAGTGAGCATCATAGCGACTGGTCGACCCGTTGTTCCAGTAGTTCAGTCATAACGGTCGTTTAGGCTTTTATATATACAGATTTTTCTAAGTTACATGCACACAACACACACACACACACACCCCGCGTGATTGAAATTGCACTGGCTACAGATTAAAGGACAGTTTATCTCCTTTCATGGTGAAGCTATTCCCAGCCAAACTCAAGGTCTTCCACTTGATTTCTGTGGAACAGAAATAGGGTGTGAACTACATTATGAAATTTTAAAAATTTAGTGGCAACATTTTTTTTTTCAAAAGTAAAAAGAAATAGGTGGAACTAAATTAAATAGTACATTTTACTTAACTGAATAGTATCATCATTTTAATATCTGATCAATGTAAAACATCCTTACGTTCTTTTGTTACGCAGTTAAGTCTTCAAAGTGCAGTGTTCACTCTGTACTTAGGCCACAGTTCGATTTAAACGAGCCACACTGCCAACTGCTATGGATTGAAGAGCCCAGGTCTCTCTCTTCGTTTATTCGTGGATTTATAGAAACTATTTACCTTATTGTGTCTTATGGGAAAAAAATGTTTCTATGGTGTACGGCGCCCAGGCAGAGGACTAGTGGGAGACAAGGGAGGCATCCAGGGGGCCAATTTAAGGCGGCGTTCACTCTCAGGGTGGCGAAGTGAGCGCCCCCTTAAATCCTGTGCCCTTTGCACTTGTTTCGCCCCTGCCAGCCCTTGATGGGGCCATTTAACTAGCGCTTTCTTAAAGGAAAAGGAGCCAACTGTTTAAAAGGTACACATTATGCCCTAGCTCAGCCGTGGGCAAACTACGTTTGAAATGAATAAAACTAAAAAAAAAAAAAGACCGTACCCTTTTATGTAATGCTGTTTACTTTGAATTTATATTAGTTCACACAAACACTCCATCCATGCTTTTGTTCCGGCCCTCCGGTCCAGTTTAAGAACCCATTGTGGCCCTCGAGTCAAAAAGTTTGCCCACCCCTGCCCTAGCTGGTTTGGCTAAATGGATAGAGCGTCAGCCTGCAGACTGAAGGGTCCCAGGTTCGATTCTGGCCAAGGGCACATGCCGGGGTTGCGGGCTCGATCCCCAGTAAGGGGTGTGCGGGAGGCAGCCAATCAATGATTCTCTCTCATCATTGATGTTTCTATCTCTTTCCCCCTCTCCCTTCCTCTCTAAAGTCAATAAAATATATTTTAAAAATAAAATGTACACATTATGCCCTAGCTGGTTTGGCTCAGTGGATAGAGCGTCGGCCTGCGGACCAAAGGGTCCCGGGTTCGATTCCGGTCAAGGGCATGTACCTCGGTTGCAGGCTCCTCCCTGACCCATGTCCTGGCTGGGACACCTGCAGGAGGTAACCAATTGATGTGTCTCTCTCACATCGATGTTTCTCTCTGCCTTTGCCTCCCTCTTCCACTCTCCCTAAAAATCAATGGAAAAAAAATATATCCTCGGATGACGATTAACAAAAATAAATAAATAAATAAATAAATAAATATTTTAAAATGTACATATTAAAAGCTCTTAAAAAGCCAAAAAATCGGTTGCTACAGCTCCTCAAACTAAAAATGAGAAAGCCACAGACACGCACCTGACAAAGTCATCAGGCTGCCTTCCCTGAGAGACTAACCGTGTCTCGTAGAGCTGACACTGCTGGAGGGACGGACACTCAGTAAGAGAGGTAGCAGCGCCGCCGCCACTCCCCGTGATACGGCCACTTGTCACGTGAAAGACTCGGCTGCAGCCATGACAACTGCGCTGAGCTCTCATCGGCAGAACTGTGCTCCTGCCCTGAACGTGGAGGGATGCGCCGGCGTGGCTGGGCCGCCGTGCTGCTTGTATCTGTCCAGAATCACACTAACGCAGCGGTTCTCAACCTGTGGGTCGCGGCCCCTTTGGAGGTTGAACGACCTTTTCACAGGGGTCGCCTAAGACCATCGGAAAACACATCTATAATTACATATTGTTTTTGTGATGAATCACTATGCTTTCATTATGTTCAATTTGTAACAATGAAACTGGAGGTCACCACAACATGAGGAACTGTATGAAAGGGTCGCAGCATGAGGAAGGTTGAGAACCACCGCACTAATGCATCACTGGCAACCCACCCAAGCGGTGCTGAAATATTCAGAGCGTTGAAGAACGTTATTGGCTCCCTAGTCTAGGGATGTCTACAGTTAACGGTTCCTGAACAAAGAATAACTCTACAAAGGAGACGGGGGTAGAGAGGCAGAGAGCATAGATGCAGAAGGAAAGCTGGAGACAGCCAAGGGCGGGGTGTGGTCAACTATGCCCCATGCTGCCGAGAGGTCAGGAAGACCGCAAAATTCACCAGATTTGGAAACGCGGGAGCTACAGGTGAAACCCGCCAGAGCTACTTCTACAGAAGAGAGAAGGGATCAGCAGTGTGAGGTCGTGAGAAGATGTGGGGGGAAGGCATGGGTGCCCCAGGTGAGAAGACGGGGAGGGAGGCGCCTCAATAACATTGAGAAGGCCCAGGAGAGGATGAGAGGGGATGCCGGTGGGTTTGGGAGTTGCAGAATTTCAGTGAAGGCTTCCATTTTCTCTGTGAAACATGGTGTGAGGGCGCAGGAGTGTAGTGGGCTGGCATAAGCGTTTGCCGAAATGACAGGCTGAGTAAGAGGGACGGAGCGGGAAAAGGCGGAGATCCCAGAGGGTGTGTAGAGATGGGCTGAAGGTAGACGGGAGGAGAGGCCCCTGGGGCCTGAGAGCAGGACGCCTGATTCCGGGACCTGTGGGAATGACAAGCTCAAGGTGAGAATGAGGTTGTGAGTGGGTGAGGTGGGCACAGGTGAAACTAGAGAGTGCTGCCACCCGGCGAACCAGCTCCCCTGAGTCTCAGTCCAACTTACCGCCCTGCCCCGCCCGTCATCACCGCCCGAGACTTCACAGCAGCATGCTGGTGACTAAGGCCACAGCCGGGAAAACCCTCCTCCATCCTCCGCACCCTGTTCCCCAGCCAGAGAAAGTCTGTCTTACACCCACAAGGTGATCTTAGAACTGGACACTGGGAGAGTATGAATCAAGCCCGGAATAGCAATTTCAAGAAAGAGGGGTGATACCCCCATAATTTTCATCAAAAACAAAACAGAACAGAGAGCGTTGGCCAGAGAGGTGAATCAGGTTCGTTGCAGACCCTCGCGCTCGGCCTCACCTCGTCTCACTGGTTATTGGTCCCTTTTTGTTGGATATTTTGAGGATATTTTTCCACTGATTTTTAGAGAGCGTGGAAGGGAGGGAGAGAGACAGAGAGGTAGAAACATCAAAGTGAGAGAGACACATCGATTTGGCTGCCTCCTGCACACGCCCAGGGCTGGGGATCAAGCCTGCAACCAAGGTACATGCCCTTGACCAGAATCAAACCCGGGACCCTTTGGTCAGCAGGCCAACGCTCTATCCACTGAGCCAAACTGGCTAAGGTGTATTGGTCTCTTTAGGGCAGCAGCTTTCACACATAGGAGTATGCACGAATCACCTGGGGAACTTAAAAAATACCGCTGCTGCCCTAGCCAGTTTGGCTCAGTGGATAGAGCATTGGCCTGTGGACTCAAGGGTCCTGGGTTCCATTCCGGTCAAGGGCACATGCCCAGGTTGCCGGCTCGATCCCCAGTAGGGGGCGTGCAGGAGGTGGCCAATCCATAATTCTCTCTCATCATTGATGTTTCTCTCTCCCCCTCTCTCTCCGTCTCCCTTCCTGTCTGAAATCAATAAAAATATATATATTTAAAAAATTTTTAAAAATACCGCTGCCCAGTTTCCACCTCCAGAGATGTTGGTTGAACTGGTCTGGATGCAGCCTGGGCACCAGGTGCTCTCCAAGTCCTGCAGGTGACCCTTGGGGGCAGCCAGAGCTGCGAACCACCGCTTTCGAGCCATTCCAGACCCAGCACAGCTGCCTCCCCACAACACGCAGAGCGTATCCAGGTCCAGGGGCAGCCGTCCTGCCCGCTCTGGAGAAGGACACACAGGTCCTCCTGCCCTGCAGACCTGCAAGGCTCTCGCGCAGGCCAGGAGGACACCGCATCAAGCGTGGTCAGCGTCGCCGGGGCCTGGCTGCCCTGCCCGTTTAGCTGGGTTTGCACATCTTGAGCCATCGGGCTGCACAACCTCCCCAGGAGCCCTGCTTGGGTGTGGGGAGGGCAGGGGAGGAAGGCCAAGGGCCTCAGGTGTGGTGTGAAACTTGGGCAGGAGGGACAGTCCGTCTGACGAAGAGGAGCAACCCAGACGGCAAACAAACAGGGCAGGGTGGACCTAGCCCAAGTGAGGCGGACAGCTTGGCGGTCACGGGGCGCCAACAGGGGCCAACGGAGTGGCCTTGCCTCTGCACCTCCAGAGACCGGAACTTTCCACTAGGGCAGGGCGTGTGGAGACAGCGTGACGTGGCCGCCCCAAGACAAAGCCAGAGAGTCCTCGTCCATGGGGAACGTGACATGACGTCGTAAGCTCAAGAAGGAGCCTCTTGTTCGGACTCTAACCGGCATGGGGGGGGGGGTGTCACTGTAGGACAAAGAGAGGTCCCCAAACTGCAGCATCTACAGTGGCACCCAGGACCACCAGATGCACCCACTCTTCCCACAGGCTCTGTAGACCCCCATCTGCACCCACACATGGGGCTGTACCCACTCATGGGGCTGTACCCACACATGGGGCTGTACCCACACATGGGGCTGTACCCACTCATGGGGCTGTACCCACACATGGGGCTGTACCCACACATGGGGCTGTACCCACTCATGGCCGGTTTGGGCATCTCTGCCTCCAGCAAACAATTGCTCAAGATGTGCACCTCATTGTTCGCTAGAAGACTCAGTTGTTTGGTGTCTAATGAACACATGAATGAAAAGGAGGGGATGTATCCACTGTTCTTAAGCAAAGAATCACCAGCCCTTAGTTGCGGGAAGACCTTGGGGGGAGGGGAGGCCTTACTCCAAACCTGTTAAATCTGGCCTTTTGGGCCCGGCCAGCGTGGCTCGGTGGTTGAGTGTTGACCTATGAACCAGAAGGTCACGGTTCGATTCCCCGTCAGGGCACATGCCTGGGTTGAGGGCTCGATCCCTAATGCTTCACATCAATGTTTCTCTCTCCCTCCCCCTCTCCTTTCCTCTCCCAATAAAAACCTAGTTTAAAAACTTTAAAAATAAAATTTAAAAAAGGCTAACAGTGTACATACAGTAAAACTCGAATGATACAGAGATTAGCACAGCCCCTATGCAATGCTGACATGCGAATTCATGAGGCGTTCGGTATTTCCCAATGACAAGACTTCGGCTGCTAGGAACTGTGCAATAACATTAGAGGAATTATGTTTGGTTTTTAACCCTTAAAAGTGAAGAAAATAAAAATGGAGGATGTCAGTAAGTCGACAACCTTCCGCCTGACTGATCTACACTTTACACTAAATACAATTCGGTTCCTATTTAGATAGTTCGAGAAATAAAGTGACTCGTTGTATTTGCTGATCTTCCGCTAATATTAGGGTGTTGTACGTATAAATGGCTGATACAGACAACAAAAAATGTTCAACGTTATAGTCATTAGGGAAATGCAAACTGAAACCACAGGGAGGTACCTCTATCCACACATTTAAATAACTAAAATTTAGAAGACTGACCGATTTTGGTGAAGGGCATGTACCTCGGGTGCAGGCTCTTTGTGTATCACTTGTCATGAACTGGGGTCACTGGAACCTGTGGGCTCCTGGAACGCCTCCCTGCGTCCTTGCTCTCGCCACACGAGACGCTCCATTCTTCACTTGTATCATCGTTGGGGAGCGATCAGAGCTCCCCACTAACAAGACGAGCAGGTAAGCCTGCGAGGGGTCCCAGGATAGAACGTTTGTATCTGCGGGGCCACGGCCATGTTCGGAAAGCTCAGCGGCCTCCAAGATCTGGTCCCAGGAGGCGAGGAATAACGCCATGAGGAAGCCACGGGGACTCAGGCCCAAAACATGTCGTAAGTGGGGCCTCTGGGTCCTGCACAGCTGGTGAGGAAGAGTCAGAAGGAGGAGGCTGCCCTCCCCTCTTTCCAGAAGATCACAGGCTAACTGGACATGGCGTCCCTACCCTCTATATTGCATTTCCCAAGGACTGTAATGTTGAGGGTAGGGATGCAGAGAGAGAGAGAAGCTCACAGTCTGGTGAGAGAGGGAGGTGGACAGTACACAAGTAAACAGATAAAACTACACACCAGCAGGCTGTGGACCGGGCTAGGGAGGAAAGGAACAAGGTGCTGTAATAGAGACAGAGGAAGACGGAGAAGTTGGGGTGCTCAGGGACAGGCCGCTCTGATCATTAAGGTGCAAACTGAAGATGAGATGGAGCTCAAAGGGTAAGCGGAAGGGAGCCCGCGGGAAGAGGAGGAGGTGGAGGTGAGGGAGTCGGGTGTTCTGGGTGCGACCAGAAGGCACCGGGTGGCTGTTAGCAAAGCAGCAGCAGGACCCGCGTTTACTGAGGGGGAAACTGAGGCCCGGGGTCACATCGCCGGTGGATGGTGCCTCTGGAACCCCAGCTGGTCTCACAGGCCCATACTCAGTGGACTTGCCAGTTGGACCCCGTCCTTCTCGCTCACCCCTGCTCCTTCACCAGTAACACCTCGTTGCCTCCAAAGACCCTTCACCTGCGCACGGGGGGGGGGGGGGGGGGGGGGGGGGGATGGCGCCCGTCTCGATTTCAACTCACGCCACACCCAGGACTCCGCCATGTGCAACCGGGTGACCCGCGAACGTCTTCACGCCCCATGGCCTCTGCAAATGAGCGGCTCCCCCACCGCTTTTTCCATCCCCCGCCGCCGCCAGAGTTTGGACACCCACGCCCAAGCCAACGACCGCAGGTAAACGTGTTTCTCCCCGGGACACCGAGTTAAACACACAACCGCAGAGCTGTGTCCTGGGCCCGGAATGGCAGGGGCCAAGGTGCCAGGGATGACAAACCCCCTTGAGAATCCAGCTCGACGCTCCCCGGAGAGACACCCCTCCTCAAAATAGGCAGAGAGGGTGAGGAACACCCATGCCAAACAGCTCATCCACAAGCCCCCCACTGTGCCCCTGGCCCTCCCCACCTCGGCCCTTTCTATTTTTATCAGGGGAGCGAGAGGGGGTTGCCAGGTGGGGCCACGCTGCTGTTTATGTCTGAAATTTGAAAAGATGCACAGTGTACTGGCGAGAAGGCGTTTGCCTGCCGTTAGAGGAATTTCGGAGGAGAATTTCAAACCCGGCAGGGTGAATAGGTGCCTTGTGCTCTGGCTTTTGACTCTGGAAAAGCCACGGTTTCCAACCGAGGCCTGCGGAGGGGCCGGGGATGGGGAGAAAACGCACGGGTGTGAGACTGGGACCGGCAGTGGGCCCCAGCGCCCCTGGGCACAGGGGAGAACCGGCTCCCAGATTTGGGGGTGCCGTGGGGAGAAAACCCTTTTGCCCTCCAGTGTAAATGTCTCTTTATTCATTCCCCCCAATTAATTCCTAGTCTTCCCTTATCCCCTTAGTCGTGCCTGCTTAGTCCCACTCAATTCTAGCCCTTCTCTGCTATGCATCTGTCATCTATCACCTCTTGATCAATGAGTTTTACTGAGTATTCATTTTCTCAGATAGTCCCTGGCCGGGCAACTCAGTTGGTTACATCATCGTCTCAATACACCAGGGTTGCAGGTTCAATCCCCGGCTAGGGCACACACAAGAATGAACCAATGCATGAACAAATAAGAGAAACAACAAGTCAGTGTTTCTCTCTCTCTCTCTCTCTCTCTCTCTCTCTCTCTCAAAATCAATCAATATATTTCTTTAAATTTTTCTCTCACATATACATCTTTGCTTGTTAAGGCTTTAAGTCACTCTAATGTGTCAATGTTCTGTTTGCTAATTAAACTGGAAGTATTCCTTGGATAGCTACTATGTCTTTGACACACAACTCAGAAACTGGCTGAGCATTTTACTCTCGACACACACTACAGTGAGAATGGATGGTCCTATTCTTTCAACTGCAGAAAATGGAGAGTCAGAAAGAGCAACAATGGCATAACCCACACGCCCCAAAGGTGAACGGATTTCATCATGCCTTTCTCCTCGCCCCCTTCATCCTCCGAAGCTTAAACTGGCTCTGACACAGCTCTGGAGAGAACGTTCTAGCCCGAACTACACTTGGTCCTTATCGAGCCACGAGTCCTCGAGAATGCTGGGGTGACTCTGAGGGGGCTGGATTTCTGACTCGATCTGGGATCTAAATCGCACCTGAGGGCGGAGTTCAGTGGTGAGATGGGGCCTGTGTCTAGAAGATGAGCGTTGCTGTTTATCTCATTTCCTGGGGCTGAGGGGTAATTGCCAAGAAGCAACGAGCCTCATTTGTGCCTATAGCTGCAAACATGCAAGTTTTAAAAAATCATTAGTATTTATTGGCACAACGTCCTAAAACCCACAAGAGGCTGTTGCCACAGAGTTAAACGCCAGCTCAAGTTCATCGCTTCACATCTGTCTATATTTATTTTTCTCTAGAACCCCCTGATATGCATCTCTCTTCTGTGGGTGTGTCAGGGTCTCTGGCATTCCCTTCCTGCATTTCTGGGTCTCTCTCTGTTTCTTAGTATCCCTGTATCCAGCAGCCTCTTCCTCCACCTTTTCTGCCCCTCTATTTTCTCCCTTAATTAGAGTGTGCAATTAAAGAGGACGGTGGCATTTTTTTGAATAGGATTTAATGTTCCCTGTTCTTATACAAAAACCAGATGTGTGGGAACTCAGGCTGAGCATCTCCTCAGGCCCCAGGCCCACGTTTCTGTCTGCCTGCTGGCCTCCTCCCCGAGGACGTCCCTCCACTTCTGAAAACCCAGATTTGTCTACAACAAAATCGGATGTCTCTTCTCCCCTTCCCGGCTGTGACGGCCACAGGGACTCCCCATCTCCCAGCCATCCAGGTTCGGAAGTCGGAGGCCATCACTGGTTCGTTCCTCTCCCGCCTCAATAAGACCCAGTGTCTTTGATTCTTCCTTGCAAACGTCCTTTCTATTCATTCACCATGGTTTATCCCTCCACGCGAAGATGCGTTTTGCTTATCCTGAATGTGTGGGCACACCCTAGATTTTAAATTTTTTAATTAGTCATCGTCTGGTCTTACATAAAAATCCAGATATTTGGCTTCTCAAGGAAAACAATAACAATTACTATTACTATTACTACTACTACTACATGATCCGGCAGCAATGGGCCTGCATTCCTAAATGGCGACATTCAGTTGGATCTGGGAAGTAGCTACCCTTTATGTGGGGCATATACTCTCTAGCCCAGGGGTGGGCAAACTTTTTGACTCGAGGGCCACAATGGGTTCTTAAACTGGACCAGAGGGCCGGAACAAAAGCATGGATGGAGTGTTTGTGTGAACTAATATAAATTCAAAGTAAACATCATTACATAAAAGGGTACGGTCTTTTTTTTTTTTAGTTTTATTCATTTCAAACGGGCCGGATCCGGCCCGCAGGCCGTAGTTTGCCCACGGCTGCTCTAGTGTGACTGAAAGAAGCCAGATACAATGTGAATGTACCTAATAACACTAAGCTGTATACTTAAAATGATAAGATGATCAATTCTATGGCATGTATATTATACAGTAATAAGCAAACAAGCAAATACGGCCAAAGAATAGCCCAAAGGAAACTGACATTCCACTTTTTTAAACCTGAGATTTTGAGACTAAACAGGGCACTCTCCAGCATTTTGATAATGCCTATTTCTATGACAATTTCAAGATGAGAATACGAACAAGTAAATGCCCTGAGAACAAAAGATAACCTAGTTAAACACTGCTTATTTCCCTTTTATAGTTTGGGTTTTCTCCCCTTAAAGGAATACACATAAAGAAACCAAATAGATCAAGAGCAAGAAGTAAAATGTCAAGATCACTGTTTCCCACCACTGTGCTATCAAACAAGGGCCAAGTTTTATGGTGAAAAGTCGTGCCATGTCTTAGCGAGTCATGTTCAAATGACCAAGTTGCTGTCTATCCATCTTGTACTTCATCTCTAGCAAGCATTTGAGGGAGAACATATTTGTTCATTTTGTACATATGTGTTGTCTACGTAGACTACATTGTGTAAAAATATGGGATGAAAAATTTTCAGAATGATCCAATGTTTATCACTCAAAGAAAATAAAAAACATCCAGCGTATGTGACAAGGGTGGGTGCTCAATCCCAAAAGACTCCGCTGGCTGGACTACAGCAGGGGGCGGAGGAGGGACAGCTGGGCCGGGTTATGGGAAGCAGCTACTTAAGATTCAAGGTCGGGGAGGGAGGTGAGCAGGTTCCCAGGAACCTCAGGGACTTGGACGCCTGGGAAGCATCCTCTGCCCTCCTCTTACTCCACACCTGCTTGGGAAATGTTACAGGTGGTGGTGGTGGTGATGGTGATGGTGGTGATGGTGGTGGTGGTGGTGATGGTGGTGATGGTGGTGGTGATGGTGGTGGTGATGGTGATGGTGATGGTGGTGGTGATGGTGATGGTGGTGGTGATGGTGATGGTGATGGTGGTGGTGATGGTGGTGGTGATGATGGTGATGGTGGTGGTGGTAGTGATGGTGGTGGTGGTGGTGATGGTGGTGGTGGTGGTGATGGTGGTGGTGGTGGTGGTGGTGGTGGTGGTGGTGGTGGTGATGGTGGTGGTGATGGTGATGGTGGTGGTGATGGTGGTGGTGGTGGTGATGGTGGTGGTGGTGGTGGTGGTGATGGTGGTGGTGATGGTGATGGTGATGGTGGTGGTGATGGTGATGGTGGTGGTGATGGTGATGGTGATGGTGGTGGTGGTGGTGGTGGTGGTGATGGTGGTGGTGGTGATGGTGGTGGTGGTGGTGATGGTGGTGGTGGTGGTGGTGATGGTGGTGGTGGTGGTGGTGATGGTGGTGATGGTGATGGTGGTGATGGTGGTGGTGGTGGTGGTGGTGGTGGTGGTGATGGTGGTGGTGGTGATGATGGTGGTGGTGATGGTGGTGGTGGTGATGGTGGTGGTGGTGGTGGTAATGGTGGTGGTGATGGTGGTGGTGGTGGTGGTGGTGGTGGTGGTGGTAGTGGTGGTGGTGGTAATGGTGGTAGTGATGGTAGTGGTGGTGGTGGTAATGGTGGTAGTGATGATGGTGGTGGTGGTAATGGGGGTAATGATGATGGTGGTGGTGGTGGTGGTGATGGTGATGATGGTGGTAGTAATGGTGATGGTGGTAGCGATGGTGGTGATGGTGGCGGTGGCAGTGGTAGTGGTGGTGGTGGTGATTGTGATGGTGGTGACAGTGATAGTGGTGATGATGGTGATGCTGCTGATTATATACATCAACCCAGTAACACCCCACTCACCATCATTCCCACCGTATTCTCAGTGATAAAAACACTCATGAATAAAGTGCTTACCATAATCTTTCCTTTCATACATGGCAGGGTTGTACTGACAATGGAATCTGCTGTGAACTCAGAGGGGAAAGTCAAACTGCATCTTTAAGAAATGGGAGTTTTGCCCTGACCGGTTTGGCTCAGTGGATGGAGCGTCGGCCTGCAGACTGCAGGGTCCCAGGTTCGATTCCGGTCAAGGGCATGTACCTTGGTTGCGGGCACATCCCTAGTGCGGGGTGTGCAGGAGGCAGCTGATCGATGTTTCTCTCTCATCGATGTTTCTCTCTATCCCTCTTCCTTCCTCTCTGTAAAAACTCAATGAAATATATTTTTTAAAAAAGAAAGAAAAGAAATGAGAGTTTCCTGAAATTTGACCTATCAAGTGACACAGTACCTTCCTATTAGCGTACGTCATTATTCCACACAGACCTAGGAGAATTGTAAGTGTTTCATTAACTTATCCCACGTTCTTTATTATTAGAACATTTCCCTCTGAGTTTGTCACCAGCATAGTGTTAAGCTAATAAAACTGCACTTTTCAAATGTTCCACTCGTGCCCAGAAGGCTCCACTCCCTGGCCCAGTTTTGCAAGAAGAAGGCTTTTCTTTATTCTGTTTCTATGGCCCTTCGCTACCAGAGAGGCCCACAATGTTCTCCACACACATTACATATAGTATTTATCATCGCCACACTCATACGAGGTGAGTATTTTTAGCTTCTTTTACAAACCCAGAAAGCAGCACACGGAAGAAAATGTACTCGCTCCGAGACAACAAACGGCGGTGGAAGGGGGAGGGAAGGCAATTAATCATCTCGAGCCAGATCATTTGCCAGGTGCTGACATCCATCTCTTACTCCGATTCCCACAGCCATTCCACGGATTGCTCCATTTTACAGGTGAGAAAACCAAGACCCAAGACACTGGCCCAAGGTCCCCGTGCCAGAACCGGGGTTCACTTCCCACGCTACTGAATACAGAGGGATCCTCCCCCTGCTCAAATCTTTCATTGCTTGAGAGGGACAGGAAGGCCTTTCTTGGTGGCCGTCATGAAAACAACCTGATGGCTTGAATTGTGCGTAAGTTTCGACATCAACTGAAAGTGTGATATAGCTCTGAAACCCAACAATTTTTGGCCACATCGGTAGGATTCAAATGCCCACATGGTGAGAGGGAAGACCTGAAGGGTCTGCAAGCATTCCACTGTGACAAGAGACACAGAAGGGTGACATGAGAACCTTCTTAGACTAAATAAATGCTGTTCTATAAAAATTGGGAGACACTTCTAGGGCTATATCCCAAGAAACCAGAAACACCAATCAGAAAGGATATGTGCACCCCTATGTTCATAGCAGCACAATTTGCAAGAGCTAAGATTTGAAAACAGCCTAAGTGCCCATCAGCAGATGAGTGGATTAAAAACTGTTGTACATCTACACAATGGAATACTATGCCGCTATAAAAAAAAGAAGGAACTTTTACCATTTGCAACAGCATGGATGGAACTGGAGAGCATTATGCTAAGCGAAATCAGCCAGCCAAAGAAAGATAAATATCACATGATCTCACTCCTATGTGGGATATAATGATCAACATCATTTGATGAACAAGAATAGATCCAGAGACAAATGGTAGGGGTTTAGAGAGCAATCAAAGGACTTGTACGCATGCAAATTAGCATAACCAATGGACACAGACACTGGGGCAGTGGGGGCTTGCCCAGGTGTGAATGGCTGGGGGAGGGGGGGTCAATTGGGGGAAAAGGGAGACATATATAAAACTTTAGACAATAAATAAAGTTTTAAAAAAATTTGGAGAGAAGGGTTGTCCCAGAGAGCAGGCTAGACTTCTTGCGTATACAGGGGTATTGGATGGATGCTCCGAGGAATTCTGCAAATACCTTCCACTAAGCTTAGCAAGTCACTTACATGGTGTCCCACCTAAGGGACCGTAACAAGCACACTGTGGTGACACAATTAGATGGACTGGGAGACTGGCCATCCTTCCTCTAAGCGTCGGTTTAGTGCCATATGGAAGTCGGCCTCCAAGATGCTCCCCAGCCATCTCCCTCCGCTGATGGCCTTGTATGTCGCCTCCCACACTCATCCAGGGCTGGCTGTATATGACCAATAGCATCTAGTGAAGGTGACAGTGTGTGATTTCCAACGCTAGGCCATGAAAGCACAGTAGCTTCTACTTGGCCTCTTGTATCACTCGCTGTGGCCGTAGCCAGCACCACGTCATGAGGCGGCTCCCCTGGCAGGCCCGTGTGGAGGACTGAGGCCACTGGCCAGCGGCCAACACCAACTTGCCAGCCATGTGAGTGAGTTCCCTGAGACCTGGATCCTCAAGCCACAGTTAATCCTTCAGCTGACTGAAGCTGTCGCTGACATCTGAATGCAACCCCATGAGCTAACCCAAGCCACAACGGGCTGACCAAACTCCCAAATTCTTGACCCAGAAAAACCATGAGATATAGTAAATGACTCATGTTCAGCCACTACGTTTTGGGGTGATGTGTTACCTCAGCATAATGACTAAAATATGGAGCCATGCACCCTGGGAAGGCTGTCTCTACCACCCTGCTCACAGAACTCAGCCCCAGGCTGAGTGAAGACATAGAAGCAACACACTAGTCAGTTTGATAAAAGGTCTGCTGCTGAGAGGAATAGCAAACACATATGCTATATAATAAAAGCCTAATATGCAAATTGTCCCCTTGACCAGGAGTTGGACCAGGGGGCGGGGCCGGCGGTGGCCCCAGGGGGAAGGGAGGCGCCCCCAGCTGGCAACCACTTAGGGACCCTACCTGTGCACAAATTTTGTGCACTGGGCCTCTAGTAGTGATAGCATCGGGATCCAAGATGGTCAGGAGTGGCGAGTTGAATGTATGAGGGTAATTTTTAAGAGGTGCAAAGATAAAGTCCCACACTTGGATTAGAAAAAAACAATTTTTCCAGGACAAGCCAGGGGAGGACACAGCAAGGAGGTGGCAAGGAGCTTCTACCAAAGCTGAGAGCTGCCTAAACAGAACCACATGAAAATGGAACGCAGCCTCAGAAGGGAGTCAAACCCATGGGCATGTCCAAGTAGAGCTGGATATTCTCCAGTCAGGGAGAGGATGACATGCTATAGAAAGAGTTGTTCTCACTAT
Organism: Myotis daubentonii; assembly: GCF_963259705.1. Classification (NCBI taxonomy): domain Eukaryota; kingdom Metazoa; phylum Chordata; class Mammalia; order Chiroptera; family Vespertilionidae; genus Myotis; species Myotis daubentonii. The sequence goes on along the minus strand of NC_081860.1, from coordinate 11,289,306 downwards.
CCTCTAAGAACCCTTCCCAGCTCTGAGGTCCGCTTTTCCGCAATTTGGTGACAGAAGGGGTTGAACCTGCTGAGTGATGCCAGCACCGTGCTTCTCAAACTTCAGCAGGCATAGGCAACACCTGGCGGATCTTATTATAAGGCAGTTTCTGAGTTGACAGGTCTGGGGTGGGCGTGAGGTTCTGCATTGTGAACAAGTTCCCAGATGACACTGCTCACCTGCAGACCACACGCTGAGCAGAAAGAGGTTAGAAGTTACCCATGAAAGCAAATCGAGTCAGGCAGCTTGGAAAAGGCATTAGGCAACTGTAAAATCTTTGAGCAGAGGAGGGATGGCCAGCATCAGAAATTCCACATAAGGCCCTAGCCGGTTTGGCTCAGTGGATAGAGCGTCGGCCTGCGGACTGAAAGGTCTCAGGTTCAATTCTGGCCAAGGGCACATGCCAGGGTTGTGAGCTCCATCCCCAGTGGGGGGCGTGCAGGAGGCAGCTGATCAATGATTCTCTCTCATCATTGATGTTTCTATCTCTCCCTCTCCCTTCCTCTCTGAAATCAATAAAGAAATATATTTTTTTAAAAGAAAAAGAAATTCCACATAAGAAACAAGACTCCTGCCTGCATTGAATAGGGTGGCATCCAGGTGCCACCCAAGAATGTTACCCGGTCGGAGGGCCCTGGGAGGGCTGCACCCGCACAGCTGCCCCAGTGGGCCCACCGCCACGGCTGGATGGGGTTCCCAGGTGTTCTGCCTGGATCTGCAGTTGAGGCCGCCACACCCGATTTGCAAGGAACCTCCTCAGGAGATGGGGTGTGCCGCACTGATTCTCTGAACTTGGTCTTTGAAGTGTCCAAACACTTTTCACTCATCCTGGGTTTTCTGTAAGGGCAGGTGGTGTGGAGTCATGTCTACCTGGCTGCACTCAACCACTACCTGGGAGGCCTCCCAGACTCACTTTCTTAGTGTGTGTAATGGGAATAAAACCCACCTGCTAGGAAATGGCATCAAGCAGTGTCTGGCACAGAACAGGTGCCCGTTATGTATTTCTTAGCCCCATTACAAAATTAGATGGGTGGTCGATAAACATTCATCCCCTTCATTACAAAGATCAATTACCTAACTAATCTCTTGTCCTTGAATTAAATGTCCTTCACTAGCCCTGACCGGTTTGGCTCAGTGGATGGAGTGTCCGCCTGCGGACTGAAAGGTCCCAGGTTCGATTCCGGTCAAGGGCATGTACCTTGGTTGTGGGCACATCCCCAGAAGGGGGTGTGCAGGAGGCGGCTGATTGATGTTTCTCTCTCATCAATGTTTCTGGCTCTCTACCCTTCTCCCTTCCTCTCTGTAAAAAAACGATAAAGTATATTTAAAAAAAATAAAAATAAATTTTTAAAAATGTCCTTCACTAATCCCCCATGTCCTGGGATGTATGTCAGATATGATCCCATTTTACAGACGCCATGGTTTGCTCTCATGTAGAGCATCAGGCACATACTAGCATGAGAATCCATGACCCCTCCTGTTGGGATGTTAAGGATTCTATTTTTCTAGAATGAACATTTCCCCTGGGCAAAGCATTGGGATCAGGAACTAATAAGATTTCCTCCCATTTCTTTGTCTGAGAGGGAAGACTCTTGTTTCCTCCAAAGGGACTTTTAGTCACTACTAGAGGCCCAATGCATAAAATTTGTGCAAGGGGCTCAGCCCTCGCAGCCCCGGCTTCATCCGAAGGTCGTCCGGAAGGACGCCCGGTCTAATTAGCATACTGTGCTTTTATTATTATAGCTTGATCATGTCAGCACTGCAAGTTTGAGACCTGACAGGAGAAACAACAGACTCAGGTAGGAAAGGGGTGGAGCCAAGAACTGCCAACCAATGGAACACCTGAGCCACAGTTCCAGGGCCTGGCAGGTGAAGTAGGCACCATGCCCTCCCCAGGCCTCACTGCCCTGTGCAGGGAAGGTGGGTGCGGTTGGGGGGAGGGGGGGTACTGAGCCAGGGTGAGTCCTGCCCCCTAGCAGAGCTGGCCAGTAAAATATCCACACAATTCCAGAGAAGTCACCGTGGGGAAACTGAGGCACTGCAGATCCTTTTCATCAAGGAAAAACTTGGTGTATTCTCTCTGTAGTGCACAGCCCACAGAGAACGCAATTCTTGTCCTTCATCGTTTCTCACCCAATGAGGGGGTCAAGCAGTTTCTACCACACTGAACAAGGCCACTAAATCTTGGGCACCACCAGCTTCCTCCACAGGGACCCTGAAAACCACCAGCCGGCCTGGGTCCCCCCAAAAGTGCTGCGGCTCAGCCAGCAGCCTGCGGTGCACAGAGAGCATGACCTTGGGTTTGGAAATCGCCCCCCCCCCCCCCTTGAGTAAGTAACACCATCACTCTCTGAGCTTCAGTTCCCACATCTTGGAAGAGGGGGCATCTATAACAATCTATAACAATAAAAGCATAATATGCTAACTAGACCGGACGTCCTTCCAGACGACCTTCCGGACGAAGCCGGGGCTGCGAGGGAAGCCTATCTCAGGTGCTTGCAGGCAGCCATAGGGAAGCCGGTGCCAGCAGCCGGGGGAAGGAAGGCTTACTCTTGCACGAATTTCATGCATCGGGCCTCTAGTTATAATATATTGACCTCATTGAGCTCTTTGGGAAAAGTAAGTGAGATATTCATGTACATGAAGCAACCAGCTCACAGAAGGCGCTCAAAAGCTGTTGGTTCTTTTCTTCTTTTGCCCGGAAACAAAATTAGGAGGGTGGTCTCCGGAGCTCCCCTTGTACTGGAGAATCCCTGCTTCCTTGGAGGTGTCCTTGGTCTCTCCCGGGGGCTGAAGCCCTGAGGTTCCCACCCCGGGACACCTCCCGCGGCCGCCTAACCTCCTCCTCTCGCCGCTCTCCGCTGCCAGGCGGCGCCCCCCATCTCCCAAACTTTCAGCGGGGTCCCTGCAAACCGGGGCCCGCGAGTAGGGGCCCGCGTCTGCCCGGCTGCAGCCGGCAGACCGCGCGCGGGACGCCCGGGAACCCCGGCCGGCCGCCGGGGCAGCGGTGCGGGTGCAGCCCTCCCGGGTCCCTCCGACTGCGGAGCTGCCCGACCGCATTGCAGACACCGGCCCTCGGCCCTTCCCGCGCCGCCTGCCTCCTGCGGGCCGGGAGCTGCGGCTCGGCGCCGCGGCGGGAGCGCTCCTCCCGCGCCCTGCGCGCCCGGCGGCTTCCCCAGCGACGCGCCCGCCTGCCCGGAGCCGGGGTCCAGCGCGCGCCAGCCGCCTCCGCCCGCCCCTCCCCCGCCGGGTCCCCGGGGGTGGGGTTTCCCCGGGCGCGCGCCCCCTCCCCGCCCTCCCGCCCCGGGTATATGTGTCGCGGCGCGCCATGCCCGCCCGCCCGCCCACCTACCTACCTCCCCGCCGCTCCTGACGGGCTCGCAGAGCGGAGGACGCGCGCGCCGCTCCAGTCTCTCTCCGCACCTCGCCGGCAGCTTCTGACGCGGGGCCACGGGACTCCGGGCACCTTTCCGTGTCCCTTCTTCCCTCGGCCGACCGGGACTCCGCCGCCAGCCGCCGCCGCGCCGCCGCCTGAGGGACCTGCGGGCAGGACGCGGGCAGGAGCCGGAGCGCGGCGCCCGCGCAGAGCGTCTCCCCGCCGCGCCGCCCCGCGAGCCCGAGCCCGGGCCTCCGGGCCCAGGAGCCCCGCTGCGGCGCCAGGTGTACGGGACCCAAGTTCTCGCAGAAGGAAGCCCAACTCTTCAAGGTAACGGTCTCCGGCCCTCGGAGAGGGGCTCGCCCGGGACGCCGCTCCGCGCTCGCGGCGGCGCTGCCTCAGTCTCCCCGCAGGGACCGGGGGCGCGGGGGCGGCCACCTCACCGCTGCGGCGTCGAGCAAACTTTCCGGCGGGTGCAGACTCGGCGCGAGTGGGGCGGAGGGGCGCGCGAGGAGGGGCGCTGGTCCCCGGGCCCCCAGAGTTCAGAGAGCGTGAACACGGAGCTTGGGCGCCAAGTCCCGGGTGTTTAGTCCCGGGTCTGAGAGGAGCCATCGCTGGCGGAGCCGGCTTCGCGGACTGGGAAGCGCGGGGTCAACTCTCGCGGTTACTTGCGGGCGCTGCGTGGCTTTGCCCCGACCCTGCGTGCGCACCCTCAGTGGGGAGGGGGCTCCCTGGCACGTGGCTTCGCCCCCGACCCTGCGCGTGCGCCGTCAGTGGGAAGGGGGTCTCCCTGGCACGTGGCTTCGCCCCTGACCCTGCGCGTGCGCCGTAGGTGGGGAGAGGGCTCCCCCGCACGTGGCTGGGGGATGCACGAGGGGGCCGGGGTGGTGGGTCAGGTATACAGCAGGTGCCTAAGAGAGGCGGCTAGAACCCTTCTGCCCCACTTCCTTGGCCACTTCGCCTAATCCGGGAGCCACAGGGCACCTGGAAAGCGGGGAGGAATTGGCCGAACCTGTGAGTGGCCAAAGCTGCCCCCAAGAAGGTGCATTTCGGCAGGAAGAGGAGGGGAGATGAGAACACAGGGCCCAAGGCAGTGTTTCCATCTCTGGCGGAGCAGGGACCCTGGGCTAACTTTGGCGCCGGGTGGGTGGCGGTCAATGTCAACGCCACCCCCATTCTAGGCCACAGCAAACTGGCGGTGGGCTTGTCTCCTGTTGGGAGGTAGGATGCAACCCAAACTTTTCCATCGTTCTCCTCCTCGCCCTCGTGAGCGGGATTCTGATGGGATCCTTCTAGCGTTTCCTCCCAGGTCCCCGAATTTGGGTGGATGGGTAAATTCCAGTCCTGTTGGGGTGGCTGGCAGGGGGGAAAGAAGGGAAGTGCAAAGCTGAATTGGTTGAGGGTGGGGTTTCTGGTCCTGGACGCTGCGGGGGGTGGGTGTCCCACAGTGTGAGGGATCCGGGACCTTGGAAACGCACCCATCTGTCTCCTGATGAGGGAAAGTGAACCCAGAAATGTGCGATGACTGGGTGACAGTCGCCCCGTGGCTTAGGGGCAGTCCTGATTTGAGAGTGCAGCAGTCTGGGCTGGAATCCTTCTCTCCTTTCCTTGCTCTCTAGGTTGCCAAGGAGAAGGAACAATCGGGCTGCCTGTGCCCCTGGGTGAGGGGTTTGGGAAGCCCCGTGAACGCCCCTATAGGCGTGTTGGCCTGTGAATCACTGAGCCGGGGAAGAGACTGCCCACGAATGGAAGGGCAATGAGGGAGGAAGCTCAAACGCTTGCTGGAACGGGAGTAGTGGAGTGAGATGGGGGACAATGTTTCTAACCTGAAAGAAAAAAATTACGGATCAAAAGATCTCTCAAGTTTAAAAAGTGTCGGATGAAGGGATGATCAAAAGGAAGAAAATATCTCTCAGAGAAATGTGGGGATTCCTCCAGTTGCATTGAGTTGTGTTTAAATGAGATGGTTTTATAGGCAGCTTCTCGAGCGGTGGTTCTCAACCTTCCTAATGCCGCGACCCTTTAATACAGTTCCTCATGTTGTGGTGACCCCCAATTTCGTCGTTACAAATTGAACATAATGAAAGCATAGTGATTCATCACAAAAACAGTATGTAATTATCTATGTGTTTTCCGATGGTCTTAGGCGACCCCTGTGAAAGGGTCATTCGACCCCCCAAAGGGGTCGCGACCCACAGGTTGAGAACCGCTCTTCTAGAGGGACACTGGTAGGTTCATTCATTCTCCCGTATCTACTGAGCGCCACCTAGGAGCCAGGCCTTGCACGGTGCTGGCCCACAGTAGCTGTGACATGACCCCACGCAAAACACTTAACATAGTGCTCAATAATTGTTTGATATTTATGATTATTTAAAAGATTTTCTTTTCCTAGAATTTTCAATGAAAGTCATACTTACATTGGGACTCTTTAGTATTTAAAAGCCCTCTGGTCAATACAGGAGTAAAGAATTGGGGGATGGCTCTGGCCGGTTTGGCTCAGCGGATAGAGCGACAGCCTGCTGACCCAAAGGGTCCCGGGTTCCATTCCGGTCAAGGGCACGTACCTCACTTGCAGGCTCCTCCCTGGCCCAGGGCCCTGGGTTGGGGCACGTGCAAGGAGGCAACTAATCGATGTGTTTCTCTCAAGTTGTTATTTCTCTCTGTCTTTCCCTCTCTCCCACTCTCTAAAAATTAATGAAAAAAGTATCCTTAGGTGAGGATTTAAGATTCGGGTGGGGAGTGATGGAAATATTATTACTTATTTGGTGGCAATCTCTGTGTGCTTGAGCGGTGAGATCCAAACTATTTGGTGTGAGCCACACCTGACCCCCTATTTTGCCCCTGCTCACTATGTCTCTCTCTCTCTCTCTCTCTCTCTCTCTCTCTCTCTCTCTCTCTCACACACACACACACACACACACACACACACACACACACACCGTCCCAGGCAGCCCACACCCCTGCATGCTAAAATGGGGTGATCTCTGTCCTCACATGCCCAGAACAGCCGGTCCAACTGCCCAGTCAGAGAGGGGGCTCCAAGAGAGAACTCGCCTCCCTGGATTGGGGGAGAGGAGCTGACCCAGGCAGGTCAGCTTCAGGTTAGAATCCCAGCTGGGCCACTTACCTGCTACATGACTTTGATGATGTTACCTAGCTACATCTGACTCAGTTTCCCCTTCTCTAAAAAGGGGAGGAGCCCTGGCCGGCTTGGCTCAGTGGGTGGAGGGTCGGCCTGCGGACTAAAGGGTCGCGGGTTTGATTCTGGTCAAGGGCATAGGCCTGGGTTGCGGGCTCGATCCCCAGTAGGGGGTGTGCAGGAGGCAGCTGGTCAATGATTCTCTCTCATCATTGATGTTTCTATCTCTCCCTCCCTCTCCCTTCCTCTCTGAAATCAATAAAAATATTTTTTTTAAAAAAAGGGGGGGAAGGAAAACGGAGGATTGAAAGACATAATGTGGGTGCCTTGTCCGGCACTCAGCAGGAACCACAAATCTTAATTCCTGTCTTCTAACGGTTCCTCTCCTAGCGGTTACAAACCGTAAATTCAGGATAGTGCCAATTTTGAATATTCTCCCATTAAAAGACTGTGTGTCCTAACTGTTGGTGTGGATTTTTTTTAATGATGCCTGCTAGGACCTGGTCCCTTCCAGGGCCCTTCTTGTTGGGCACTAGTATGACCACAGCTGCGTCAGGGGAAGCCCGCAGGGCCCTGATTGGGGGGGGGGGTGTTTTAGACCATCTCTGCTCCCCCAGTAACTTCTTTTTAAAAAAAATATATTGATTTTTTACAAAGAGGAAGGGAAAGGGATAGAGAGTTAGAAACATCAATGAGAGAGAAACATCGATCAGCTGCCTCCTGCACAACCCTCATTGGGCATGTGCCCGCAACCAAGGTACATGCCCTTGACCGGAATCGAACCTGGGACCATTCAGTCCGCAGGCTGACACTCTATCCACTGAGCCAAACCGGTTAGGGCTCCCCCAGTAACTTCTAACACCAGATTTGTCCCATTGTAGGTTGTGAAACCAATTTAGTGGGGGTTTACAACACAGGAGAGCATAATCTCATAGTGCTACCCATATAAGGATAAATATTGTTTCTGGAAACTCTTTTTTGTTTGTTTGTTTGTTAATCCTCACGAGGATATTTTTCCATTGATCCTTCAGAGAGCGGGAAAGAGAGAAGGAAAGACAGAGGGAAACATCGATGTGAGGGAAACACATCAATTGGTTGCCTCCTGCTCGAGCCCCGACCAGGGCCCCAGTTGGGGAGGAGCCTGCAACCAAGGTACGTGCCCTTGACCGGGATCGAACCTGGGACCCTTTGGTCTGCAGGCTAACATTCTGTCCACTGAGCCAAACTGGCTAGGGCTGGAAACTCTTATTTTTGTTATATATTTTACAGTCCTATGTGAATGTATGTGTGTTTATAATATACTAGAGGCCCGGTGCACGACATTCGTGCACTGGGAGGGGGGTTGTCCCTCAGCCCAGCCTGTGCTCTCTTGCAGTCCGGGACCCCTTGGGGGATGTCTGTCCGCCGGCAGTCAGACATCCCTCTCACAGTCCGGGACTTACCGCCCGCCTGCAGCAGAGGCAGGAGAGGCTCCCGCCACCGCTGCTGCGCTCACCAGCCATGAGCCCGGCTTCTGGCTGATCAGCGCTCCCCCTGCTGGTCAGTGCGTGTCAAAGCGACCGGTCGTTCAGCCGTTTGGTCAATTTGCATATTAGGGTTTTATTATATAGGATAGGTATATACTCTACACAGATATATGCAGACTTGATATTTGTATAATGTATTTCTCACTGTGGTCAAGAAAGTTTAAAAGACCTTGATGCCGGTGATGTTTGTCTCTGAGAAATTCCTGTCTCCGGGGTCCAGGTGGCAGGCACAGTCCCAACACTGGGACTGGGAGGGAAGGCAGTGAGGGGTGGAAGCTGCGGGTGGGAGTGAAAGGGGAGCTGGAGGGAGAGGACACAGAAGCAGGGAAGAAGGAGGAGGCGTGGAGGGGACAGGCTCACGGGCTATCCTTGGCCATGCTCTGGGCGCTGCTGGGAGTTTCACTGAATGCTATCTCAGTGGCATCTCCCCTGGGGGTGGTTGCTCTCCATCCCCCAGACCTGGACCCCACAGGACACCCCCATCCCTGCGAGGGGGTCTGGACCCCTGGGCATGGTCGAAGCTGGGTGGAGATTGTAGAGAAGGGGCTTTGGGAGAGGTGGAGCAAGGGGAGGGCCAGCGAGGGGGGGGGGGGGGAGGAATGTGTAGGGAACGGTAAAACGCTTCCTTTCTTCAAAAGTTGAATCCAGGGCAAGAACGGAAACGGTGGAGTTTACTTTTAAAAACTCAGAGCCTCCTTGTAAGCAGCTGAGAGTGTGTGTGTGTGTGTGTGTGTGTGTGTGTGTGTGTGTGTGAGTGTGTGTGTGCGGGGAGGGCGGGCCCTGCGGGCTAGCCTGGGCCTGTGAGAGGTGACTTTTCTCCCTCTCAATGGCCTTACAGTGTATCCCAAAGAAGCTTTTTTGTGAGGCTCATGAATAGGTGAATTCGGGGTGTGCGGTGCTGGCCATCGCGATTTGGATATTTGGTTACCTTTGAGGTTACATGTTTTTAAGACACACACACACCCAAAAAAGAAGCCACCTCTCCTACATAGGGTTGCTTTTCTGGGGAGTGCCTGTCTCCCGGTCATTGCCGTTTTTTTTTTTTTCTATTGATGTCAGAGAGGAAGAGAGAGAGAGAAACATCAATGATGAGAGAGAACCATTGATCGGCTGCCTCCTGCACGCCCCCTACTGGGTGGGGATGGAGCCCGCAACCCGGGCATGTGCCTTTGACCGGAATCGAACCCCGGGACCCTTCAGTCCCCAGGCCGATGCTCTATCCACTGAGCCAAACCTGCTAGGGCCAAGTGACTTGCCTTGAAGGGCAAGAGCAAGGAGAAAGTTGGGACTGGGCAGGTCTGCCATGTCTGGCCTGGGAGGCAGCCCCTTTTCAGCCCCTAAACTCTGGGCCTCTGGGGTACAACATGGCCATTCCCAGGCCACAGATGTCCACGGCCATCAGGAGCTGTGATGACTCTCATTTAAGAGAGCTCGAAGGGGATCAAGACCCAGAGAGGAGAAGGTGCATGATTCATGCCAGCCCAGAGCAGGTCGGTGAGGATCTGAATGAGAACCGAGGCCTTCAGGCCCTCGTCCTGAAACATACCATGTCCATGGAAACCATTCATTCATTCATTCATTCATTCATTCAACTGTCAGCGACACTTGCTACATGCCAGGCACTGTACTAGGTGTGGATAACACAGCAGTGAATACAGCAATTCACTCTTCCTGCCCTTTAGCTGTTCCCACTCTCATGGGACAGGCTGTAATCAACTTGACCCTGACCCCTCATTTCTATAAAGCACTGATTCTCAACTGGGGAGCTATTCCTCCCACTCAAGGAACATTTGGCCACGTGTAGAGATATTTTTATTGTCACCAGGGGCGAGGGGCGATACTACTGGCATCTTGTGGGCAGAAACCAGGGATGCTGCTAAATATTTTTATTTTTTATTTATTTTATTTATTTTTTGTTGTTGTTGCTGCTCAATATTTTTAATGCATGGGACAGCACCTTCCGCCCCAACTCTAGAGAATCATTTGGCCCCAAATATCAATAGTGCCAAGTTGAGAAATCCTGCTTCAAACTTTCATTTAGTTATTGGGCCAGGCCACGCAGCGAAGAGGGGACCACCTGAAAAGAAAGAAAAAAGCTGCCCTGGCTGGGTTGGTTCAGTGGATAGGACTCTCAGCAGCGCCCGGGTGTGATTCTGATCAAGGGCACATGCCGGGGTTATGGGCTGGGATCCCCAGTAGGTGCATGCAGAAGGCAGCCAATCAATGATTCTCTCTCATCATTGATGTTTCTCTCTCTCTCTTTCTCCCTCTCCCTTCCTCTCTAAAATCAATAAAAATGTTTTTTTTTAAAAAAAAAAGAAAAAAGCTGACATGACAATGGTCAAGTAGGAAGAACTTGGACTCTGGCAGCCCAGATAGAGGCTGAAATCCCAGCTGGGAGCTCTTGGGCAAGTCCCTTACCCTCTCTACACCTCAGGCTCTTCATGTACAAAATGGGGCTCATGGGATGATTGAGAAGGTTCAAGACAAAGCAAAAGCTACCATAAAAGAGCAGGTATTATTATTTTTGAAGCTTTTCAAGGTCTCGCGGTGGAAAATTACAGCATCAGCAGGTGTGATCACATGCGATGACGAGGCCAAAGAAGGCTGCTGTTTGGGGCATGGTTGCCATAGTAATGCCATCTGTTTGGGCGGGTGCAGGTCAGCATCTCCTCCTACACACAGCTCCCAGCAAGGGGTGAGAAGAGGGGGAAGGGTTTGCTCAACGTGCGTGCCCTGGGAGGAGCACCGGGCTTGGAGCCGCATGAACGGGGCACTGACGGCTGTGTGACTTGGGGGAAATTGCTTCACTTCTCTGAGCCTTGGGTTCCTTCGCAGTAAGAGGGAGGTGCTAAGGCAGTGGTTCTCAACCTTCCTAATGCCGCGACCCTTTAATACAGTTCCTCATGTTGTGGTGACCCCTAATTTCATTGTTACAAATTGAACATAATGAAAGCATAGTGATTCATCACAAGAACAATATGTAATTATAGATGTGTTTTCCGATGGTCTTGGGCGACCCCTGTGAAAGGGTCATTCGACCCCCAAAGGGGTCGCGACCCACAGGTTGAGAACTGCTGTGCTAAGGTGAGCCCTCACAGGTCTAGATCCAGTAGGAAATTATTGTCCGGGAAGGTGCCTTGTGGGGGCATCCATGAAAACTAAGCAGGGACCTTTTGTATCTTGTGTGCCCTATACCTTATCCAGTATGTGGCATACAGAATGAATGAATGAATGAATGGTTTCTCTGGTAGCTTCTTCTGTCATGAATGAGTGAATGACCAAATGAATGGACAAACGAATGGACCATCACACCATACATTCCTTTCTATTCTTGACAAGGAGAGTTCCAACAATACCCAGATGGGCAGTTCTCCACGTTGCCCCTCCTCCAGCACAAGCAAACCAGAAGCCAGAACCTCTGTTCCCACTGTATGCCCAGGCCAGGTTACAGCACCCTCTACAGGTCACTGCAGACACAGCAATTAGGTTATGACAGCCCCAAGGTGGGATCCCTGGGGAGTAAGAGGTACAGGTAGGAGATCAGAACCAAGGAAGGCCAAGCTGCTGAAAAGAGGACCAAATCAGGATCAGGAACCCAGAGACTTGTCTCAATGGAGGCACATCCTCAAGTGCCTCCATTTTCCCATCTGTAAAATGGGCCCATTGCTCCATCACATGGAGTTGAAGTCACAATAAATTAAGGCCTAACTGAAAGCCACTAGCCAGAGGGGTGGATTTGGGAAATTGATTCTAATTTTCTTAGAATCATGAAGCATTGGAGCAGAAAGGGTCACATTCAGAGCAGTAAAAGGAGGCAGCAGGCCTGGCCAGTGTGGCTCAGTGGTTGAGCGTTGATCTATGAACCAGGAGGTCAGGGTTCAATTCCCGGTCAGGGCACATGCCTGGGTTGCGAGCTTGATCCCCAGCGGGGGAGGCAGGAGGCAGCCGATCCATGATTCTCTCTCATCATTGATGTTTCTCTCCCTCTCCCTTCCTCTCTGAAATCAATAAAAATATATTTTTTAAAAGGACGCACTAGATAACGATGCCATCCCATCAGAACACCTGTGGGCAGATTTTTTTCCTGGGGCCACCCCCTGTCCCCCCCGCCCCCCCCCGGGCCACCTTCCCGCTCTGTTCCTTCCAGTTCCTTGCTGGTTTCAGGGATGATTTGGATAAGAAATCCCTTTATAAGAAAAACGTCCAAGCGTCTATCTCCCTCAGAAAACTAGGGCTTCCTTGTCCCAGCCTCCACTCTGGGCCTTTTAACCAGCAAAACCTAGACCTTGGTCTGACCTCCCACCATCACTTCCTTCCCCAACCAGGTGCTCCCTTCCTCCACCATCCAATCCCGTCACTTTGACCTCCTATCTGGGCGGCTCAGGGGAACACCTGGATTTTAGGGTGACTCGGGGATCCAGTGGATGTTTGTTAGCTTTCAGAGACTGAAAAGGGGGCCTAGAGGCCGTCTAAACAGGTTCCCTTCAGTCCCTAGAACCAGAAGCATGTGAGGAGCTTTTGAAAAACAGGGGTGCCTGAGCCCAAATGTGCCCCCCAGGGTGCTCGATTGGGGGCAGGGGTGGGACTCGGCATTCGAAGCACCCCAGGTGTTTCAGATGCAGTTCAGTTTCTGAACCCCTCGTTGAAAGCCCAAAGCTGTTCCTCTGGGTGCGATTGGTTCTAAGCCCCTCCCTCCAGCCTTGCCTCTGGGGGTCACTCGCCGCTTTTCTCTGCAAGCAGAACTGCAGCCGCCGCCACCCGTGTGTCCTTTTCAGCGAGTGAGGAGGTCAAGGCTCCTGCTTCCTTCATAGACTTGTCCTTGACCCTGGATTCAAGTGCACTTGTCCCAAGAGGCAGATGAAGCCAGGCCAGGGTTCCCCAACGTGGGTGCCACACGACATTCCTCGAAAAGACAGGATCCATAGGCAGGACATGACAAAAGGGTCTCATCCCCAAGGGTTAAACGGAATAAAACGGGTCCCTTTCCCACAGGGCGTCTCAGGATGCTGATGGATAGCTACATCTCCATCTGGCGTCTCACACTGAACTTGACAAGGGGACTCTCCTTCCTAGAGCAGAGTGAGGGCCTCCCTGAGCCTATGGAGGTGCTGATCGAGGCAATCAGCCAGGCCTGATCCTGCAGCAGGAAGGAGGCTCTGCACCAGGGCCCGTGAGCCCTTCAGGGGAAGAGGGACCCCACCAGGAAGGGCTTAAAACCCCACATCGCAAGCACAGTCACTGCCCCAGCAAGCCCTCTCCCTCCCAGTGCAAGGCTGGGCCCAGCCGCACCTTTTCCACCTCCGACCTGCCACCTTCCCTTTCAAGGTTGGCCTGCTGGATGCAGAGGGCCTGGGGCCTGACCCCATGTGTTCCATTGTTTCCTGGATTGCTTTTTTCAAGTTTTTTTTAAATTATATTTTATTGATTTCAGAGAGAAAGGGAGAGGGAGAGATAGAAACATCAATATATGTAATCTATATATATAAAAGGCTAATATGCAAAGTGTCCCCACAGGAGTTCAACCAGGAGGCCAAGAGTTTGATCATTTGCTATGACACGTGCTGACCACCAGGGAGCAACTCGGATCAAAGGAAGGCCCAGGCAGGCAGCCAGAAGGCCCCAATCGGCCCTAATCGCTGGCCAGGCCTAGGGACCCTACCCGTGAATGAATTTTGTGCACCAGGCCTCTAGTCAGTGATAAGAGAGAATCATTGATCGGCTGCCTCCTGCACACCCCCTACTGGGGATCAAGCCCACAACCTGGGCATGTGCCCTGACTGGGGATCGAACCATGACCTCCAGGTTCATAGGCTGATGCTCAACCACTGAGCCACACCGGCTGGGCTCCTGGATGGTTTTTTAGTGGGGAGAGGTGGAGCACTCAGTGTGGTTTATGGGGGTGGGGACTCACCTGAGTCCTGCCTCTGGACAAGTTCTCTCTCCAAGCCTGGCTGCACCCCACTACCACCACCACCACACAACCCTCCACACCCTGCAGAAGGCCTGGGGCCTGACCCCATATTCTCTTTTTACGCTGGTCCCTGGAAGTCCCTATGAATAGCACACTATGGGGCGAAGGCTGCCCTCGGAGCTGTGTGCCCTGTCTACGCTTGTCTCTGTGCCCCCTCCTCTCTACTACATCCAGGGCATCACCCCCACCCGAGGTGAACCCAGTCAGCCTGGGACTTCCTTCATCCCTCCCCTTGGGCCATCCATTCTCCCTCAGGCAGCCTCACTCGGGGATTCCATCGCTTCCTGAGCCCACCCTGCAGCGGCTTCTGCTGTCACTTGCTGCATTAATGTTTTAGCAGAACAGGTCCCCATGCCATGGGGAACCCGATCGCTTAGATCAGCGGTTCTCAACCTTCTGGCCCTTTAAATACAGTTCCTCATGTTGTGACCCAACCATAACATTATTGTCGTGGCTACTTCATCACTGTCATGTTGCTACTGTGATGAATCGTCATGTAAATATCTGATATGCGGGATGGTCTGAGGCGACCCCTGTGAAAGGGTCGTTCGACCGCCAAAAGGGTCGCGACCCACAGGTTGAGAACCGCTGGCTTAGATCATCTTCACACCCACTCCTGAGGGCGAGGAGAGCTAGGTAGAGCCAAGGTTGGGGTAGAAGCCACTTCGTTAGCCAGGGAAGGTCCTAGCCCTGGCTTAGAGCCCCAGCCCCCTTGGCCCAGCTAGGTCTTCCCACCCACTCTTCTCTCTGGTCACTTCACCTGTCATGGATTAAGAGGGTACATTTTGTCCTGCCGGCGTGGCTCAGTGGTTGAGCGTCGACCTATGAACCAGGAGGTCACGGTTCGATTTCCCGGTCAGGGCACATGCCCGGGGTTGTGGGCTGCATCCCCAAGTGTGGGGTGTGCAGGAGGCAGCCGATCAATGATTCTCCTCTCCCTCTCCCTTCCTCTCTAAAATCAATTAAATATATATATTTTTTAAAAAGATGGTAAATGTTGTTATGTCTATTTTACCACAATTTTTTTTATTGATTGATTTAAGAAAGAATAAGAAACATTGATTTGTTGTTCCACTCATTTATGCACTCATTGGTTGATTCCTGTAACATAAAGGGGCCTCAGGGGTGCCGGGCCGGGGGGAGGAGGGTCCCCCACAGGGGTTAATAAGACTTGTATACACCAGGTGAGGTTCTGGCACCAGTTTGGTGGCTGGGAAATGGTAACTAAGTCCCACTGTCCTTTCTCACTGCAAGTACGAACTGTGTAGAATGACCAGCTTATGGCATACCGCAGTCAATGAAGGTCATTTGCATCTCCCTTCTCAGCCCTCTGGGACTGCAGAGATGAGGTCCTGGACTCTTAGAATAAAGCCCCATCTCCTTTGTCCCCTTTGTTGGCCCATAGCCCTCAGGAGCTGGTCTCCCCTGCCCTGGGCACCCACAGTCCACCCTCCCCTCCCCCACCACCCTCAGCCACTGGCTTTCCACTGCATTCCCACCGCCTCAGGGCCTCCCCGGCCAGGATGCTCTTCCCACAGGACTCCGCATGGCTGGCTCGCTCTGGCCCTTCAGGTCCAGATGTCACCTCCTGGGACGCAGCTGATCGATGATTCTCTTTCGTCATGGATATTCCTATCTCTCTTTCCCTCTTCCTTCCTCTCTCTAAAATCAATCAAAACATATTTTTTTAAAAAGTTCAAATGTCACCTCCTGGGGAAGGCCTTTCTTGACCACCCAATTTTAAAGAAGATAAACACCCAACGCCCATGGCCCAGCAGCATTTTATTGCATTTTCTTTGTAGCTTGTCATTCTCTCTCTTTTTTATGATTATTACTGATTGATTTTGAGAGAGAGAGAGAGAGGAAGAGAAGAAGAAGAGAGAGAAAGAGAGAGAAACATCAATTTTGTTGTTCCACTTATTTATGCATTCATTGCTTGATTCTTGTGTGTGCCCAGCCTGGGAATGGAACCCATACCTTGGCATGGCATGGCAGCTCTCTTACCAGCTGAGGCCCCCGGCCAGGGCTTCCAAAGCTCATTTCATTTCAGATGTTGCGTCCTTTGGGTTGACACATCTTTGGACTTTACTTTGCAAATAGATTTAATCTTGAGATTCGATTTTCTTTTTCCCTGGGAATTTGATTGAATGGGATTTATATTCAAATATGGGGCACCTTTGCCCGGCCAGTGTGGCCCAGTGGTTGGGTGTCAACCTATGAACCAGGAGGTCACGGTACGATTCCCAGTCAGGGCACATGCCCAGGTTGCGGGCTCGATCCCCAGTGGGGGGGCATGCAGGAGGCAGCCGATCCATGATTCTCTCTCATCATGGATGTTTCTAACTTTCCCTCTGCCTTTCCCTTCCTCTCTGAAATCAATAAAAATTATATTTTTTTAAAAATGGGGCGCCCTGGGTCAGTAAATAAATAAATACAAAAATAATTTCTGCAACGAGATCGAATGGTCACATAGAGATGCCCCACATAATCCAGGACAGCAAGCCCAGCTCCCCTTCATAGCCCCTGGTGCTTCACTGGGTCCTCATGGAGGAGCAACTGCTTTGAGGAATGAATGTCTATTCTTAAGGTCTACCACTTTGGGAACCTCGAGTTCTACCCCTCGGGTTCTATCGAGCTCGGTCTCTTCTGGCATCTGGGAGCGGCTGTCAGTCTTCGGCGCCCCTGGCTGCCGCCGCCTCACTCTGACCTCTGCCTCCATCCTCACCCCGCGTTCTCCCCACGTCCATGTGTTCACGGGGCTGTCTTCCCCTCTCCCAGGGACGCCGGTCAGGCTGAGCTAAGGGCCCCTCCTCACGGCCTCATCTTCACTTGATTACGTCTGCGAAAGCCCTTTTTCCCACTAAGGTCCCAGGCACGGGTGCTGGGGGCTAGGGCTTCAACGCGTCTGTTGTGAGGGACACAGTTGAACTCATAACCCCCTTTGTGGACTTACTACTGTGTCTCAGCCCCACGCCTCATCTGTGAGATATACAGCAAGTTCTGTCAGGGACACAAATTAAATAAATGATATATTCTCTCCCCTACGTCACTGTTTATGCTAACCAAGGGTGGAATAAGATGGTAAATATTGTTATGTCTATTTTACCACTATTTTTTTTATATTTTATTGGTTTTTTACATAGAGGAAGGGAGAGGGATAGTGAGTTACAAACATCAATGAGAGAGAAACATCGACCAGCTGCCTCCTGCACACCCCCTACTGGGGATGTGCCCGCAACCAAGGTACATGCCCTTGACTGGAATCGAACCTGGGACCTTTCAGTCCGCAGGCCGACACTCTATCCACTGAGCCAAACCGGTTAGGGCTACCACTATTTTTTTATTGATTGATTTGAGAGAGAGAGAGAGAAACATTGATTTGTTGTTCCACTCATGTATGCATTCATTGGTTGATTCTTTTTTTTTAAATATATTTTTATTGATTTCAGAGAGGAAGGGAGAGGGAGAGATAGAAACATCAATGGTGAGAGAGAATCATCATTGATTGGTTGTCTCCTGCACACCCCCCACTGGGGATCGGGCCCACAACCCGGGCATGTGCCCTGACCGGGAATCGAACCGTGACCTCCTGGTTCATAGGTGGATGCTCAACCGCTGAGCCACACTGGCCGGGCTCAAACCTCATGCTTTTGACCCTCGTTTGCATGTCCTGATCCCAGATCTGGGAAAGACGTCACGGAGAACATCCACTCAGCAACTTGTGGGTCAGGCTCCTCTTTGAGAGCCGATGGGAGCTGGGTCCGGCTTCCAGAGGTCACTTCTAAGCCCTTATTTAATACCTGGGGGGCCCTGGGCCACGCTGGGTGGTCTGTGTAACAGTGTCATGTGAGGGGTGGGTCTTGGGTCATGTGGTAGGAACCTGACCTCTGGAGGCACTGGAGGCGGTCAGCCACGTCTGTGTGAGTAACCCTCCCCCCCACCCCCACCCCTCCCCCGTGAAAACTCTGGCCTGCAAGGCTCAGGCGAGCTTCCCCGATGGGCAGTCCTCTGTGTGCGCTGTCACACCAGTAAGCGCTGTCCTCAGGGCTCCCCTGGGAAAGTAGAACCGGGGGCTCCCGGCCCGGAATCCCTCGGACCTGCCCTACGCGCCTCGTTCCTTTGCAGATTTTGAGCTGCGTCCCTTTACTGTAATGAACTGTAGCGGTGAGCGGAGCAGCTTTGCTGAGCTCTGTGAGTCCCACAGATGACTGAGCCAGAGGTGGGGCTTGGAGGTGACATGGCCCCCTCCCTGCTCTCTCGGGTCAGCTTGTCCTGCCCGGGACGGCTCAGTGCCGGCTTAGTGGACGGTGGGCACGACCTCTTCACCCCGTGGCCACCCTGCAGGGACGCGGCCTCCCCTGTTGGGCTCTCTCTTCTGGCCTTCGTGGGGAAGGAATGACTGCCTGTCATCAGGAGAAGCCCACGGTGTGGGACAGGCGCTGAGATGGGTGACTAAATCCTCCAACACAAGAGGGAGGGCCTCTGTCCATGACAGGATTCCCGAAGCCGAGAGGATGTAGGATCGCTCCTGCTGGGGGCCCTTGGGAGAGCTTCGAAGAGGGGGTGGCATTTGATCTGAGCCTCGGCAGACAGAGACATGCTGGGCATTCTAGGAGGAAGGGGTCGCATGAACAGAGGCAGGGAGAAAGGAGCAGGTCCAACCGGTGTAGGATCCAATAAAGGCAGACACAGAGCTGGGCCAGATTCTGAGGGGCCCCCACGATTAGGCGAAGGAGCCTGGCTTTGTTTTCGAGGCGATGGGGAAACTCTCCTGGCTTCAGGGAATGACGCGAGGTATGTGGCTGGAGGAAACCGCTTCTCCACTGTCGCTGCCAGCTGACACCTCCTCCAGGAAGCCCCCCTGGTGCCCTGTCCCGAGCACGTGCACCCCCCTCATCACAGCAGGAGCACCCACTGCCCGTAGCATCTGTCGGCCTCCGCGAGGAGACTGCACCCACTCGTGTGCGTTGGCCTGTTCATCCCTGGCCTCCCTTATCCATGAGCACCCATCACACTACTTCCTCTAAAAACTGCCCAGTATTGCCTGGCGGGTGTGGTTCGGTGGTTGAGTGTTGACCTATGAACCAGGAGGCTCGATCTCCAGTAAGGGGCGTGCAGGGGGCACCCGATCGATGATTCTCTCTCCTCATTGATGTTTCTCTCTCTCTCCCTCTCCTTTCCTCTCTGAAATCAATAAAAATATATTAAAAAGAAATAGGTTTAACTCCAAATAACCCATTTTCTTTGTTACTTTTGACTGGCCCTAGACCAGGGGTGGGGATCATCTGGCCCGTGGGCTATGTAAGGCCCTCGAAATCGTTTGGTCTGGTCCTGGAAAGGCATTAGGAGTGAGTTAATGAAATGTTTGACCAAATATAGCAGGCTAATTTTTAACTTGATAATATTGTTTGACCCACAAATGATGTTATAAATAGCCTAATGGCCCTTGGCAGAAAATAGGTTCCCCACCCCTGCCCTAGACTAAACTCCAAGAACCTGACCATCTGCCCCAAAAGTGTAAGAGATTGGGCCAGTCACCCCTTGTTGGTTCTCAGTTGCATCCCAGGCACCTGGCTCGTCCACTTGGCCCAGGAATTCAGCTGTGACCCTGAGCACCCGATGGCCCTTTCTGGCAAACGGTGGTTTCCACCAGGACTCTTGACTCCCAGAAACCTTTGCCAAAGGCTGTTTTGTTTTGTTTTTAAATTTATTTTAGGGAGAGTGGAAGGGAGGGGCAGAGAGAGAGAGAAACATCGATGTGAGAAAAACACATAGATTGGTTGCCTCCTCCCCAATCAACCCCTCTCCCCAGACTGAGGTACATGCCCTTGGTCGGAATCGAACCCGGGACCCTTCAGTCTGCGGGCCGGCGCTCTATCCACTGAGCCAAACCAGCTAGGGCACCAAAGGTCATTTTTTTTATTGATTTTTTTTTTTACAGAGAGGAAGGGAGAGGCATAGAGAGTTAGAAACATCAATGAGAGAGAAACATCAATCAGCTGCCTCCTGCACACCCCCTATTGGGGATGTGCCCGCAACCAAGGTACATGCCCTTGACCGGAATCGAACCTGGGACCCTCCAGTCTGCAGGCCGATGCTCTATCCACTGAGCCAAAAGGGCCAGGGCGCCAGAGGTCATTTTTGAAGCCTGGGCTCAATTCCCACCCAGGGAGGCCACCGAGGAGTCCCTCTGGGCCCCTAGCCCCTTCCCAAATCCCTGCAGAAAGAAGCTCTCTGCCCGGCTAGGCCCGCGGTCAGCGCCGAGTAGGAGAGCTCGGCTCTTGGCCCAAGATCCCCGCCCCAGGAAAGGTGCTTGCGCCTGATGGAAAGTTTGGGCTGAAAGACACCCGTTTCCAAATACCCAGGTCCAATATTTACACAACGTCTGAAATTAATGCGAGAAAATCTCCAAGTGCCCGGGCTGGAACGGATGGCTGGGAACAGGAAGGGGCCGGTCCCAGTACCAGGGTTTTTTCCACGAAGAGAACAGGGCAGAGCTAACGTCCCCGGTGAGTGACTCAGGAGCCATTCATCGTGCCACGTAGCCCTCCACTTATTTTTATTTTAATATTTTTTTCTTGATTTTAGAGAGGAAGGGAGAGGGAGAGAGAACTAGAAACATCCATGATGAGAGAGAATGATGGATCGGCTGCCTCCTGCACGCCCCACACTGGGGATTGAGCCTGCCACCCTGGCATAAGCCCCAACCGGGAATCGAACCATGACCTCCTGGTTCATATAGGTCAACGCTCAACCACTGAGCCACACTGGCCAGGCCGCATCTCTCCACTCTAAACTGGCTTTCCTGGGAATTTGCCATGGAGGGAAGGGAGAGGTGGGATTCGTGGTGAAAGGCTGGTGATATTGAGCTGAATTCTTTTTTATTTTTTTAAGATATTTTTATTGATTTTTTACAGAGAGGAAGGGAGAGAGATAAAGAGTTACAAACATCGCCATAACCGGTTTGGCTCAGTGGATAGAGCGTCGGCCTGTGGACTGAAGGGTCCCGGGTTCGATTCCGGTCGAGGGCATGTACCTTGGTTGTGGGCACATCCCCAGTAGGGGGTGTGCGGGAGGCGGCTGATCGATGTTTCTCTCTCATCAATGTTTCTAGCTCTCTATCTCTCTCCCTTCCTCTCTGTAAAAAATCAATAAAATATATTTTAAAAAAAAAAAGTTACAAACATCAATGAGAGAGAAACATCCATCAGCTGCCTCCTGCACACCCCCTACTGGGGTTGTGCCCGCAACCAAGGTACATGCCCTTTGGCCGGAATCGAACCCAGGACCCTTCAGTTCACAGGCCAACACTCTATCCACTGAGCCAAACCAGATAGGGCTGAATTCTTTTTTAAAAAAAATATTTTTATTGAGTTTATTTATTTCAGACAGGAAGGGAGAGGGAGAGAGAGCTAGAAACATCAGTGATGAGAGAGAATCATGGATCAGCTGCCTCCTGCACACCCCACACTGGGGATCAATCCCGCAACCCAGGCATATACCCTGACTGGGAATCGAACCTGTGACCTCCAGGTTCATAGGTCGGCGCTCAACCACTGAGCCACGCCAGCCAGACTTGAGCTGAATTCTAACAAGTGTTCACCTGCATCCAGGCAGATGCTTCCAGCCAGGGATGGCTACAGCCACCACACCCTGAGGAAGCGCTACCCATGGTCAGCCCGTCTTCCCAGCTCCTGGACTCACCTCACTCCCAGCTCCTTGGACCTGCATCCTTCCTCAGGGGCCAGCGTGGCTCTGCGTCTGTGTTGCCCCTGGACGCTGACTCTGGAGTTACCCACTGCTCCCTGCTCTGCCCATCCTGCCCACTCCTGGTCCATGAAATCACTGTATTAAGTTGATTCTGGTGGTAAGATAGATGCTCATTGTTGCCAAAGGGTAGAGAGGGGGTGGCTGTCCCCACTCAGTGACAACAGAGATGCTCTGAGAGGGACAGGCCTGGTGTCCCTGGAGAGGTCAGGGGGTATCATTAGGATCTTACCTTCCAGGCCTCGATTTTGTTTGAGCCCACGGGCTGTGTACACACAGACTTGGGGGGCAGATGCCAAAGTGAGCCCTAGGTTAACCAAGGTGGGGGTGCTGGTTGTTTGCTATTCTTGTAGAGCAAATGACCATCCATGGGGGAAGCATTTAAATTAGATCGAGGAGACACAGAAGTGTCGAACAGACGGTCAAACCTCAGAGGGAAGGCAGGAGCGGGGGTGGGTACGAGATCAACCAAAGGACTTGTAGGCATGTGTATACATAACCCATGGATTGGGACAATTGCGGGGTGAGGCCTGTGCTGGGGTGCTGGAGCCAGCTGGGAGAGGTCAATGGGGGGAAAAGGAGACATATGTAATACTTTCAATGATAAAGAACTAGCAAATAAATAAGTAAATAATTTTTAAATAAATAAATTAGATCTAGCCAAGACCGGTTTGGCTCAGTGGATAGAGCGTCGGCCTGCGGACTGAAAGGTCCCAGGTTCGATTCTGGTCAAGGGCATGTACCTTGGTTGCGGGCACATCCCCAGTGGGAGGTGTGCAGAAGGCAGCTGGTCGATGTTTCTCTCTCATCGATGTTTCTGACTCTCTATCTCTCTCCCTTCCTCTCTGTAAAAAATCAATAAAAATATATTTTAAAAAAATAAAATAATAAATTAGATCTAGGAGCAATTAGCCTGACTGGTGTGGCTCAGTGGTTGAGTGTCGACCCATGAACCAAGAGGTCACCAGTTCGAATCCCTGTCAGGGCACATGCCCTGGTTTCGGGCTCCATCCTCAGTAGGGGGCATGCAGGAGGCACCTAATCCCTTTTTATCTTTCATTGATGTTTCTCTCTCTTTCTCCCTCTTCCTTCCGCTCTCTCGCTAAAAAAAAATCAATAAAAACATATTTTTTAAAAATTAGATCTAGGAGCAATTAATAAAATAGGAGTAAGGAAATCGATTATATGAAAACAGACACAGAGAGAAGGGGGTGATCAGAGGAGGAAGGGAGAGAGAAGAGAAAGGGGGAGGAGATAGAAAAAGAGGATTGGCATCCACAGACCTGACCTTCACTCTTTTCTTGGGGGGCGAAGCTTGCATTGTGGTTCCAGTTTACAGATGGGAAAACTGAGGGCTTCCATGCGTATCCCTGTGAGTTAGGACAGAGAGAGGATTGGAATCCGCTGCCTGGCTCCCCCTTTCCACACCATCCCCCCACGCCTGCTGAGAACACGTGGGAAATTAGCAGGTGCAGTTGGCGCCACTCTGGCCAGCTGTGCCCTTGGTGGGATTCCGGGTGCCCTTCCCTGTGCTGGATTTCAAACCCCATCTCGGGTGCGTAGGCCACGGCTCTCATGCACAGATGTAGGATGGTCTTGTCTCTGAGAGACCAGAGGAAAGGCGCGTTTGGGAGCGTGACCTGCGAAGAAGCGATGGTGCTGAGGGCTGACTCTGGGGGAATGGGTGACCCTGGTCCTTTCCAATCCCTGCCCCCAAAACTGAAGTCACGGACACAGAGCCACTGGTGACTGGCAAATCTTACTGGTCGGCCAATTCCAAGATCCACCCACTCATCAATGCATAGATGGCTAATACCATTTTTTGTTGTTCCTGGCAAGTTCTTGTTCAATGTAAATGAACACAGAAGGGTTTGTTGTTGTTTTTTCTTCAACTTAAGGCTTAACTTTCAGCTGTAAGGAGGTCATGTCCACCTGGTGAAGCTAGCTTATATTAAACAATAGGCCGTAGATGCCCTAGCACAGCGGTTCTCAACCTGTGGGTCGCGACCCCTTTGGCGGTCGAACGACCCTTTCACAGAGGTCGCCTAATACCATCCTGCATATCAGATGTTTACATGACGATTCATCACAGTAGCAACATTACAGTTATGGAGTAGCAATGAAAATAATTTTATGGCTGGGTCCCAACATGAGGAACTGTATTTAAAGGGCCAGAAGGTTGAGAACCGCCGGTTTGGCTCAGTGGATAGAGCATCCTTCTGCACACTGAAGGGTCCCGGGTTCGATTCTGGTCAAGGGCACATGACCAGGTTACGGGCTTAATCCCCAGTAGGGGGCATGCAAGAGGCAGCCGATCGATGATTCGCTCTCATCATGGATGTGTCTATCTCTCTCTCCCTCTCCCTTCCTCTCTGAAATCAATGAAAATATATATTAAAAAAAAACAACAATCAGTGGTAGAAGCAGTCAGAACCCAGAGGCAGGACCTGCTAAGGACACAGGAGCCCTGCAGGGTCAGGGCAGGGGGGCGCTTCAGTTCTCTTCCCAGCAAACATTGGCTGCGTCTGCACTGCCGGGCCCGTGCGTCATGTGGAGACGAACATGGCCCCGCCCTGCCCTGCCCTGCCCGGCTCTGAGACTAGCAAACCGGCCTTGGTTTCAGGGTCAGCTTCAGTGACCCCTGGGACTCGTGTAGGACAACACGGCCACTGGGAAGTGAGGCTGCATCGGGCAGAAAAAGAGGGGTACCCAGGGCCCTTCCCCCAGGCTGTTTCTTTACTTAGTGCTAGTTCCTCCCAGCAGTGTACGGTGAGCCACACCATGCAGCTTACCACTGAGCCACACCATCTGGGCTGAGGTCGCCCCTTCTTGTGCTGCATTAAATACATCTCAGCTAGAGATACAAGTATACCGCTTGCTCGTGACGCTCTGCACGGCTATATTGATTCGTGCCAGCGCACCAGCCCCGCATGTGACTGTGGGAAGGTCACGGTCCATGTGCAGCCTCGTGATGGGACAACCAGGATCCTCCCTTCCCAGGTCCCCAGCACCAGAGGTGTGTGGCGGCTGGTTTGTACCGGCTCTCCAGGGCCTGTTTTATTTTATTTTATTTTATTTTATTAATATTTTAAAATATCTGTTTAGGGATTCAGAGAACAAGGGAGAGGGAGAGAGAGAGATAGAAACATCAGTGATGAGAGGGAATCATGGATCAGCTGCCTCCTACTGGGGATGGAGCCCACAACCCGGGCATGTGCCCTGATCAGGAATTGAACTGTGACCTCCTGGTTCATAGGTGGACGCTCAGCCACTGACCCACGCCGGCCGGGCCATCTTGGAAAACCTTGAGCACAGTGAGAGCTGCCCAGCCACGGTATGGGCCACCCTGGGAAGGAATGAACACCTTTCTCTCAATCAGAGGCTGAGACCTCGGCCACATGGATAGGATCCCTAGCAGGGAGATCGTGACGGTAAAACCCCATAGTCATCGCTTCTGAAGGAACAGAGAAAAAGCCGTTTAGCCCTGGCCGGTGTGGTTCAGTGGATAGAGCGTCGGCCTGCGGACCAAAGGGTCCCGGGTTCAATTTCGGTCAAGGGCACGTACCTCGGTTGCAGGCTCCTCCCTGGCCCGGGTCCTGGTAGGGACTCGTGTAGGAGGCAACCAATGGATGTGTTTCTCTCACATCGATGTTTCTCTCTGTCTTTCCCTCTCTCTTCTACCCTCCCTAAAAGTCAATGGAAAAATATCCTCGGTTGAGGATTTAAAAAATAAAAAAAAGACATTTGATCCACTGTGTTAATGTGGGAAAAGCAAACGGGACACCAGCAGGAGACACCTCCTTAAAACACAGGTGAATGCAGCAGGAGAAAGGGATTGGGGGCTATGGTGATTAATGCTCACTGCTTCCCCGACATTTGGTGATGTTTCTGAAACAAAGGCAGTTTGCTTCTTTATGGAAAGAACCTAGTCCGGCCCTAGGCGGTTTGGCTCAGTGGATAGAGCGTCGGCCTGCGGACTGAAGGGTCCCAGGTTCGATTCCGGTCAAGGGCATGTACCTTGGTTGCAGGCACATCCCCAATGGGGGGTGTGCAGGAGGCAGCTGATGGATGTTTCTCTCTCTCATTGATGTTTCTAATTCTCTATCCCTCTCCCTTCTTCTCTGTAAAAAAATCAATAAAATATATATTTTTAAAAAGAACCTAGTCCAGCCCTCACCCCAGGACAAGAAGCTCACCTCCGGACAACTGCTCACCTCTCTCCCGATGATCCCCACCTTCTGAGAGGCGAGGCTCCCCCAGGCCTGCCATCAGGGAGCGGGAGGAACCCGGCATTGAGGGATGCCTGCTGAGCGCCAGACCCCATGCTGGGGACCGAGCCAGACTCAGTCCCTACCCTCAGAGAGGGCCCCTGCCTGGCCCAGCATCTCACTCAGCCTTTGGGGGCTGGTGCCGGTGTTATTACAGCAGTGAGTGGCCCCACCGGCACGGCTCAGTGGCTGAGCATTGACAGATGAACCAGGAGGTCATGGTTTGATTCCTGGTTCGATTCCCAGTCAAGGCACATGCCTGGGTTGCGGGCTCATTCCCCGGGGGCGTGGGGGCGTGCAGGAGGCAGCCGGTCAATGATTCTCTCATCACTGATGTTTCTATCTCTCTCTCTCCCTCTCCTTTTCTCTCCAAAATCAATAAAAATATATTTAAAAAATAAAGCTGTGAGTGGCTGAGCCAAAACTAGGTCTGGAGGTCTCCCTTGCCCTTTGAGGGGTTCGAGGCGAGAGGGTAAGCCGCCCATTCAGTCCCATAATTTTTAACAATCCACAATAAATACATTTCTTTGTTTATTTGCTTGTTTTTCCATTGATTTTTTTTTTTAGAGATAGTAGAAGGGAGGGGGAGAGAGAGAGAAACATCGATGTGAAAGAGAGACATCTATTGGTTGCCTCCCACACACGCCTGGACCAGGGCCAGAGATGGGGCCTGCCACCGAGGTCCGTGCCCTTGACCAGAATTGAACCCGGGACCCTTCAGTCCACGGGCCGACGCTCTATCCACTGAGCCAAACGGGCCAGGGCCAATCCCATAATTTGATGGAGTAGAGGCCAAGGCTCGGGCCAGGTTGGCAATTATGGCACAGAGTCTACTGACGAGGGGAAGGGTTTCCCTGTTTCTAACTATGGTTCTCTCTCTCTCTCTCTCTCTCTCTCTCTCTCTCTCTCTCTCTCTCTCACTCATATACCAGCCTTCATGCAGCAGCATTCTGACTTCCTGACCCCCAAGCCCTTCCTTCGCTTCATTTCCGGCGCCCCCTCTCCCCCCTCCTCCGCCCCAGGTACGCCATCCCCTCCCCACCTCCCTGGGAGAATGGCCTGCCCGTTGGTGGCCTGGCAGGGTCCCCGCCTCCCATAAAAGCCCGAGTGAGGCCCGGACTCTTGGAACCCAGACAGAATGGAATGTCTCCCTATTTTCTTTGCAGCGAAGAGAAAACACACAAACCCGGGAGCCTATTTGTCGGCGATATTTCGATCCCAAAGTTTGTCTTTAAAAAATAAATAAATAAAATTAGTTTTACGGCCCACTCCACACCCACCCACCTCCCCCCCCCCGCACCCCCCTAAATCCCCACCCTTTTCATTGCTGGTCCAGGAGACCGGGGAGGAGCTCAGGGCCGGCCCAAGCCCCCCAGAGAACCACGGCATCGCGGACAATGCCCGGCTTGTTCGGAGGCAGGGAGGAAACGTAGCTCCGAAAACATACTCGCTACGGCCCAGGGAAGGGTGTTCCGAGGGAGGACGGACAGGCGGGCCTTGTGTCTGGACGCGGATCCCTGAGGCCTGGGGAAGGCGGGAGCCACACGTCTCGCCCCCTCCCCGGAGTGGAGGGGACGCCCTACCCTTGGAGCCCCCGGGGGGGCCATTTCCCAGCCGTGACTGGTCCCACTGGGCCTGGAGGAGACCACTGCAACCCCTCACGGAGCCAGAGGAGCCCCAGGTTTTTTTGTGTGTGTTTGGTTTTTTTTGAGGGCAGCATCTAAGGCAGTGGTTCTCAACCTTCTGGCCCTTTAAATACAGTTCCTCATGTTGTGACCCAACCATAAAATTATTGTCGTGGCTACTTCATCACTGTCATGTTGCTACTGTGATGAATCGTCATGTAAATATCTGATGTTCAGGATGGTCTTAGGCGACCCCTGTGAAAGGGTCGTTCGACCGCCAAAGGGGTCGCGACCCACAGGTTGAGAACCACTGATCTAAGGGATAAAGCCCCCAGGAGAGGCGAGGGGCTGTTTCTTAGGCCTTGGGGGTTTTCCAGACTTCCTGCCGTGTGAGGGAGACACACCTCCCACATTCATCTCAGTGCCGCCCCCCAAACCCCCCGTGGAACCCAGAGCATGAAGGGAAGATCACTCAAATGACAGACCCGCCTGGCTGGTGGCTCAGTGGTTAGCGTGGACCTATGAACCAGGAGGTCACGGTTTGATTCCCAGTCAGGGCACGTGCCCAGGTTGCAGGCTCGATCCCCAGTAGGGGGCATGCAGGAGACAACAAATCAATGATTCTCTCTCATCATGGATGTTTCTGTCTCTCTCTCCCTCTCCCTTCCTCTCTGAGATCAATAAATAAATTTTTTAAGCCCTAACCGGTTTAGCTCAGTGGATAGAGCGTCAGCCCGCAGACTGAAGGGTTCCGGATTCTATTCCAGCCAATGGCATGTACCTTGGTTGCAGCCTCGATCCCCAGTAGCCGATTCTCTCTCATCATTGATGTTTCTACCTCTACCTTCCTCTCCCTTCCTCTGAAACCAATAAAAATATATTTTGAAAAACTAAAAAAAAAAAAAAAAAAAAAAAAAACAGGTCAGACAGGTCGACACTCAAGAGGGTCCCTCAGAGTCCTGGGCTCCGCCCACTGCTCCCCATATATTCCTGGGATGGGGGAACCCTAGCTGGATGGGAATCCACTCAGCCCCAGAGGATAGTGGCTGAGCCAACAGCGACACCTACTGGGCCATTAGATTCTTACGGGGCCATTAGATTCAAGGGGGTGGGGGGGGTGCAGGGTGCCACAGGCTCAGCTGAGTGTTTACTCCATCCTTGTCTTTCGTTGCAGACCCGCCATCTCCCTCTTCCTTGTGGATTATCTGTGATGCAAACATGTCTTTTTTTAAAATATATTTTTATTGATTTTAGAGAGGAAGAGAGAGGGAGAGAGAAACATCAATAATGGGAGAGAATCACTGATCAGCTGCCTCCTGCACGCCGCCTACCAGGGATCGAGCCCACAACCAGGGCATGTGCCCTTGACTGGAATCGATCCTGGGACCCTTCAGTCCGCAGGCCGACGCTCTATCCACTGAGCCACACCAGCCAGGGCATGTGATGCAAACACGTCTTAAACCAAGACCAACAGTCCACGGACTGGAGAGGAGGGCGGGGCAGGTGCAATCAATGCAGGTCCATGCCAGGGAGTGACCGGCAAGCAGCCTCGGGCACATGTGAAGTTGATCATCCTGGGTCGTTTGTCAAGGGACCCTCCTGGGCCTCCCTGCGTCTGAACCCCCCAAATAACACTTCCGCCTCCCCTCTTCCAGGTGAACTATGACCACTTTACTCCTTGTGTTTGTGACTCTGCGGGTCATCGCCGCCACCGTCTCCATAGAAGTCTCAGGTGAGGACATTCCCACGCCGATCTCATGCATCCAGCGGGACCGGAGCCTGGGCTCTGGGTCCTGAACCCGGTGCTGCTGGTCCCGGGGATAGAACCTCCTGTGTCCTGGCCTTTTCCCCCGCCCTCCCCCTTTCCTGTGGAAATTGAGCCTAACCGCGGTGACAGAGCATCTGTACATGTGAGCACATGCATGCGTCCAGGTGCCCTCTGGGATGGACAGCTGATGGGGGAGCAGGCGGGGAGGGGCGGCTAGGCAGGTGCCCACCTTCCCAGGACCCCCTCCAGGGGTCTCACCTAGAACGGTTTGCACACTGAGCTTGGGATCGGGGCCAGGCATAGAGGAGCCCAAAGAGAAAAGGCTGCCAGGGAAGGGTTGGCTGGAGCAGCAGAGAAAACTGCCTGAGAAACAGTCAGGGAGAAGCCCCGGGTGATCACACAGGTCTTTGTCTTTCTTGGCAAACCGCCCCCCCGCCCCCGCCTGGTCTCTTGCGTGTGGCAGGTTCCTGGTCGGTTTCTGATCATCAAGCCCTGAGCCACGTCAACAAAGTGTCCACTGACCCCGGAACCGGCTCCCCCCAAAGTGAGATGGATCTCGCGTAGACCCCGCCAGACTGGCCTCTGCTCTTCATTTTTTATTTATTTTGTTGTTGTGAGTCCTCACCTTGATCTTTTAGAGCAGCGGTTCTCAACCCCTTTCACAGGGGTCGCCTAAATCCATCCTGCATATCAGATATTTACATGACGATTCATCACAGGAGCAACATGACAGTGATGCAGTAGCCACGAAAATAATTTTATGGTTGGGGGTCACCACAGCGTGAGGAGCTGTATGAAAGGGTCGCGGCATTAGGAAGGTTGAGAACCACTGTTTTAGAGAGAGTGGGAGAGAGACATCGACGTGAGAGAAACGCATCGATGGGTTGCCTCCTGCACGAGCCCTGACCAGGGCCCGGACCGGGGAGGAGCCTGCCACCGAGGTGCATGCCCTTGACCGGAATCGAACCCGGGACCCTGTGGTCTGCAGGCCGACGCTCTATCCACTGAGCCTCACCGGCCAGGGGCTGGGCCATGCACTTTAGAGCTCCTCCCCGTGACCCCTTCCCATGACCCTGCCCCAGCCCCAGTGCTCCCTAAAGGATGAGGAGTCCGTCCGGCCATCGACACATGGTCATCCAGATCGATGCCCCCCGTAGGCCACGCCCTCGGTACCAGGATGCCCAGAATTCCCTGCCCACGTGGACCCAAGCCACTTCCGGGACCACTTGGGTCTCTCCTCTGTCGGGGATCACGCCCTTGGTGTGAGTGAGCCACCCTGAGGCTCAAGGGAGAGGTTAAGGGGTAGCTGGTGCGTGGGGTGTAGACAGAGCTGGGGTGTGAGGCTGGGAAGTCTGCAGTGGAACCCGGCTTTCGCTGTGAAAGGTGTCCCCTGCCCCACAGGAAGCTAGAACGTAATATTCTATTGTGCAATCTGTCCGCTTGATTTGTAACTCTTAAATATTTAGACTGAGGGTCTCCCCGTGTCCTCTTGCCCTGAGACCCACGGGTACGCAGCCCCTGGCTGGAACCCTCGGCGGGGGGAGTGCCCACACAGGCACACGCCCGTTGCCCGGGGGCGGTTGAGAGCTTTAAAAAGTGCAGCGCTGGCACCACTCTCCCTCCGCCCCCCCCCCCCTGGCCTTTCCCCTCTCAAACCACGCTGTGCTGTGGAGCATTCAAAGGGAGTTTTGTGCGGAGGGGCCTGGTGGTGACTCCCCAGGACATGCAAAGGTTAGGGCTGGACCCCGGACATTCCTGGCTGCCCCGTGCCTGGCCCTGGCATGTGCCTGTCACCCACAAGCATCTGAAGCATGTTTATGTTCAACCTGCAGCCTGTCCCGGGGAAAAGCTCCCCTGAAGCTCCAATTCGGCATGAAAGGGGCCGTTATCCCGAAAGCTGTTTTCTGTCCTGTTCCAGGGAGACCTTTACTTCTAACAGGATTGGGCGAACCACAGCAGCTTCCCTATGAAATCTCTCTATGATTTTTTTAAAATATGTTTTTCTTGATTTTGGGCAGAGAGAGAGAGAGAGAGAGAGAGATGAGAGAGAATCCGCTGCCTCCTGCACGCCCGTTACTGGGGATGGAGCCCGAAACCCGGGCCTGTACCCTGCCTGGGAATCGAACCGGCGACCTCTCGCTACATGGGATGGTGCTCAACTGTCTGAGCCCCACTGTCCAGGGCTCTATGATTTTTTTATGGAGTCCGGTCATATCTCACCCCTACGCCCGCCTGCCTCTTTGCAGACCTAAATGTCTGATCTTCTCTGATGCTTCCCCAACAGCAGAAGAGAATGACTTGTCCGCCGGCAAAGCCGGGATAAAGCCTGAGGCTGACCTCATCCTGGGAGGCACATCTCTGAAGTTTTGTGGATTTTTTTTTTCTTCCCCATAACGATGTTTCTACCCCCAGATAACTTTTCCCCAAGTCTTGGAGTCAAGCTGTCACTCCAGGAAGTTGGTTCCTGTTTATCTGGTGGCTTGGCATCCCCTAAGGCACCTTAGTTTGAGAAACAGAGAGGTGGTCCTTTTTTTTTTTTTAATATATTTTTGTTGATTTCAGAGAGGAAGGGAGAGAGAGAGAAACATCAATGATGAGAGAGAATCATGGATCAGCTGCCTCCTGCACGCCCCACACTGGGGATCAAGCCCGCAACCCGGGCACGTGCCCTTGACGGGAATCGAACCTGGGACCCTTTGGTCCACAGTCCGACGCTCTGTCCACTGGGCCAAACCAGCCAGGGCCAGAGACGTGGTCTTGACCCTGAAGTCCCCCCGTGCCCTCCTCGGCACCCCCTTTTCTGGCTCCATGGATCCTGTCCTGAGGTGCAGACACCAGGGGTCTTGAGGAATGCTGCTCTGGGAGGGGTGTTGCAAGGATTTCTGGGAGTCCCATATGGCACAGGTGTGTCCCAACACGGACACGCGGGCTCACTGGGTTCTGCCAGGGGAGGCTGGGTGGTCCTCTCGGGGCACTAACCGGCCTGTCTCCCCCACAGACCCTGACAACTCGCTGAGTGTCAGCATCCCCGAGCCGTCCCCTCTGCGGGCCCTCCTGGGGACCTCCCTCACCA
Organism: Myotis daubentonii; assembly: GCF_963259705.1. NCBI lineage: Eukaryota > Metazoa > Chordata > Mammalia > Chiroptera > Vespertilionidae > Myotis > Myotis daubentonii. The sequence goes on along the minus strand of NC_081860.1, from coordinate 11,256,751 downwards.
TCCCCTGCTACTTCATTGACCCCATGCACCCCGTGACCACCGCCCCCGCCACCGCCCCCCTCACCCCGAGAATCAAATGGAGCCGCGTCTCCAAGGAGAAGGAGATGGTGCTGCTGGTGGCCACGGACGGGCAGGTGCGGGTCAACAGCGCCTACCAGGACAAGGTCTCGCTGCCCAACTACCCGGCCATTCCCAGCGACGCCACCTTGGAAATTCAGAACCTGCGCTCCAACGACTCCGGGATCTACCGCTGTGAGGTCATACATGGCATCGAGGACAGCGAGGCCACTGTGGAGGTCATGGTGAAAGGTGAGAGTCCCCCCTTCCCCCAGGCTCCCTCCCAGGGATCCTGGTTCACCTGCAAAAAGAACCAAATACTGTCCTCCCCGTGTGGACCCAGACAGGGTGGCTCTCAAACCCCAGCTCCTCCCCCCGCCCGTTTGCACCTCAGTCAACTGGACTTGGAGGGGAGTCGCTACTTCCTGGCTACCGTCTCATGGAAGTGGTGCTTTGCCGCGATCCTGCGATTCCGTGGGCCGTGGGAGCATACCCATTGTACAGACAGGCTAACTGAGGCTGAGAGACTTGCTTCATGTCTCCCTGGACGTGAGCCGGAGCAGCCTCCTGGCTCTTCATCCAGCTGTCTTTTTTCCTCCCCCACCTCCCCCCCAAACCCCCACTCTCAGTCCCAGAAGCCAAAGAAAGGGTTGAAGACGCCCAGGTGCCCTGTCTCTCCGTGGCCCAGGAAGCATGGTCGTGTCCTTGGTTGGCTTTGATTGGCACCAGGTTTTTCCTGTTGGGAGGCCCAGTCAAAGACAGTCCACTCCCGGGGGGTGTCACACACAGGGTTCCCACCAGGAATCTGCTGGGCTGAGGGTAGCTGGGCCCTAAGGGCCTTTTCCCCAAAGCAAATGTGGGGCGAGGGGGTGGGGGATATAAGAAGACAGCTTTTATAGTTTCATATAAAGAACCTTCTAGATGACTTCACTAGTCAGCTTAAGCAGACTAAAGTGTGTATGTGTCCATAAAATGTAAGTGATCTTAACTCCATTGTGCAGTGCCTTTTAGATGATCCCTTTCTATAAAGTCTTCACATTTTTGCATATGTATCATCTATATGATATAATGCTATAGAAATATATGTATATTATAGGTGTTTTTTAAGGGGTATCTGATAGCTCTGTATTTTGTTATGGGAGTTGAAAGGAAAAAAAGTATTTTCCCTCAGAAATTAAAGTTACATAAAAAAATACTTTTAAAGAATAAAATAAAATAAAAATTGTAAACAAAGAACTTTCTGATGATCAGAATTTTCGTAAGTGTTCATAGGTGTGAGGTAGTGAGTTCCCCGTGGCTGGGGGAGTCCCAGCAGAGGCAGAAAGACCACATGTGGAAAGGGGAGTGACGCATCAGCTAGAGCAGTGGCCGGCAAACTGCGGCTTGCGAGCCACATGCGGCTCTTTGGCCCCTTGAGTGTGGCTCTTCCACAAAATACCGACTTCTGCACACGGGCCACGAAGTTTCAATCGCACTGTACGTGCGCGCCCGCACGTGGTATTTTGTGGAAGAGCCACACTCCAGGGGCCAAAGAGCCGCACGTGGCTCGCGAGGCGCAGTTTGCCGATCACTGAGCTAGAGGCTCGACCAGCTGACTGTGAGGCCCCTGTGACCACGGCCGTCCTGGAGGGCTTCGGTTCCGGGGGAAGCTGTGCCTGACCTGCTCTCCGGCCCCCGTCTGTCCCGCAGGCATCGTGTTCCATTACAGAGCCATCTCCACGCGCTACACCCTGGACTTCGACAGGGCGCAGCGGGCCTGCCTGCAGAACAGCGCCATCATCGCCACGCCCGAGCAGCTGCAGGCCGCCTACGAGGACGGCTTCCACCAGTGCGACGCTGGCTGGCTGGCCGACCAGACTGTCAGGTGAGCCCCCGGCGGCCGGCGGAGTGGGGTGGACGATGGCCTGGAACAGCGGCCAGCCCCGAGCTGGTGCCGGTGCAACACCATGACCAGCCGAGGGAGTGGGGGTGCCTTGGCCAAGTCTACAGCAAGCAGCCCATGATCAGCCCTGGGTCTTCGTTATTGTGTCCTGCACGGAGGGAGTGGCTGCGAGCAGCTCTGTCCTATAGCAGCATTCTCTCCAGGCAAATGACATGCACATCGTCATCCCCCCCAAAACTTAAACTGTTTGGCCCAGCCGGTGTGGCTCAGTGTGGAGCACTGAACCATGCATGAACCGAGAGGTCACCGGCTCGATTGCTGGTCAGGACACATGCCCAGGTTGCTGGCTTGATCCCCAGTAGGGGGCGTGCAGGAGGCAACCAGTCGATGTTTCTGTCTTTCTCCCTTCCTCTCTCTCTAAAATCAATCAAAGTATTTTTTTATGCCCTGGCTGCTTTGGCTCAGTGGCCAGAGCGTCAGCCTGCGGACTGACGGGTCCCGGGTTCGATTCCGGTCAAGGGCACGTGCCCCGGGTTGCGGGCTCGATCCCCAGTGTGGGGCATGCAGGAGGCAGCCAATCAATGATTCTCTCTCATCATTGATGTTTCTATGTCTCTCTCCCTCTCTCTTCCTCTCTGAAATTGATAAAAATATATTTTAAAAAAATAATAAAATGAAATAACTTTTTTTTTAATTTAAAATATTTGCTCTCTGGCCTTTTACAGAAAAGGTTTGCAGGCCCCTGATAGAATGTGTTTGGTGTCCACAAGTATTCAGTAAAGGGGCTGAACCTAATCACCAATAGCTATGAAAATACACAGTTCGGTTAAGCGGACGAAAAACCTATAAAAACAAATAGTCCACACATCCAGGGCGGACACGGGCGCACGCCTCAATGAGTCACCACTCCCTCCCTCACGGGAGGAGCCTACAAGGGCACAGCCCCCCTCTGTCCCCTAGTGAATCACCCCACTTTGGGCTCCTGGCAGGTACCCCATCCACGTTCCCCGGGAAGGCTGCTACGGGGACAAGGACGAGTTTCCCGGCGTGAGAACCTATGGCATCCGCGACACCAACGAGACGTATGACGTGTACTGCTTCGCCGAGGAGATGGAGGGTGAGGCCGCCTGCCCCCTTCCCAGGGGCCCCCATCCTGTCCCCCCTCCACCCTGCTGACACTCGGGGTCTCACCCAGGGCACCCCCCACTTGACCCCCTCTGCCATGGGGAATAGAGGAAGGGGGAGGGGAGAAGGGGGACTCCAGGCCTCAGTCACCCCAGGCTCCTGCTAACTGGTGCCACCCCTGAGCCAAAGAGTGGTTGTCGCTGATCCCTCACCTGGGACTTCCCCTCCCAGCCAGGCCCCTCGCTGCTCTGACCAGCCACCACTGTCCGGCGTGGCTCAGTGGTTGAGCGTCCACCTATGAACCAGGAGATCACGGTTCGATTCCCAGTCAGGGCACATGCCTGGGTTGTGGGCTCCATCCCCAATGTAGGGCGTGCAGGAGGCAGCCCATCCATGATTCTCTCTCATCATTTATGTTTCTATCTCTCTCTCCCTTTCCCTTCCTCTCTGAATCAATAAAAAATGTATTTAAAAAAAAAAAAGGGGCCAAAACTGGTTTGGCTTAGTGGATAGAGCGTCGGCCTGTGGACTGAAGGGTCCCGGGTTCGATTCCGGTCAAGGGCATGTACCTGGGTTGCGGGCACATCCCCAGTGGGAGATGTGCAGGAGGCAGCTGATCGATGTTTCTCTCTCATCGATGTTTCTAACTCTCTATCTCTCCCTTCCTCTCTGTAAAAAATCAATAAAATATATTTTAAAAAAAAAATAAAAGGATGCTCTGAAGACCTGGAGGCACCACGTGGACTGCCCTGGGGCCATGGGCCAGGGGTGGGAGGGAGGTCCTCACCCTGCCTCTGTGTCCTTCACAGGCGAGGTCTTCTATTCGACGTCTCCAGAGAAGTTCACCTTCCAGGAGGCTGCCAACGAGTGCCGACGGCTGGGCGCCCGGCTGGCCACCACAGGCCAGCTGTACCTGGCCTGGCAGGGCGGCATGGACATGTGCAGCGCCGGCTGGCTGGCCGACCGCAGCGTGCGCTACCCCATCTCCAAGGCCAGGCCCAACTGTGGCGGCAACCTCCTGGGCGTGAGGACCGTGTACCTGCACGCCAACCAGACGGGCTACCCCGACCCCTCATCCCGCTACGACGCCATCTGCTACACAGGTGCGGCGGGGGCTGGGGGCCGAGGGCCGGGAGGGGGGGTCATGCCAGCAAAAGCGGGGCCCAGAGGAAGAGATCTGGGAACAGGGGGGTTGGTTTTTACCCCTTCAAGGGGTCACTGGGCACCTGAACCTCATGGTTTAGCAGCGCCCATTTCCACGGGCTCCTAGGAGAGCGAAGGTACAGTGGCTAGAGGCTGCGGGGTATCCGGCCTGTCTCATGAGCCCAGAATGGGTTAAAAGCATGGGTTTTAGAGTCTGCGTTTCCTCAGGTTTGAATCTCAGCTCTGCCACCTGCTACTGTGCCACTGTGGGAAAGCCAAGGCCTTGAGCCTCAGTTTTCTCATCCGTCTAATGGGGAGATGGTGGCACCACATGGAAGGTGGTGGGGCCTGACATTGAGACCGTGTCCCCACCGGGGGGCACTGTTATCTGCCTTTGCAATGGGATTCACTTAAAAGGAGTGTCAACGTGTTACTGAAAAGTGGGGGGGGATCCAGTATCTCCCTCAATAAATTCAATAAAAAGGGGAAAAATAAATGGATTGTGTCAACAAAAAAGAGTGGGGGAAAGTTTGGCAGGCGCTATATTTTGAAAATTGAGACAAGCCCTAACCAGTTTGGTTCAGTGGATAGAGTGCCGGCCTGTGGACTCAAGGGTCCCAGGTTCGATTCCGGTCAAGGGCATGTACCTGGGTTGCGAGCACATCCCCAGTAGGGAGTGTGCAGGAGGCGGCTGATCGATGTTTCTCTCTCATCGATGTTTCTGGCTCTCTATCCCTCTCCCTTCCTCTCTGTAAAAAAAACAATAAAATATCTTTTGAAAAAAAAAATCTTTTTTTTTTTCAAAAGAAAATTTAGACAAAAATTTTTTTATCTTATATTGTACATAATCTAGGTAATTACCACTAAACGCTAATTCTTGGAGGGACAGAAAAAAATGAATAATACAGAGTTGCATCCATTTTATGGCAACAGTGACATAGCTCTTTTCGTGTTGCCTTCCACAGCCCAGTCTTCCATGAAAAGCATTAGTCTTGCAAAAATGGTTAGGGTCTCCCCCAAAGCCTCTCTCGACCTTTCCATATCCTGACCACCCTTCTCGAAGTCGCCGCACGCTCATGGGTGGTCTCTTCATGAATGATTAGCTGGCTCGTTGCTGCCAGAAGCAGTCGTTCTCCGTGTCTCATCCCTTTTTCACGAGCTCCCGCATCTTCCGCGAGATTTCCCAGTTTCCCTTTGTAGCAGATTTACGTTGTCCCCATTGGCTGGTCAGCAAGGTGCTCAGCCAGTAGGTGAGCAGGCGGCTGGCATTGACCCGGAAGAGATGCTGGAGCTGTGAGATGATTGGTTAATATCTTGTGCTATGACAGCTTTGCATTCTTTCGCAATCTGGAAACTGTTGGCCTCCTATCCTCTATAATGAAAGCGTAATATGCTAAGTGTCTGACCGTTTGGTCAACAGCTCAACCAGTGGCTATGATGTGCACTGACCACTAGGGGGCAGATGCTCCAACCTGTAGGGTAGCTTGCTGCTGGGATCCTGCCAATCAGGACTGGGTGAGAGGGCCAGACATGCCCTGGAGCCCTCCTGGGATCCCTCCCTGGCTGACAGCCAACCTCCCACCACCCTCCCCAACCCACTGACCCCCATGGGCCCTGATCGCGGGCCAGGCTGAGGGACCCTACCTGTGCACGAATTCGTGCACTGGGCCTCTAGTCATGAGTAGTCACATAGACAAGGACCCCAAAATGGGCCCAGCAAGGTGCCAGGCACACAGTGGGTGCTTGCCTTCCCTAGCGGAGAAGGAGGTGGCGCCGACGCTCACCTCCCACCTCTCAGGCCCAGGATGAGCGGCTAACGCTTGCCTTTGTCCCTGTGCCCAGGTGAAGACTTTATCGATATCCCAGAAAACTTCTTCGGGGTGGGTGGCGAGGAGGACATCACCGTGCAGACGGTGACCTGGCCCGACGTGGAGCTGCCCTTGCCCCGGAACATGACGGAGGGCGAAGCCCGCGGCAACGTGATCCTCACAGTGAAGCCCATTTTCGGCGGCTCCCCCACGGCCCTGGAGCCCGAGGAACCCCTCACCTTGGCCCCCGACATCGAGGCCACCGCCTTGCCTGAGGCTGAGAACGGGACTGGAGAGGCCACCAGGCCCTGGGCCATTCCCGGGGCGTCCACGCCTGGCCTGGGCCCCTTTACCGGCGAGGACCTGGTGGTGCAGGTGACCGCAGCCCCGGGTGAAACCCAGGTCCCCGGGCAGCCGCGATTGCCAGGGGGTAAGTGCCCACTCCTCAGGGGGCTGGAGGGGGGCCAGGTGGAAAGAACTTGGCCTGGGGGTGTCTGCCTTCAACGGGACCTGGGACAAGCCTCTCCTCTATGATTCGGTCCTTCTTATGTGTCAGATAAAGAAATAGGCCAAAACTGGTTTGGCTCAGTGGATAGAACATCAGCCTGCGGACTGCAAGGTCCCAGGTTCGATTCCAGCCAAGGGCATGTAACTGGGTTGTGGGCACATCCCCAGTAGGAGATGTGCAGGAGGCAGCTGATCCATGTTTCTCTCTCATCGATGTTTCTAACTCTCTATCCCTCTCCCTTCCTCTCTGTTAAAAATCAATAAAATATATTTTAAAAAAGAAAGAAAGAAATAGGCCAGCCCTAGCCGGTTTGGCTCAGGGGATAGAGCATTAGCCTGTGGACTGAAGGGCCCTGGGTTCGATTCAAGGGCACATGCCCGGGTTGAGGACTCAATCCCCAGTAGGGGGCGTGCAGGAGGCAGCCGATCAATGATTTTCTCTCATCATTGAGGTTTCTCTCTCTCCCTCTCCCTTCCTCTCTGAAATCAATAAAAATATTTTTTTAAATAAAAATAAAATAGAATTTGAATTTCACTGTCCACATGGCCTGGGCATAGGATCGGAAGGAGGGAAGGAAGGCAGGGGTGAAGGGAGGCCCTTCCTCAAGAAGCCAGGGTTCCCTCCACGCCCACAAAGCCTTGAGAACCAGGCACCGTGGGCACCGGCGTTGTGGCACCCGGCCCACGCCCTGAGCCCGCTCTGTCTCTCCCTCTCTCCCTGTCCTCCCCGCCCAGGGGTCGTGTTTCACTACCGCCCCGGCTCTGCCCGCTACTCGCTGACCTTCGAGGAGGCACAGCAGGCCTGCCTGCGCACCGGGGCGGTCATCGCCTCTCCCGAGCAGCTCCAGGCCGCCTACGAAGCAGGCTATGAGCAGTGTGACGCCGGCTGGCTGCAGGACCAGACCGTCAGGTGAAGGCCCGGCCGGGCTCCCCTCCCAGCCCCTACCCCACCTGCAGAGGTCAGGCTAGGGGAGCCAGAGCCTGGCCCTGCACCCAGGGCAGAGAGGGCACCTGCTTCACGGCAGGTTACTTAATTAATTAATCAGTGACTCCTGGCTGCTCCCTTAATGACTCCCCCCAGGATCGAAGCATATTCAGAGAGGGTGGCATTAAGTCCTAGGTCAGCATCAGCCTGGGGACTGAAGGGTCCTGGGTTCGATTCCTCCTGGTCGGGGCACATGCCTGGGTTGCAGGCTTGATCCCCAGTAGGGGGCGTGCAGGAGGCAGCTGATCAGTGATTCACTCTCATCATTGATGTTTCTATGTCTCTCTCCCTCTCCCTTCCTCTCTGAAATCAAAAATATATTTTTTTTAAAGTCCTAGGTCAGTGGTCGGCAAACCGCGGCTCGCGAGCCACATGCGGCTCTTTGGCCCCTTGAGGGTGGCTCTTCCACAAAATACCACGTGCGGGCGCGCATGTACAGTGTGATCGAAACTTTGTGGCCCATGCGCAGAAGTCGGTATTTTGTGGAAGAGCCACACCCAAGGGGCCAAAGAGCCACATGTGGCTCGTGACCTGCAGTTTGCCGACCTCTGTCCTAGGTCATTTCCCCCATCCTCAAGCCCCCCAGTCCCTTCCAGCTTGACCCAATGCTATTCCATGCAGTGGGCTCCCTCTGAAGCCAGGAATCCGCCAGAGGTCCCTAAACCTTGCACCTAGTATAAGGGGCTTCTTCATGGTTTGAATCCCTCCAAAGACCCTCCCTGCCCAAGTCCCCAGCCAGCCTCACCCAGCAGCCCCCAACCCTGAACAGGCCCTCATCTGCCCCTCGCACCCTCCTTTGCAGATACCCCATTGTGAGCCCCAGGACCCCGTGTGTGGGTGACAAGGACAGCAGCCCGGGGGTCCGGACCTACGGTGTGCGCCCACCGTCAGAAACCTATGATGTCTACTGCTACGTGGACAAGCTCGAAGGTACAGGCCTCGTTCTCACATTTTGGGCCCCAGATGGGCAGAGGGGCTGTTGGGGAGACACAAAAAAGGAGGGGGAAAGCCATCACCCCCCCACCCCCACATTTGTGGATAAATAAATCCATTTTTTAAAATATCTACCTACCATCTGCCTCCTGGAGAGTCCCAATGCCCACGACCAAATCAAAGGCTCTGAGAAGTCCTGCAGTGAAAAAAATAACAACAAAAAAAAAGACCCTGGCTGGTGTGGCTCAGTGGATAGAGCGTCAGCCTGTGCGGACTGAAGGGTCCCGGGTTCGATCCGGTCAAGGGCACATGCCCGGGTTGTGGGCTTGATCCCCAGTCAGGGGCGTGCAGGAGGCAGCCGATCCATGATTCTCTCTCATCATGGATGTTTCTATCTCTCCCTCTCCCTTCCTCTCTGAAATCGATAAAGATATATTTTAAAAAAATACATGCATAAGCAAGCTAGGAAGGAGGCCCGGAGGGAATGTAAGTGGCCAACCCTTCCCAGTTTGGCTGCAACTTTGCCGGTTTCAGCACTGAAAGTCCCCAACTCCTAGGACACCCCAGTGGTCACCCTGTTCCCCAGTGTCCCGGGAGATCTAAGGGGGGAGTGGTCAAAAATTTGGACTGGACGGGGTGTTTAACCGGTGCCTGCCATGGCAGGTGTCCCGCCCCTGCTGCGGGGCGGGTGTGGGCAGAGGGAGCCCCGCCCGTGGGTGAGCAGGGCCCGCCCTGGCTGTGGGCGTGAAGGGTCACCCTGGCCCCTGCCTCTGCTCCCAGGGGAGGTGTTCTTCGTCACGCGCCCCGAGCAGTTCACCTTCCAGGAAGCCCTGGCGTTCTGTGAATCCCACAACGCCACGCTCGCCTCCACCGGCCAGCTCTACGCCGCCTGGAGCCTCGGCCTGGACAAGTGCTACGCCGGCTGGCTGGCCGACAGCAGCCTCCGCTACCCCATCGTCACCCCTCGGCCGGCCTGTGGCGGGGACAAGCCAGGCGTGAGGACCGTCTACCTCTACCCCAACCAGACAGGCCTCCTGGACCCACTGTCCCGGCACCACGCCTTCTGCTTCCGCGGTAGGTGTTCTCCCCGCTCCTCCAGCCCCCACTTCTGCCTGGGGGGGGTGACGCCCCGGGGCTGAGCCCTCCTGGCCCCTGTCCACTCCCCCTGTCCATCTAAACAAGAAAACGGCAGTCTGTCTGGGGGAGGGGCAGCTGTGGAGCTAGCATGACCTTGGGCTTTGACCCCAAGGCAAATGCATCCTGCAGCGGTTCTCAACCTGGGGGTCGAACGACCCTTTCACCGGGGTCGCCTAAGACCATCGGGAAAACATAATGTAATTACATACTGTTTTTGTGATTCATCACTATGCTTTAACACTAGATTGCCCAAGGAAGTCATTTTGACTGTTTTTTAATTTCAATTAGAAAAACAATTATGTATATAAGGACACAATGTCTTAGAATTTTGTGACTTTTTTTTACAACATATGAATGCGTTTATTAACAACTGTAGTTACCTCCCCCTCCTTCATTTCCGGTATATATATATGTGTTATACCTATATTGCCCAAAAGCAGTCATTTTGACTGCTTGGGGAAATTATGACTCTTATTATTGAATTGAGTAAATTTCTTATATGACCAGGTCGGCTCTGTATTGAAATAACAGTTTTCTTTTTTTTTTTCGATTACCGTCACATGATAACATACAAGTACATGATAAATTGTCAATACTTGATAAGTTGCAGTTGCTCAATTAGCTAAACTAGTACTTGTTATTCGAATCTTTATGCAGTGATACTTGTTCTAATAAGTTGTTTATTGTATTTCTTTTGCACCCTAAATTCATGAAAGAAATGTCGAATAGAAGTGAGTTATTGGAAAAGCTAAGGAACATAAGTGAAGAGTGCTCCGATATTATTCTTTCACGATGCAGTCATTTTGACTGCTTTTGGGCAATATAGGTATATACTAAATTTCTGTCTTTCTAGTGTTAATTATGTTCAATTTGTAACAATGAAATTAGGGGTCACCACAACATGAGGAACTGTATGAAAGGGTCGCGGCATTAGGAAGGTTGAGAACCACTGTGCTAAGGCAAGCATGTCAAACTCACAGGCTCACACGGGCCAGATAAACATGGTTTATGTGTACGTGGGCCACAAAACAGCAAAAGCTTCCATTTTCATAGAAACGTAGGTTTATTTCGATAGAGACATGCTGAATACAAAGGGCTGAAACAAATGAGTCATTGTTAACATAAAATAATAGAACATTTTAATAAAAATTAATATTTTTTCTTGAACATTAACGTACCAGACACTGAATAACTGCACAGATGAATAAGTGTAACGCAAATAAACCTATTTTTATTGTTCTCCGAAAGCAAAATATTTCCTGTTGCGCACACCAAACAAATCAGTACAAGACTAATGACGTGGCCATCGGCTGCTAAACTATTCGCTGCTGGTATTAGTGGAGAGAAATGGTGCGCCTGCGTGTAAGGCACATGAGGGAAATGAATGCAACACTCTGATAGTAATCACTCGTTAGTGAACGTTGTAGTTCATTATTAATAATTACGTATAACGGGATATTGTAAAAATTAAGTTACAAACCTTATATTAAAACGTTTCTTATATACCGTCCTATTGACTAGGCCGCAAAAATATTTGCTGTCGGCCGCATGCGGCCCGAGGGCCACGAGTTTGACATGCTTGCTCTAAGGTTTCCCAGAAATAAGGAGAGAGAAGTCAGTAAGAACCTGGGCTCTGAATTCAGGCAGACCTGAATTTTATTTGTTTTTAATATATTTTATTGATTTTTTACAGAGAGGAAGACAGAGGGATAGAGAGCCGGAAACATCAATGAGAGAGAAACATTGATCAGCTGCCTCCTGCACGCCCCCCACTGGGGATGTGCCTGCAACCAAGGACATGCCCCTGACCAGAATCGAACCCGGGACTCTTGAGTCCGCAGGCCGACGCTCTATCCACTGAGCCAAACCGGTTCTGGCCAGACCTGAATTTTAATTATGGTTCTGCTGCTTAGTAGCTGTGTGACTCTGGGCAAGTCACTTAACTTCTCAGTTTCTCTGTTTCATCTATAAAATCATGATATGGCTGAGGATTAACTGAGATAGTGCACAGAAAACACTTGACAGAGTGCCTGGGACATAGTAAATGCTCAATAAATGGTAGCTTTGCTGTCATAAATAATTTGTACACAAATCAAATTCTCTCCTGCTTGAAAGTATATTCATGATGAGTTTAGTCAAATTATTCTATTGACTAAATATCAACAACTTATGTTTTTTTTAATATGTTTTCATTGATTTCAGAGAGGGAGAGGGAGAGAGAGCTAGAAACATCAATGATGAGAGAGAATCATTGATCGGCTGCCTCCTGCACACCCTCTACTGGGGATCGAGCCCACAACTCAGGCATGTGCCCTGACCGGGAATCGAACCGTGACCCCCCTGGTTCATAGGTGGACACTCAACCACTGAGCCACGCCAGCCGGGCAGCAATTCATGCTTTTGATTGACCCATGACACTGAGGGCATGCTGCCAGATACGTGGTTGGGTTCAAACTTCTGCCACTTAAAAGCCACTGACTCTGGGCAAGTCACTTAATTCTGTGTCTTAGTTTCCTCATCTGTAAGTGACATATAGCATCTCTCTCTTATGGTGATTATGGGATAAAATGCTCTGGTATGCGTAACACCTTTAACCCATGCCTGGCATCCTATATAATAAAAGGGTAATATGCAAATTATCCCATCAACCAGGAATTCAACCCAAGTTCGACCAGGGGGCGGGGCTGGCCCACCAACTGCCCGGGGCCCCTCCCCCTGGCCAGCCCAGCCCAATTGGCCCAATCAGGGCGTGCCCACTGGACTGCACCAGTGCACAAATCGTGCACCAGGCCTCTAGTGTATAATAAATTCTGTAGGAGAGATACCCCATACCACCCTGAAATAAAGTGCCAGTGGTATGTGCATATTGAGAGTGTAGTTGCTGCAAAACGGCTCTTATTAATTGAGGAGGTCAAAAATGATCTCTCTGGCCCAGCCACAGGGGCTCAGTGGTTGAACATTGACCTATGAACCAGGAGGTCATGGTTCAATTCCCGGTCACGGCACACGCCCGGGGTTGCAGGCTCGATCCTAGATCGTGCAGGAGGCAGCCAATCAATGATTCTCTCTCATCATGGATGTTCCTATCTCTCTCTCCCTCTCCTTTCCTCTCTGAAATCAATAGAAAATATGTGTTTTTTAAAGCGATCTCTCTGGATTGCTAGATGGAGATGGGGGTGTCGAGGCCCAAAAAGGCGTGTGCACAGGCCTGGCTCACCTCAGACTCCCCTGGTTGCCCTCGAGAAGGGCCAGCTGGGGTGGGGCACTGGTGAGAAGGAACCCTCACCACCACATCTCTTCTAGGTGTCTCGGCTGTGCCCTCTCCCGGAGAAGATCGAGGTGGCACGCCCACACCCCCCTCAGACGTGGAGGACTGGATCACCCCCCAAGTGGGACCTGGCGTGGCTGCTGTCCCCTCGGGGGAGGAGACCACTGCGGTCCCCGACTTCACCGTGGAGCCGGAAAACCACACGGAATGGGAACGGGCCTACTCCCCCGCGGGCACCTGGCCGCTGCCAGGTCTGTGTGGCCTTCCCGGCCTCGGGGGGCTGGGTTCAGAGGAATGATTCTCACACCCCATCGAGCAGCAGCATCGTGGGGGTGCCGGGCCCGCCCCCGAGTCTGATTCCGTGGGGCTGGGGTGGGGTCTGAGAATTGGCTTTTCTACCAAGCTGTCCGGTGACGCTGGTACTTCTGGTCCAGGCACCGCACTTGGAGAACCATGGGTTTAGATATGATGAGATGAGGATGGGCAAGTACTTGAAGGGCGACCTTGATTGCCCTCCGGGAAAGCCAGGCCCCCACACATAGTGGGTTGTGTGGATGGCACCCCCTAAATTAGGAAGGTTCTCAACCTTCCTAATGCCGCGACCCTTTAATACAGTTCCTCATGTTGTGGTGACCCCCAACCATAACATTATTTTCATTGCTACTTCATACCTGTAATGTTGCTACTGTGATGAATCGTAATGTAAATATCTGATATGTAGGATGTGTTTTCATGGTTCGCGACCCACAGGTTGAGAACTGCTGCAAATCTCACAAAGCCAGGCCCCCACACCCAGTGGGTTGTGTGGATGGCACCCCCTAAAATCCCACAAAGCACAGCCTGAGGGTGCTGGGGAGTTTCTTGGTCTCCCTCTTTCCCTCCCTTTCTCCTTTCTTTCCAGCGACACTGTGCAAGCTTCCATTAGAAAATGTCTGAACACATCTCTGAGCTCTTGAAATAAAACAAAATTTTTTTAAAATATATTTATTGATTTCAGAGAGTTAGGGAGAGGGGGAGAGAGAGATGGAAATATCAGTGATGAAAATCACGGATCGGCTGCCTCCTGCATGCCCCACACTAGGGATCAAGCCTGCCACTCGGGCACGTGCCCTTGACCGGAATCGAACCCGGGACCCTTCGGTCCGCAGGCCGACCCTCTACCCACTGAGCCAAACCAGCCGGGGCAAAGAAGAATGTTACTGTGAAGGGAATGGAATTGGGCTTCTCTGCATGAGCTTAAAATGGGCAGAGTTACTAAATCCCCCCCTTGTCTTTCTTCCTCTCGTCCTCCAGGGGTCCCTCCTACATGGCCTCCCACGAGCACAGCCACAGAGGAGAGCACAGAAGGCCCTTCTGCCACAGAAGTGCCCTTGGCCTCGGAGGAGCCATCCCCCTCAGAAGAGCCATCCCCCTCGAAGGAGCCAGCCCCCTCAGAGGAGCCAGCCCCCTCCCAGGAGCCGCTGTTCACACCTTCACCCCCAGTGCCCAGTGGGATGGAGCTGCCCGGCTCCGGGGAGGCATCCGGGGCACCGGAAGTCAGTGGTGACTTCTCAGCCAGCGGAGAAGCTTCAGGACACCCGGACGCCAGTGGGCAGCCCTCGGAAGACCTTGACTCCAGTGGTGTCACCTCGGCAGCGGGCTCAGGCCTGCCCGTGGGAAGTGGACTGGCCTCGGGGGAAGAAGATAGAATTACGTGGTCCAACACTTCTCACGTTGGGGGGCTGCCCTCTGGGGGTGAGGGTCTAGAAGGCTCTGCCTCCGGGGTAGAGGACCTGGGTGGACTTCCTTCTGGAGGTGAGACTCATCCAGAAGGTTCTGCCTCTGGAGTAGAGGACCTGGGTGGACTTCCTAGTGGAGATGAGAGTCATCTAGAGACGTCTACCTCTGGAGTAGACCTCGGTGGACTTCCTTCTGGAGGTGAGAGTCATCTGGAGACGTCTACCTCTGGAGTAGACCTGGGTGGACTTCCTTCTGGAGGTGAGAGTCATCTGGAGACGTCTACCTCTGGAGTAGACCTGGGTGGACTTCCTTCTGGAGGTGAGAGTCATCTGGAGACGTCTACCTCTGGAGTAGACTTCAGGGGACTTCCTTCTGGAGGTGAGAGTCATCCAGAAAGTTCTGCCTCTGGAATAGAGGACCTCAGTGGACTTACTTCTGGAGGTGAGACTCATCTGGAGACGTCTACCTCTGGAGTAGACCTGGGTGGACTTCCTTCTGGAGGTGAGACTCATCCAGAAAGTTCTACCTCTGGAGTAGACCTGAGTGGACTTCCTTCTGGAGGTGAGACTCATCCAGAAGGTTCTGCCTCTGGAATAGAGGACCTGGGTGGACTTCCTTCTGGAGGTGAGACTCATCTGGAGACGTCTACCTCTGGAGTAGACCTCGGTGGACTTCCTTCTGGAGGTGAGACTCATCCAGAAGGTTCTGCCTCTGGAATAGAGGACCTGGGTGGACTTCCTTCTGGAGGTGAGACTCATCTGGAGACGTCTACCTCTGGAGTAGACCTGAGTAGACTTCCTTCTGGAGGTGAGACTCATCCAGAAGGTTCTGCCTCTGGAATAGAGGACCTCGGGGGACTTCCTTCTGGAGGAGAGGGTCTTCCAGAAACTTCTGCCTCTGGAGTAGAGGACCTCGGTGGACTTCCTTCTGGAGGAGAGGGTCTTCCAGAAACTTCTGCCTCTGGAGTAGAGGACCTGGGTGGACTTCCTTCTGGAGGAGAGGGTCTGGAGACCTCTGGTTCTGGACCCGAGGACCTCAGCGGGTTGCCTTCTGGAAAAGAAGACTTGATCGGGTCAGCTTCTGGAGACGCGGGCCTGGGCGGGATACCTTCTGGAACTCTCGGAAGCGGGCAAGCTCCGGAAGCCAGTGGCCTTCCCTCCGGATTCAGCGGTGAGTATTCTGGCACGGACCTCGGCAGCGGCCCATCCTCCGGCTCGCCGGACTTCAGCGGGCTTCCCTCGGGGCTCCCGACGGTCTCCCTGGTGGATACCACGCTGGTGGAAGTGGTCACAGCCGCCACGGCGAGCGAGCTGGAGGGACGGGGCACCGTCGGCGTGAGCGGCGCTGGCGAGGTATCCGGGCTGCCCTTCGGCGAGTCGGACGTGAGCGGGGGCGCGAGCGGGTTCCCTTCGGGAGCTGAACTCAGTGGCCAGCCATCTGGTTCCCCCGACATCAGCGGGGAGACATCTGGATTCTTCGGTGTCAGCGGGCAGCCATCAGGATTCCCTGACCTCGGCGGGGGGACATCCGGACTCTTTGAGCTCAGCGGGCAGCCGTCGGGGTTTCCGGAGGAGACGTCTGGAATGGCCGAGCTCAGTGGACAGTCCTCCGGACAGCCGGGTGTCAGCGGAGAAGCTTCTGGAGACCTTCTTGGCAGCGGCCGCCCGTTTGGCATGACCGACCCGAGTGGAGAAACGTCTGGGGTCCCTGACCTCAGTGGGCAGGCCTCGGGGTGGCCCGGGTTCAGCGGGGCCCCCTCGGGGATCCCCGACCTGGTTTCTGGCACCTCGAGCGGCAGCGGCGACGCTTCCGGCGTTACGTTCGTGGACAGCACCTTCGTGGAGGTGACCCCAACTCCGTTTAGGGAAGAAGAAGAAGGCTTGGGGTCCGTGGAGCTCAGCGGCCTCCCTTCTGGGGAGACGGATCTCTCGGGCACCTCGGGGACGGTGGACGTGAGCGGACAGCCGTCCGGGGCCATTGCCTCCAGCGGGTTTCCGTCGCAGCCTCCAGAGTTCAGCGGCCTGCCCAGCGGAGACGCCGAGGTCAGCGGGGAGGCCTCCGGCGCCGAGGTGGGGAGCGGCCTGCCCTCCGGAGCCTACGACGGCAGTGGACTCCCACGGGGCCCCCCCACCGTCTCGCTCGTCGACAGGACTTTGGTGGAATCTGTAACCCAGCCTCCAACGGCCCAAGAAGCAGGGGAGGGGCCTTCGGGCATTCTAGAACTCAGCGGCGCCCATTCCGGAGCGCCGGACGTGTCCGGAGACCATTCTGGACTGTCGGACCTCAGCGGGCTGCAGTCCGGGCTGGGGGAGCTCAGCGGCGAGCCTTCGAGCACCCCGTATTTCAGCGGGGACTTTTACGGCTCCACGGATGCCAGTGGGGCGTCTTCTGCAGCCACGGGCACCGGCGGGGAGGCCTCGGGACTGCCCGACGTCACTCTGATCACTTCCGAATTCGTGGAGGGTGTCACGGAACCAACCGTTTCCCAGGAACTCGGCCAGAGACCCCCTTTGACACACACCCCCCAGGTTTTTGAGTCCAGCGGAGAAGCCTCTACATCGGGGGACCTCGGTGGAGCCACGCCAAGCGTCCCCGGGTCTGGGGTCGAGGCGTCATCGGTCCCAGAATCCAGCAGCGAAACGTCTGCCTCTCCTGAGGCCAGCGGGGTGGCGTCGGGGACCCCTGATCTGGGGGAAACCACCGCCGCCTTCCCCGAAGCTGACCTGGAGGGAGCCTCGGACCTGGGAGTGAGCGGCCGCCCCTCCACCTTCCAGGAAGGGCCCACGGAGGGCTCCACCCCGTCGGGAATGAGTGGAGAGTCGGCCACCACGTACGATGTGGCCACGGAGACCTGGGGCTGGCCTTCGGCCACTCCCGGGGCTTCTGGAGACGGGCCGGGGATCAGCGGGGACCCGTCTGGTCACGCCTCGGGGCTGGGTGTTGTCGTGGGCACCAGCGTCCCGGAGTTTGAATGGACCCAGCAGCCGCAGGGCCCTGCAGAGGCGAATCTGGAAGTGGAGTCCTCAAGCCCCGGGCACTCGGGAGAAGAGGCCCGAACGGCCGAAACAGCCGTCTTCCCAACGGACGCTGCTTCCATCCCAGCTCCGGCAGAAGGGACCGAAGGATCGGAGGCCACCACTGCAGGTACGGCTGACATCTCTTTTTCCTTCCCATGTGTGCGGCTAGTTCAGATGGTAGCAGAGTGGGGGGCGGTGTAGATTCAAGTCTCTGAGCACAGTTCCCCCAGAGAGGAGCTGTGCAGCCTCAGGCAAGTTTCTTAACCTCTCTGAGCCTCCCCCGGGAAATGGGAATAGGACCAGGGAAGATTAAACAGCATGTAAATATATACAGCAGGTCCTCGCTCGGGTCACGTTGGAGATCCGTTCCTACGGCGCGACGTAACGCGATTTTCGTCGTAAGTCGGAACCCACCTACATAAGCACCTTCGTCGCTCACAGGGAGCACAGACACAGCAGTCATGAAGTGAAACAGTTAAAAAAAAAATTTTTTTAAGAAAGATAACAATTCTTGACCTTTACTGGTGGTAAATAAATAAGAAGAAACATAAAGCAGATATGTACAGACGTCGAAATGACGGAACTTTTTTTTATATAAGTAAATGGGAGATGGCGACGTAACCACGAAACGACGTACGACGTAACCCGAAGACTGTCGGTATAAAACGAGCGCTGAGCATCAGCGTAGGCACACAGGACACACTCGTAGAGATCAGTGGTTATGCCCTGGCCAGTTTGGCTCAGTGGATAGCGCGCCGGCCTGCGGACTGAAGGGTCCCAGGTTCACTTCTGGTCAAGGGCATGTACCTCGATGGTTGCAGGCTTGATCTCCGGCCCTGGTTGGAGCATGTGCAGAGGCAACCAATTGATGTGTCTCTCTCACATCGATGTTTCTCTCTGTGTGTGTGTCTCTCTCTCTCCCTCCTACTCTCTCTAAAAATCAATGGGAAAATATCCTCCGGTGAGGATTAACAACGACAAAAAAGGATTAGCGATGGTTACCATTAGAGTGAAGTTACATCTTGAGAACATTGATGTGTGAACCTGATTATTTCTCTTTGGCACAGAAAGAGGGGACGATGACTATGGGTCAAGCATGTCAAACTCGCGGCTGGCGGGCCGCAGGCCTCGTTAAAGCAAGTTTGACGTGCTTGGATAGTGCTGGAAATTGCGCTCCTGGCCCCTTCCCATGAGTGAGTGTAGGATGAGAGAATGAACCTCCTGGTGGCCTTTATCCCCAAATATTTACTTCTGTGCAGGGTTCAAACCAGCACAATTTAAGGAATGACGAGGTGTCATTTGGGCTGAGTCCTGACTTGAGCCCCGGGGTCGCCACCCCGACCCCAGTCCAAGGGACTCCTCTGGACTGTAGTGACTGTCGCACCTCAGCAGCATCCCAGCACCGGGCACCAGCAGCTGAGCCTGCCCCCCACTTTTGTTCTGGGGTCCCTTGCACATCGCTGTGTGCCCAGGCCCCGGGTACCAGGGCCAGGAGTCCAGGAGGCGCCCCAGAAACACGCTGACCCCAAATCAGCCTCGTGAGCTTACGGGACCTCGTGCCCCAACCTGAGGGTCTGGGAGGCTGCGCCGCACCCCAGGCGGCCGGCTGCTGGGTGCTTGGCCTCTCCCCGGGGGGTGCAGCCCGAGCCAGGTCCTGCGGCGAGGATCCCTGTGGCCCTGGGACCTGCCAGGAGACGGAGGGACACGTGCTATGCCTGTGCCCCCCTGGCCACACTAGCGAGCACTGCGATGTAGGTAAGACCCTCATGGCGCGGGGAATGCAGGCAGGGGAGGGTGGGGACCACTGAGATCACCTGGGGCTCAGGCTGCTCAGACTACCTGGGACTAGAAGCCACGTCTTTCTAGGGCAGTGATGGCAAACCTATGACACGTGTGTCAGAGGTGACACGCGAACTCATTTTTTTGGTTGATTTTTCTTTGTTAAATGGCATTTAAATATATAAAATAAATATCAAAAATATAACTCTTTGTTTTACTATGGTTGCAAATATCAAAACCTTTCTATATGTGACACGGCACCAGAGTTAAGTTAGGGTTTTTCAAAATGCTGACACGCCGAGCTCAAAAGGGTCGCCATCACTGTTCTAGGGCATCTGTTCTACAGGCGGTTTAGGAGGAAAAAGTCAAGCTGAGTAACGAAACAGAGAAGTAGTTAGTGTAGCTGATGGTGGTTTGAGGTGTGGAATGCGAAATATACTTGAATTGTTTTTTTCCTATTAAAATATATTTTTATTGATTTTAGAGAGGAAGGGAGAGGGAGGGAGAGAGAGAAAAACATCAATGATGCGAGAGAATCATTAACTGGCTGCCTCCTGCATGCCTCACACTGGGGATGGGGCTTGCAACCCGGGCATGTGCCCTTGACCGGAATCGAACCCGGGACCCTTCAGTCCTCAGTCCAATGCTCTATCCGCTGAGCCAAACCAGCTAGGACATGTGCTTGAATTTTGAAGATAAAAGTTGAGACTTCAAAGAAATGCTGAAGGAGGGTGTGTGTTGGGGATCGCCGGTCACGCCCCGCGGTCCCTGCAGGGACCTCAGAAGGGCTATTGTGCATCATGGAGGGCAGACCTCTCCGACGAAAGTCCCTGCATGCGTGGGTCTGGGTGGGGTTTGGGTCCCCGTCATGCCCTGCAGGAAATGACGCAGAGCTTGTCCCCGAGCTCCGGGATTCACGGCTGGCTTCAGGTCAGGTGTGATCCAGCAGCTCATTCTTAGCAGCCCCTTCCCCAACCTGATACTGAAAGCAAAAGTGTGACCCTGGTATCAGAAGTCACAGCGCGCGTCCCCGAGCCCCTGACATTAGAAATAGGTGACAGTGGACCTTAACTAACCTCATATAAGGACAGCCTTTCTGTAATCACGTCTTTTTTATATATTTTTTTTCAATTGATTTCAGAGAGGACAGGAGAGGAGAGAGAGAGAGAGAAGGAGAGAGAGATAGAAACATCAATGATGAGAGAGAATCATGGATGGGCTGCCTCCTCCACGCCCCCGACTGGGGATGGAGCCCACCACCCGGGCATGTGCCCTGACCGGGAATCGACCCGTGACCTCCTGGTTCATAGGTCGATGCTCTACCCGCTAAGCCACACTGGCTGGTCTCTGACCATGTCTTTTAAAAAGGCTTTCTTCCCAGACAGCTTTGTGAGTAGCTTGGTCACTTCACCTGTTCCCTTACCTGGTCACATGGCGCAGTGACCTTCCTGCCACGGGCCTGTTGGGGGGATCATGTGTGTGAGACGTAGCATGTGGCTCAGGGGAGATTCCTGAGACATCGTGGGTCCCTCTCTTCCTTCATGTCATCTGCCCGTTGCCCACAGCCCTCCCCGTCCCCACCTGCCGCCACCTTGTCTGGGGTCCCCTCTCTGCGCTCGGTCACAGCGGGGCCAGCCCCACTCCTTCTCATGGTTCCAGAAGATGAGCAGTGTCCTAACTGCCCTTCACAGAATGAGGTGGCCATGCAGGGCCAGGGCGGCCGTAAAGAGCCCCGCCCGGGGCCATCAGCCCTCTTCCTCCTGCTCGGGGTGCTGACTCGCAGCCTCCCTGAACCCCCCGAGACACCCACAGGCTGTCTGGACTCCAGGACGGTTGCCCTTCCTTCCCTCCTCGTGTGTGAACCCAGGGGCCTTGCACAAGACCCTCTGAGCCCTGGAACCAGCTCCTTGAGTTGTACAGCCCCCTCCTCGCCCACCCCCCCCCCCCCACTTTCTCAGGTGTTGTGTCCTGGCCACACACAGAATACAAAACAAAACTGCTCCCTGAAACCTCAGGCCATGTGGGAGTGTCGCGGGGGAGTGGGGGGGGGGTGGTGATAGAAGCTGCCGGAACACCTGGAAGCCACCTGGCCGGACCTCCCCAGGGCCTCTGCCCCTCCCGCCCTCTCCTCCTGGTCTGGGCACAGGCCCCGGGGCTGACATCTGGCTCCTCCGCCCACAGGCCCCCCCTGCCCCCCCCACCCCGCTCTGTACAACTGCTTTAGCGCCTACATTTGCTTCATCCCCCCCCCCTCGCCCAGTGCTCCCCGTCTCCCGCAATGACGCCGCTACTGGACAGAGGAGAGGGGTCGCCCCCAGCTTCCGCCGGCCCACCAGCCTGACCTATTGCTGCTCCTGCTGCTGCTGGGAACCCAAGTGCATGCTGGGATTGCAGTCCGTCCCTCATGCATTTGGGTTTTGCTTGGAACAGTTCCAGACTCGGAACTGTCGGTGCCTAGTCCGCGGCCTGCACTCCCCCCGACGTGAAGTTAAGAAGTTCGCGGGAAGAGGCAGACGCCCGCAGGCCACCCATTGGCCTCACAGACCCAACCCTCGTCTGGACGGCAGGGAGAAGGATCCAGAAGAAAGTGCGTTTGCCTTCTAATCGGAGGACTGGCTGTCAGGCGTCGTCTGCCCTTGTGAGAGGCCCCCCCTAGACACGTCGGGTCCTGAAGGTTGGAGCACAGACGCACATACCCAGGCCGAACCACGTTTCCAGGTGCCCCCTGAGCCCGCGGAACCCATTCATCGCAGACTTTCATTGATCTCCTGGGAAGAGGAGCTTCGCAGTCCCTTGCAACATGCTCCCAGGGGAAGTCGCCCAGGAAAGAACCAGCAGGAAGAGACAGACAGACGAGATTAGGAGATGCAGTGCTCACCTTGGAGAAAACCACGAGGCAAAGGCCAGCGACGTACCGATTCAAGTCCTGCGAAGAAGTGGGGTCAGAAAGAACATCTTGAACCGGAAGAACGGAAGGGAAGAGAGGGCCTGGGAAGGAGAGGCTGATGGCGGCCTGCCTGTGTCCCACCGGCTGGTGTTGGCGGGCGGCCACCTACTAAATGCCTCCCCGACCGGCTTCAAACGTGGGTCTCCCACCGGCCAGGAGGGACCCCCTCTGAAGTTGTGACTCACTGGAGTTGTCCACGTCGTCGGAACCCTTAGACACAAACAAGATTGCCTACGGGAGGGTTGGGCTGGGTTTCTGGCTCTCCCCCCCCCCCACCCCACCCCAAGAGAACAATGCTGGCTTCATCTTCAGAAGATGCTCCAAAAACTTATTTACTGAAGACAAGAACGGTGTCCGCAACCCACAGATGTTCGTGGTTCCCACGCACACGTCCCATCCTGCCATTTTTTCATCGTTTCCTACTCTGCAGACCTTTTTATTCACTCAAGCGTTGCATGGCCTTGCCTTCCGCCCCTGGCGCACAGCTACAGAGGAAGAGAGGAAAAAGGAAGAGCTTAGCCAAGCGTCAAGAACTTGACCTTCAACGTCCTTGCTCAACGCCAGGTCAGACCCCCATGGCTTTTTTTTTTTTTTTAATTAATTTTAGGAAAGGGAGAGGGAGAGAGAGAGAGAAACATCAATGATGAGAGAGAATCATGGATCGGCTGCCTCCTGCATGCCCCCCACTGGAGATCGAGCCCACAACCAGGGCATGTGCCCTGACCAGGAATCGAACCGTGACCTCCTCGTTCATAGGTCGACGCTCAACCACTGAGCCACGCCTGCCGGGCCCCACGGCTTTCTGAAATAGTCTCAAGAGAAAGCATCTTGGAGGTACTCCGCGCTCACTCTCCCCAGTAGGCATTTGGCTTTCAAAGCACCAACTCTCTCATGCACTTGGAAATCGGCTCCACGCTCACTCAGCTTGCCAATCAAGAACCACATGCATCCAGGAGACCCTTCGCTGCATCTTCGGCTCAGCTCCAGTTTGGCGGCGGCGGCAGCAGCAGCAGCAGCAACAGTTCTCAGGAAACCCAGCCACCCCTCCCAGGGCTCAGGAGAGCCGCAGGGCCGGCCACCCGGAAAGAGGCCCCAGTGCTCGCGAAGCCGCGTCGCCGGCGGGCGTCCTAATGGTGGCCCTTGGTTTCTTGCAGACATTGATGAGTGCCTCTCAAGCCCTTGTGTGAATGGAGCCACCTGCGTGGACGCCATCGACTCTTTCACATGCTTATGCCTTCCCAGCTACCGAGGGGACCTGTGTGAGATCGGTACGGCCGGCCGTCTCGGCTTCAGCTAATGTTGCTAACCGCTGCACCCCCTCCTCCTCCCTCACCCTCCCCTGCTAACCATAGGCTCCGGGCCCTGGCCGGGGCCCCCCGCGGTCCATCCAGAGAGAAGTCCACCCCGGAGGCATAGCAAGAAGTCCACCCGACTCACCGCCACTCCTTCTGTTGCTGTCCCACTTCCGGGGCAGTGGCTGATCTAAGAATAGGGGAGACGTGCAGGCTGAGCCAGCTGTCACTTTGGAATGTGGGGCTCTGGGTGACCTATATTTTATTTTAATATATTTTTATTTCAGAGAGGAAGGGGGAGAGAGAGAGAGAAACATCAGTGGTGAGAGAGAGTCATTCATCGGCTGCCTCCTGCACGCCCCACACTAGGGATCAAGCCTGCCACCCTGGGCATGTGCCCTGACCGGGAATCGAACCGTGACCTCCTGGTTTATAGGTCAACACTCAACCACTGAGCCACGCTGGCTGGGCTCTGGGAGACCTTTAAAACGCTAATCTTTCCCTAGTTGGTTTGGCTCAGTGGATAGAGCGTCAGCCTGCGGACTGAAGGGTCCCAGGTTCCATTCCGGGCAGGGACACATGCCCGGGTTGCAGGCTCGATCCCCGGTAGGCGCCATGCAGGAGGCAGCCAATTGATGATTCTCTCTCATCGTTGATGTTTCTCTCTCTCCCCCTCTCCCTTCCTCTCTGAAAGCAATAAAAATACGTTTTAAATAAATAATAAGTAAATAAAACGCTAACCTCCTCAGGGCCTCCAGGCCCATGGATGATGCCACCGTCAAGGGCGGTGCACGCGTCAGACTAAGAGGACAGAGCCGACTCCGCGCCTTGGCCTTGAAGGAAGCCGTGGGCGGGAGTAACTGACTCTCACTTGGGTTGACAGCCAGGGACCTTCCTCGCGTGGGCACGGGCATGAGCGTGCGTCTGCTGCTTGTGGCCCGTGGGACCTCGGCGGCCCCTCCGTGGCACTGGGAGCCACTGTGCCTCCCAGCCCAAGCTGCCTTCCCCTTCTCCTCTGGCCAGAGCTGCGGTTTGCCTGCCTGAGAGCTCCCGCGTCACCCGCATGCCCCGGTCATGCATGAGCAGGGACGGCTGCATGTCACCCTCTCCTCTTCACCAGGGTGACCGATGCCATGACCATGCCACTCCGGCCCACACTTCCTTTCTCCCTCCCCCGTGCAAGGCAGAGGGCTGGCTAGAGAGAACAGGGCCTCAGTGCAAGGGGCAAGGGCTGAGTTTCTTCTCTTGGGCCTTGCCTGTCCCTCTGCTGCTGCACCTGAGCCAGGCTCTGCAGGGCAGCTGTGTGCCAGGCTCTCCCAGGGCAGCGGCGCATGCCAGGCCGAGCCCCCCGCTCCCTCATGTCCTGGCTCTCAGGGCCATCCCAGCTCAGAGTGGGGGAGATAAGAATTACGGTTGCTAGTAGCAACAGCCCATAGAGAACTGGAAGTGTTCAAGGGCTTAAAACCATCTTTTTAATTTTATTTTATTTTTTAAATATCTTTTATTGATTTTTTACAGAGAGGAAGGGAGAGATATAGAGAGTTAGAAATATCGATGAGAGAGAAACATCCATCAGCTGCCTCCTGCACACCTCCTACTGGGGATGTGCCCACAACCCAGGTACATGCCCTTGACCAGAATCGAACCCGGGACCTTTCAGTCCGCAGGCCGACGCTCTATCCACTGAGCCAAACCGGTTAGGGCAAAACCATCTTTTCTAATATATTTTTATTGATTTCAGAGAGGAAAGGAGAGGGAGAGAAAGAAACACCAATGATGAGAAAGAATCATGGATCGGCTGCCTCCTGCACGCCCCCTACTGGGGATTAAGCCTGCAACCCGGGCACGTGCCCTTGACCGGGAATCGAGCAGTAACCTCCCGGTTCATAGGTCGACGCCCAACCACTGAGCCACACCAGCCAGGCAAAAACGACTTGTAATGCAGTCTCAGGCTGAACATCCCAGAAACTTGCAGAAAGCAGTGGGAACTCCTGGGCAGTCCCCCTTTGGTCCTAAGCAGTGTGGGAGGCAGGAGGATCGAATGTTCCTGGAGGCATTGCCAAGGTCACAGGCTGGCTGGGGAACTTCAGGCGCCTGCAAGCAAGGGCCCAAGTGCTCCTCCTCCTCCTCCTCCTCCTCCTCCCTGCAGCCTCCCATCCTCCACTCTCACCCCAAGTCCCCAGGACTTCGGTGCATGGGGTCCTGGCTGGGGTGGGAGGACAGAGGTATAAGCATTTTCTCCACAGGATGCCAACATATTTGTCATGGGAGAGAAGGGTCTGGAAGGTCCGTACGGACCACAGCTCCCGGGCACCAGGCTGGGAGTGGGGATGTCCTGTGGGCATGGAGGCGGGACATTGGATGGAGCCAGAGCCGCCCCGCTGGGCCCTGGGCATGGGCACCCAGCTAAGCAGGGCTGCATCTCCTCTCCCGTCCCATCCTGAGCTCTCATCACCCCCAGGCCCTCCTGCCTGGGCCCTGGTCCCCCTGCTTCTCCCACTCCCAGCTCCCCTGGAATGCTGTGGCTACTCCCTCCTCTCCCTCCCCCCCCCCCTCCCCGCCCCAGGCCTCCATCCTGCATGCATGGCCCTGCCTCTCCCGCAGCAGCTGCCTGCTCCAGCTGGGCCCTCAGACACTGAGGTGACCCAAGAATGGACCGCACAGCCAGCCCCCGGGTGGCCTGGGTGCCGCACCAGCTCTGAGGCCTCCCGCCTGCTTTCCAGACCTTTGCCCGAAGGCATTGCCCACCCTCCTCGGCCCCCCTGCCTGCTCTGCCTCTTTCCTCTCAGCCTGCTGGCCTCCCGCTCTCCCCGCTCCTCCCATCGGCCACGCCTGCACCCCTCCAGCCCGAGTTCCTTCCCCTCCCAACTGGTCCTCTCCCCCTGGGAGGCTGCCCAGGGCCCTGGGGCACCTGCGCCTGGCGGGCCCCCCCGGGCAGAAGGAAAGAAGGGGTCTCAGAATTCCCTCCGCCCAGCGCTGTGCCCGCAAATGTTTAACAGCGGGCTGGGCTCTCGGAGCCGAAGGGGGAGCCCTCACGTGCAGCAGCCGCCCGTTTCCGAGGGAGCGTGCTCCCACCCGGGCCCATTGCAAGCTGCCGCTGTGATGGCCGGAGGCAGAGTTGGGAGGACACACACATCAGGGCCCTCCCACCCATGCCTGAGAGCCAGCGTCAGTGCCCCCCACCCGGCCTGGCCATCCCCCCAGGCTGCCCCAGGAGCTCCACTCCTGCACCAGGAGCCCCATGCCCAGCCCCTCCTCCGAACTCAGAACCCGGGACCCATAGAGCTTTGTGGGGAGGGACACTCCTCCCCGCTCCTCACCTGCCACCGAGAGAGAAAATCAAAAGCCAGGACCCCCGTCTTGGCTGCTTGGCCCTTTAAGAGGGAGACACGGTGCACTGAACTAGAGCCAGCTCGGACAGATGGACAGACGGACGGACTTGCAGCTCTGCGTCCTCTTTGGACCCAAAGCAGACTTATTTCTGCTCCTCTGTCCCCACCCCAGGGTCCTTCCTGCCCCCAACTCTGCCTCCTGCTGCTGCCGCCTTCACACCCTCCCCGCAACCCCCTCTCCCCCTAGAGACCCTCAGAGCCTCAAAGCTTCCCGCCTCCCACCTTCCCACCTCCCCCAGAGCAGGCAGAGACAGGAGAGAAGCTGGGGAGACGGAGGGGGGGGGCGAAAGAGGGAAGGGTCCCGGGCTTTTCTTGGAGGGTGGGAACCTGCATCCAGGGGCCAGGGCCAGGCCTCCCTGGCTTCCACCCTGAGCCCCACCCAGCTGGGCCTCCCCCTCGTTGGAGGGGGTGACATGGAAGGCAGGGCCAACACAAGGAGTCAGTACCACGAGGCTGGCTGCCTCGGCCCCTCCCGTCAAGCCACCCCCTCCCCACCTGTGTTGCAGACCAGGCGCTGTGCGAGGAGGGCTGGACCAAGTTCCAGGGCCACTGCTACCGCCACTTCCCGGAGCGCGAGAGCTGGGTGGACGCCGAGAGCCGCTGCCGGAAGCACCAGTCCCACCTGAGCAGCATCCTCACCCCTGAGGAGCAGGAGTTCGTCAACAGTGAGTGCGGTGGGGTCTCAGGGCGGAGGGGAACCGGAAGCCGGCAGACTGGGACCCGGCGAGGCTGCAGGGGTGGGGCAGGGAGGGCGGGAAGGGCTTCCCCCAGCCTGAGAGAGAAGAGAGGGGTCTTTGGGGCCAGTGGCTCCTGCTGCACCCAGGACAGCCCAGCATCTATCAGAATGAGCCCCCTGCCCTGGCCGGTGTTGCTCAGTGGATAGCGCATCGGCCTGCGGACTGAAGGGTCCCAGGTTCTATTCTGGTCAAGGGCACATGCCCAGGTTGTGGGCTCGATCCCCAGTAGGGGGCATGCAGGAGGCAGCCGATCAATGATTCTCTCTCATCATTGATGTTTCTGTCTCTCTCTCCCTTCCTCTTGGAAATCAATAAATATATACTTTAAAAAAAAAATCAGCCCTAACCAGTTTGGCTCAGTGGATAGTGCGTCAGCCTGCGGACTGAAGGGTCCCAGGTTCGATTCCTGGTCAAGGGCATGTACCTTGGTTGCGGGCACATCCCCAGTGGGGGGTGTGCAGGAGGCAGCTGATCGATGTTTCTCTCCCATCGATGTTTCTAACTCTCTATGCCTCTCCTTTCCTCTCCGTAAAAAATCAAGAAAATATATAATAATAATAAGTCAGCCCCAGAGTAACCCCGTGGCTGTCACCAGCCCGTGCCAGCTGGGGGCAGTGGGCGCAGGCACTCCCATCACGCATGTGCCCCTGCCCGGACCTCAGAAGCAGGTGGCGTGCTCCTCGGAGCGCACCCCCCTCCCGCCACCCACCTGTCCCCTCCGCCTCTGTGAGCTCCAGTGTCTGAGACATCCCCGGGGTGTCCCCCCCCAACACCCGCGTCCTCTCCGCAGACAATGCTCAGAACTACCAGTGGATCGGCCTGAACGACAGGAGCATCGAAGGCGACTTC
The DNA here is from genome assembly GCF_963259705.1 of Myotis daubentonii. Classification (NCBI taxonomy): domain Eukaryota; kingdom Metazoa; phylum Chordata; class Mammalia; order Chiroptera; family Vespertilionidae; genus Myotis; species Myotis daubentonii. Next base: position 11,228,174 of record NC_081860.1, on the reverse strand, counting down.
CGCTGGTCAGATGGACACTCCCTGGTGAGCTCTGCCAGGGGCCCCGGCAAGAGTGGGGTCGCGGGCAGAGTGGGCGACCCCGAGGAGGGGCATAGAGACGCCAGAGAGAGACATTCCAGCCACATCCAGAGCAGCTGCCGCTCCAGGCACTCAGGGCAGGGGAGGGGGGGGAGGGGAGGGGCGGGGGGGAGTTGGTGTCTCTCTCATCTCGCCTTCCAACACCAGCCCAGGGCTGGACACGGTGAGCGAATGACCCCGTGAGGGAAGGAGGGGAAGGAGGACGCAATGAATGAATGAAGGCAAACCACCCTGAGAGACGTACGGAAGCTTTAGAGGGCGCCTGGGCCCACGAAGGGCTGGCGTGGACTCAAGGACACAGACAGACAGACAGCGCCATAGTCGCCTAATGAACAACACACATAGTAAATGCTCTGTCTCTAGGAGCTCAAGTTGCTCAGGCGTCCCAGAAGGCTTCCCGGCCCGGCTGGCGTGGCTCAGTGGTTGAGCATCAACCTATGAACCAGGGGGTCACAGTTCGATCCCCGGTCAGGGCACATGCCGGGTTGCGGGCTTGAACCCCAGGAGGGGGCATGCAGGAGGCAGCGGATCCATGATTCTCTCATTGATGTTTCTGTCCCTCTCTCCCTCTCCCTTCCTCTCTGAAATCAATATATATATATATTTTTTTTTTTTTTTATTTAAAGCCCTAGCCAGTTTGGCTCAGTGGATGGAGCGTCAGCCTGTGGACCAAAGGGTCCTGGGTTCGATTCCAGTCAAGGGCATGTACCTTGGTTGCAGGCTCTTCCTAGGTGGTGTGGGCCCTGGTTGGTACACGTGCAGGAGGCAACCAATCGATGTGTCCCTCTCACATCAATGTTTCTCTCTCTGTGTCTCCCCCTCCCTTCCACTCTCTCTAAAAATCAATGGAAAAAATATCCTCGGGTGAGGATTAACAAGAAGAGAGAGAGAGAGAGGAGAGGCCGCTGGGGCCTGATGGGAGAGAAAGTAGGGGTCAGGCCAGACAAGCCACATGGCTCCTGTGCCCGCCTCACCCCTGCCCCGCTCCCACCCACAGCAATTTGAGAACTGGCGCCCCAACCAGCCCGACAACTTCTTTGCCTCCGGAGAGGACTGCGTGGTGATGATCTGGCACGAGAAGGGCGAGTGGAACGACGTGCCCTGCAATTACCACCTGCCCTTCACGTGTAAGAAGGGCACAGGTAAGCCAGGCCTGGGAGGGCCCGGGCGGGAGGAAGCAGGACTTCAGGGTCCAGCCCTGGCCGGTTTGGCTCCGTGGATAGAGCGTCAGCCTGCAGACGGAAGGGTCCAGGGTTCGATTCCGGTCAAGGGCACGGACCTCGGTGCCTCCATCCCCAGGACTGGTCGAGGCGCGTTTAGGAGGCAGCCAATCGATGTGTCTCTCTCACATCGATGTTTCTCTCTCTGTGTGTCTCCCCCTCCCTCCCACTCTCTCTAAAAATCAATGGGAAAATATCCTCGGGTGAGGATTAACAACAACAAAAAGACTTTAGGTTCCTTGTGTCTTGGCTGCTGCTGTCACCTCATCGCCACCAGCCCGATTGGAACTGTCCTGGGGGCCACTCCCCGCATCAGCCTCCCAGAGCCAACGGCAGGAGCGAGTCCACTGCTAGGGAACGTTTCGGATGATTTCATGAACAGCTCCAGCCGATCTGCCGGCTCTCACCCTCTTCCTCTCCCTTTCTCCCACCCTCCGTCTTCTCCTCGTCCCCTGAAGACCCTCCTTTTATTCCCTCCCTGCTCGCTCTAAACCACCGGGGAAGCCCAGAGGGTGGCCAGATTCTGAGCGCTGCATGAAAACACCCTTAGCAGAGAGGGTCAATTCCGGGTTTGAGGCTGGGTGTGCGGGCTCCACCCCTGCCGTGTGCCGTGGGCTCCAGGCTGTCTCGTCACAGCCAGAGGGGACCACGCTGGCTCATCGTGGGTGGGGGTCTTCGCCAGAGCCCCCCCTAAGACCTGGAGGGTATCACGCTAAGTGAAACAAGCCAGTCAGAGACAGCCAAGTTTCCCATGATCTCACACGTGCGAGGAATCTAATTAGTAAAATAAACTGATGAACCGAGGGGATCCAGAGACATGGAAGCATGGAACAGAGGGCGGAATCTCAGAGGGAAGGCGAGGGAGGGAGGATGGGTGGGAGGTAATCAATCAAAAAATTTGGATGCATAGATGCATAACCCATGGACACAGACAATGGGGCCCTGAGGAGTGTGGGGGAGGGGGTCGATGGGGGGAAAGGGGGACATATGTAATACTTCCAACAATAAAGATTTAACAAAAACCAGAGCCCCCCTGAGGTCCCCCTCTGACGGGTGCTTGCCCCCCAGTGGCCTGCGGAGAGCCCCCTGTGGTGGAGCACGCCAGGACGTTCGGCCAGAAGAAGGACCGCTACGAGATCAACGCGCTGGTGCGGTATCAGTGCGCCGAGGGCTTCGTCCAGCGCCACCTGCCCACCATCCGGTGCCTGCCCAGCGGGCACTGGGAGGAGCCTCGGATCACCTGCACAGACCGTGAGCACCGCCCCTCCCGCCCCCGGCTGGGCACCGCGCTGCAGCCCACCCCCGGGTCCCCCTTCCTGGCCCCGGAGCACCAAGGTGCTGGCCCTCTCCTGGGGACCCCACACCCTCACGGGCAGCACCATCTGTGGGCAAGGTCACCTGTCCCTGACCCCCCTCGCCCCCCAGCCCCAGGGACAGAGGAGAAAGCAGGCAGCCTGCTCCCCTTTTCAACCCCAGCCAAAGCCCCTTAGCCCAAGTTGGTTCAAGGAAACTCAGAAGGGCCCTAGCTGGTTTGGCTCAGTGGGTAGAGCATCGGCCTGCAGACTGAAGGGTACCGGGTTCGATTCCCAGTCAGGGCACATGCCCAGGTTGTGGGCTCGATCCCCAGTAGGGGGCGTGCAGGAGGCAGCCAATCCATGATGCTCTCTCATCATTGATGTTTCTATCTCTTTCTCCCTCTCCCTTTCTCTCTGAAATCAATAAACATATATTTTTTAAAAAAAGAAAAAGAAAACTCAGAAAGTGGAGAAAACCTCAGGCTGCCTTCACTAGCCTGGGTTTCTGCAGGGAGTGGGCAGGCAGGCCAGGGAGGGGCTGGGCTGGGCCCCTTCCCCCGCTCCTCCCCCCACCCCGGGGTTCACCAAGACTGTCCCCTCTCCCTTCCCCCAGCCGCCACCTACAAGCGCAGACTACAGAAGCGGAGCTCCCGGGCCCCACGGAGGAGCCACCCCGGCACGGCCCACTGAGAGGAGCCCCAGGCCGCGCCCAGGATGCTGAGCCCAGAGCCTTGCAGGCTGACGCGCCCCCTCCGACGGTGTCCTCTTGTCGCTTTCTGCCATATAAGGAATCCCATTAAAGAAGGAAGAAAGGAAATCCCACAGTGTGTATGCACCCCACCCACCCACCCCCAAACGGCCAAAAAAAAACGCATTTGACTCCCCCCGCCCCCCCAAAAAAATGCCAAAGCAAAGCAGACGTATTGTAACCCGTGGACATGTCTTTATCCTCCCGTTGTGCCTTTCCGGGGACCAGTGCAGGGACAGGGAGCAGGGAGGGGTTAAGTTAAATAAAGAAGATTATTTTTTGTTTGCTGACTTTATCCAAGAGCAGTGCAATCGTTGGTTCTTTGACCTCCAGGGAGAGTTAGGGAGGAGGGAGGAGGGGCAGGGGGAGCTGGAGGGGCAGAGGCCCAGGGCATGAAGAACCCGGAGCCACAGTTGAATGTACCTGCGGGGAGCCCACCAGGAGCCTTCCGCTGCGTGGGGGTCAGGTTCCCTCCAAGGGTCCCTCTTCTGTCCGTCCGGCCGGCGTCCCCTCACCCGGTCTGCCACCCTAGCAGGTGTCATCTCTCTCGGCAGGGCTGGGTGGGGGCACCTCCTTCCCAGTGGGAGCACCCCCGCCCCTCCCCCTCCCTCCCCCACCCCACCGGGACCGTGCAGGCACCAGGGTTCCGCGCACCTATTTATATTTTTGAAAATTGAAGATTATGATAATTATAATAATAAAGACATTGGAAGAGATCTATTTCTTTTCCCTTCTTTTTTTTTTTTTTTAAATTTAAAGAGATAACCGTGGTCTAGGGTCTACGGAAGGGGGCCTTAGGACGGGTGGTCGTGGGGACAGGTTTTGATCAAATAACCCCAAATGGGCCCTAGCCAGTGTGGTTCAGTGGATAGAGCGTCGGCCTGAGGACTGAAGGGTCCCAGATTCGGTTCCGGTCAAGGGCATGTACCTTGGTTGCGGGCACATCCCCAGTAGGGAGTGTGCAGGAGGCAGCTGATCGATGTTTCTCTCGACGATGTTTCTCACTCTCTATCCCTCTCCCTTCCTCTCTATAAAAAAAATCAATAAAATATATTTTTTAAAAATAAATAACCCCAAATGGGTGGGAATCCTATCTGTTCAGAGAGCCTGGGACAGTCGCCCTGCTGTGCTTTAATTTTCCAAGAGTACAGGTGAGTGGATGGAGAGAGAGAGAGAGAGAGAGAGAGAGAGAGGGTCCTATTTTTCTTTTTAAATGATTTATTTTTATTTATTTTTATTTTTTATTGGTTTCAGAGAGGAAGGGAGAGGGAGAGAGAAAAACATCCATGATGAGAGAGAATCATGGACCGGCTGCCTCCTGCACGCCCCCCACAGGGGATCAAGTCCCCAACCCGGGCATGTGCCCTGATAGGGAATCGAACCGTGACCTCCTGGTTCATAGGCTGACGCTCAACCGCTGAGCCACACCGGCCGGGCCCATAGTTGGTCCTTCGATGTCACACTTTGCTCCCATGGAGGAGCCGGTTGGTGGAATGCGTAGACCGTGATGCAGAGCAAGACAGAGGAGGGTTGGGCTGGAGGAAGGGGTCAGCACCATTCATTGTCCCAAAAAACACACACACACCAGCCCCAACCGGTTTGGCTCAGTGGATAGAGCGTCGGCCTGCGGACTGAAAGGTCCCGGGTTCGAGTCCGGTCAAGGGCATGTACCTGGGTGTGCGGGCACATCCCCAGTAGGAGGTGTGCAGGAGGCAGCTGATCGATGTTACTCTCTCATCGATGTTTCTAACTCTCTATCCCTCTCCCTTCCTCTCTGTAAAAAAATCAATAAAATATATTTAAAACACACACACACCCCAAATTGGGGGGAAATGGGGGGGGACATCGCTCCCTTCCCTGGGACCTCACTCAAGAGCCTGGGGCCCCGTCCAGCCCTAGCCCCTCACAGGGACAGGAGGCTGCAAGGGTCAAAGCCCAGCTCAGAGCCCCTGGGTGCCCCCCCCAACCCCCAGGCTGAGGCAGAGGGAGAGCGGCAGCCACCATGCCCTGGTCCCCGTGTCACTGCCCACTCTGGGCATCAGAGTCCTCATGAGCCACGGACCTCAAATGTCCCAGAGAAAAGGGGTACAGGAGCCTTGGGGTATCCACCTGAGCAAAGGGAGGATTGGGGATCTGTTGGCTTTACAAAAACAGTAATTTTTTTTTTTTTTTAATTTAAGTTGCGCCCAGCCAGTGTGGCTCAGTTGGTTGAGTGTTGACCGAGGAACCAGGAGGTCACTGGTTCGATTCCCGGTCGGGGCACATGCCCGGGTTGCAGGCTGGGTCCCCAGTAGGGGGCGTGCAGGAGGCAGCCGATCCATGATTCTCTCATCATTCATGTTTCTCTCTCTCTCTCTCTCTTCCTCTCTGAAATCAATAAAAATATATATTTTTTTTTATTTAAGTTGAGAAGTATAAAAGCAATAGGGAACATGATCCATTTAGTAAATACAGCCGTGAGGGGTTGGGGGGAAGGGCCAGGCAGGCACAGAGCTGTGGCCGGCTCTAGCGAGGAGGACGGTAACAGTAGACGCCATACTTGCGGCTCTGCGGGTCTGGGAAGCCGAAGCTCCGGACCCCGGGCTCCAGGGGCCCGCAGGTGGGGCGTGGGTGAGCCACGGGGTAGCGGGCGCTGCCATCTGCCAGCCAGCCGGCATCGCAGCGGTCCAGGCCGCGGAACTTCCAGGCGGCAAAGAGCTGGCCCACCTTGGCGATCTGGGCGCCGTCTTCCCGGCAGGCCGCCTTGGCCTCTGAGAGTGTCAGCTTCTCGGGGTGCTCCAGGTAGTACACCCGCCCTGTGGGAAAGTGGGGTGTGAGGGCCGGGCAGCGGAGGAGACAGCCGGACCTGCAGCACCGCCCACCAGTCCAGACATCACTACCCAGACCCCAGAGATCTGTCTACTCTCTGAGCCCAGGGAGCCTCCATGGGCTCTGACCACTCTGTGCCTCAGTTTCCTCATCTGTAAATTGGCAATGTCCTAGCCGGTTGCTGAGTGGTTAGAGCGTCAGCCTGCACACCGAAGGGTCCTGGATTCGGCTCCAGTCAAGGGCTTGTACCTCGGTTGCTGTGGGCATCTACTTAGACATTTTGGGGGGCACCTGTCCAGTCCTCACTCTCTCTGAGAGCTTCACCCCACCTGCTATGGGCTGGGGTCCCTCCTGTCATATCTATACTCCCCCAACGCTCCCCTAACTGCACCCTGGGTGGGCACCCCACCTGGGCTGGACTACTCAGAGTCTCTCGCTGGCTCAGTTGTTTAGTGAGCACCTACTATGTGCCAGGCACTTTTCTAGATGCCTGGGGTATGGCGCTGAGTCAGCTGTCTTCCCATGAAACAAACCACTCTGTGATGCCCAGAGCCTAGTCCAGGCCCCAGCCCGTTGTGGGAACTCAGGCAGTGCTTGATGAATAAATAAACAAATGATTGGCGTGAACGGCTGCATCAAAGCCCTCAAACTCTCATCATCGATGTTTCTCTCTCTCTTTTTCTCTCCCTTTCTCTCTGAAATCAATAACAATACATTTTTAAATATATTTTTATTGATATAGAGGAAGGGAGAGGGAGAGAGAGAAACATCAATGATGAGAGAGAATCATGGATCGGCTGCCTCCTGCACGACCCCCACTGGGGATCGAGCCCACAACCTGGGCATATGACCTTGACCGGAATCGAACCCAGGACCCTTCAGTCAGCAGGCCTATGCTCTATCCACTGAGCCAAACAGGCTAGGGCAGTGGCTGGCAAACTGCGGCTTGGCAAACCGTGGTTCGCAAGCCACATGTGGCTCTTTGGCCCCTTGAGTGTGACTCTTCTACAAAATACCAACTTCTGCGCATGGACCGCGAAGTTTCAATTGCACTGTACGTGCCTGCCCTCACGTGGTATTTTGTGGAAGAGCCACACTCAAGAGGCCAAAGAGCCGCATGTGGCTCGAGAGCCGCGGTTTGCCGACCACCGGGCTAGGGCAATAAAAATACTTTTTTTAAAAAAAAGATACAGTACTGCCCTAACTGGTTTGGCTTAGTGGATGGAGTGTCGGCCTGCGGACTGAAGGGTCCCGGGTTCAATTTCGGTCAAGGGCACATGCCCAGGTTGCAGGCTCCGTCCCCTGTGGGGGACACGCAGGAGGCAGCCGATCAGTGATTCCCTCTCATCATTGATGTTTCTATCTTTCTCTCTTCCTCTCCCATCCTCTCTGAAATCAATTAAAATTTTTAAAAAGATACAGTACTTGCAATTACAATTAGGACTCGTCTGGAAAATCCCGTCTACACACACCCCCTTTCTCAAGATCCTTCATGTAGTCACATCTGCAAAGTTGATGTTGCCATATGAGGCCACACTCAGGGGTTAGGACCTGGATGTTTTGGGGAGCCATTCCTTAGCCCGCACACCCCCTTTCTCCCAGAATCTATGTTGCTGCCCAAGCACTACTTGAATGAGGTTCAAGGAAACTTCTGAATCATCACAAACTTAGGGACTTAAGATGTTTACTTTGCTTGTGATTCCACGGGTTGGCAGTTCGGCCTGGATCACTCACGTGCCTGCAAAGCCACAGTGGCTACGGGGAGGGGTGCAGCACCGTGGCCATTCTCGCCAGGCGGAGGTGCCCCTGCTCCCCGCCACCCACAGGCTGTGCTGGGCCACCCCACTCACCCCTGAGGGCAGCGGCGAAGCAGAACACGTCATAGCGGTGCAGGCGGCGGTGACGGGGCCCGTAGCTGCGCACGCCGGGCGCCAGGCCCAGGCCGCCGCAGGGCCCCCGGGCCAGCGTGATGGGGTACTGCACCGAGGCGTCCTGCAGCCAGCCCGCGTTGCACCAGTGCAGGCCCTCCTCCCAGGCCCGGAACAGCTGCTCGAAGGAGGCCACGGCCGCCTCCTGGGCCTCGCAGGCCTGCTGCGCCTCCTGGAAGTTGAGCTGGTAGGGCCCCTGGGGGGACTGGTAGGGAAACACCACACCTGGGGAGGGAGGGAGGGAGGGAGGAGGGTTTGGAGGGTGGGCCGGGCCCACTGGAGAGAGACCCAGTCCCCTGCCCCCACACCTCCATGGGGACAGATGCCCCACCCCCACCCCCCAGGACACACACAGTCCCTCGGAAAAGCTCAGCAAAGCTGTCCCCTCCTGTCGTTGTCCAAGCCCAAGGCAGATGCTACATGACAGCTCCTTCCAGAGCCAGCCGGCAAACAGCGGCTCTCCGCACGCACCTACTGTGTGTTAAAGCAGCCACTGACAACCTTTTCCGTCTCCTGGCACACATAAACTAGTTACTAAATTTCTGCGGCACACCGAAAACTAGGTTCTATTTTTTACTGATCTGACAAAGGACATATAATTTTGATTGATTTACTACTAATAAGAATAGTAATTGCCTACCCTTTTTGCTCCAAAGTGACTTTTTAAAAAATCAGGCGCCTAGCCCGGCCGATATGGCTCAGTGGTTGAGCGTTGACCTATGAACCCTGCAGGAGGTCAGGGTTCGCTTCCCAGTCAGGGCACATGCCCGGGTTGTGGGCTCGATCCCCAGTAGGGGGCGTGCAGGAGGCAGATGATCCATGATTCTCTCTCATCATTGATGTTTCTATGTCTCTCTCTCGCTTCCTCTCTGAAATCAATAAAAATCTATTTTTCTAAAAAATGTTTATCTGGCCCTAGCTGGTTTGGCTCAGTGGGTAGAGCGTCGGCCTACGGATTGAAAGGTCCCGGTTTTGATTCTGGTCAAGGGCACATGCCCGGGTTGTGGGCTCGATCCCCAGTAGGGGTCATGCAGGAGGCAGCCGATCCATGATTCTCTCTCATCCTTGACGTTTCTCTCTTCCTCTCCCTTCCTCTATACCAGCGGTTCTCAACCTGTGGGTCGCCAACCTGTGGGTCGCCACCCCTTTGGGGGTCGAACGACCCTTTCACAGGGGTCGCCTAAGACCATCGGAAAACACATATGTCATTACATATTGTTTTTGTGATTCATCACTATGCTTTAATTATGTTCAGTTTGTAACACTGAAAATACATCCTGCATATCAGATATTTACATGACGATTCATAACAGTAGCAACATGACAGTGATGAAGTAGCAACGAAAATAATTTTAGGGTTGGGGGTCACCACAACATGAGGAACTGTATTCAAGGGTTGCGGCATTAGGAAGGTTGAGAACCACTGCTCTATATCAATAAAAATATATTTTTTAAAAAATGTTGCCCTAACCAGTTTGGCTCAGTGGATAGAGCGTCGGCCTAAGGACTCAAGGGTCCCAGGTTCGATTCTGGTCAAGGGCATGTACCTTCGTTGCGGGCACAACCCCAGTAGGAGGTGTGCAGGAGGCAGCTGATCGATGTTTCTCTCTCATCGATGTTTCTAACTCTCTATCCCTCCCCCTTCCTCTCTGTAAAAAATCAATAAAATATATTTTTTAAAAAATGAAATAAAATAAAATTTAAAAAAATAAAAATGTTTATCTGCCTAAAGCACCAAGTTCCGGCTTTTTTCTCAAGTGCCCTCACCCCCCTCCCCCCGCATTACGCAGCCCCACTGGAGGTCTCACCCCGCAGCTCCAGCTCCACCACACCGCTCTCGTCCTCCAGCCCGTCGATGACCTCACAGCGGTAGCGCCCCGAGTCCTCCAGCCGCAGGTCCCGGATCTCCAGCGACACGTCCCGCTCCCCCTCGGGCCGCAGGTGCACGCGGCCCCGGTAGTCCCCGAAGGAGCGGTGCCTGGGCCCGACGGCCACCAGCACGTCCTGCTCCGGGGCCCCGTTCTCCGACAGCTTCCACCACTTGATGCGCACGGGCCCGTGGGAGGCCAGGGCCGGCTCGTAGCGGTACCGGCAGGGCAGGGTCACGTTGGCCCCCCGGTGGGACAGCAGGGCGTCCTCGGGCGTCTCCACCACCAGCTTCACGCCGCTGAAGAGGCCTGGGGGAGAGGTGGATGGGCGCAGAGGGGGACCCGCTGCAGATCATCTGTAACCCCCACAAGGGCCACCCCACCCTCGTCCCAGCTCCCGCCGCCCCTCCTTACCCCGCCCCCCTCCGTGGCACATGGCGAGAATAGCCAGAGTGCTGCACCCCTCCCCGTAGCCACTGTGGCTTTGCAGGCACATGAGTGATCCAGGCCAAACTGCCAACCCGTGGAATCACGAACAAAATAAGCATCGTAAGCCCCTAAGTTTGTGATGATTCAGAAGTTTCCATAAACCTCATTCAAGTAGTGCTTGGGCAGCACAATAAATTCCAGAGAAAAGGGGTGTGTAGGCTAAGGAATGGCTCCCCAAAATATCCAGGTCCTAATCCCCGAGTGTGGCCTTATACGGCAACATGAACTGTGCAGATTGATTCCATGAAGGATCTTGAGAAAGCGGGTGTGTTTAGACCAGGGGTGGGCAAACTTTTTGACTCAAGGGCCACAATGGGTTCTTAAACTGGACCGGGGGGCCGGAACAAAAGCATGGATGGAGTGTTTGTGTGAACTAATATAAATTCAAAGTAAACATCATTATATAAAAGGGTACGGTCTTTTTTTTTTTTTTTAGTTTTATTCATTTCAAACGGGCCGTAGTTTGCCCACGGCTGGTTTAGACTGAATTTTCCAGATGAGTCCTCACTGCAATTGTAAGTACTGAATCTTTTTTCTTTTAATGTATTTTTATTGCTTTCATAGAGGAAGGGAGAGGAACAGAGAAACATCCATGATAAGAGAGAATCACCAATTGGCTGCCTCCTGCACGCCCCCTACTGGGGATCGAGCCCGCAACCCAGGCTTGTGCTTTGACCGGGAATCGAACCCTGACCTCCTGGTTCATAGGTTGATTCCCAACCACGGAGCCATGCAGTTGGACGGAGGGGTCACCTTTTTTAAGCTGGATCTTGACAAATTGGCAGGACTTTGGGAAAGTACAGAAAGCAGAAGAGACTGTCCTTAAGTGCATGTAAGGGGCTCCAAGCACAGAGTCACTGAGCCGTCTCTTCTGCTGGTCTTAGAAACGAGGCTGGTGCCAAACCACCACGGCTGTGTGGTTGAGCCTTGACCTATGAACCAGGAGGCCACGGTTCGATTCCCAGTCGGGGCACATGCCCTGGTTGCAGGCTCGATCCCCAGCAGGGGGCAGGCAGGAGACAGCCCATCAATGATTCTCTCTCATCATTGATGTTTCTCTCTCTCTCTCTCCCTCTCCTTTCCTCTCTGAAATCAATAAAAATATTTTTTTTTATATAAAAGAAAGAAAGAAACAACGCTGGTCGGCTGCAAGGGCCCAGGCTGCCGGCTCCATACCCAGTCCTCCATCCCAGCCTGGAACCTCCACTTCCCAGCAAACCCAGGGGAGGTCTTGCTCATCCTTCAAAGCAAAAAGCCGGGCCCAGGACGCCACCCACCTCCGCCGAGGCCCGGGTCCCAGCCGTGGGCACTGTTGGAGTAGTAGAAGCCGTTGTAGAAGGGCAGGCCGGGGACGCAGGGCAGCGGGAGCAGCAGGACCAAGAGCAGCAGGCGGCCCATGGCGGCAGCGCCAGCGTGTCCTGGGCAAGGCTGTGGCCAGGCAAATGGGAAAGAAGAGAAAAGCAAGCCAGTTAAAGGCGCCCCTCGTCAGAGGGCCGGGACCCCTGGGTCCCAGCACCCACTCATTCTCCCGCTTAATAGGTATTTGAGGAGCATTGTCCACGCACTGAGCACTGTTCTCAGAGCCTGGGTCTTATTGGTTGTGGGGTTCCGGGCAGGTTTCCTTGTTTGTGAAACTCACCTGGGGCCCTAGCCAGTTTGGCTCGGTGGATAGAGCGTCGGCCTGTGGACCAGAGGGTCCGGGGTTCAGTTCCAGTCAAAGGCACATTCCTTGGCTGCAGGCTCCTCTCTAGCCCCGGCCCTGGTTGGGGTGCGTGCAGGAGGCAATCAATCGATGTGTTTCTCTCACATCAATGTTTCTCTCTGTCTCTCCCTCTCCCTTCCACTCTCTAAAAATCAATGGAAAGCCCTGGCTGGTTTGGCTCAGTGGATAGAGCATCGGCCTGCGGACTGAATGGTCCCGGGTTCGATTCCGGTCAAGGGCATGTACCTTGGTTGCGGGCACATCCCCAGTAGGGGGTGTGCAGGAGGCGGCTGCTTGATGTTTCTCTCTCATGGATGTTTCTGACTTTCTATCCCTCTCCCTTCTTCTCTGTTTAAAAAATATCTTTAATAAAATAAATAAAAAATAAAAATCAATGGAAAAATATCCTCGGGTGAGGATTAACAACAGCAACAAAAGAAGATTAAGGCAGAGCACTAGAATACTGCCTGGCAGGGAGAAGTGCCCCAAAATATTGGTTATTATGACTACTGTGAACGGTTGACAAAGAGACGTCTTACATTATCTTGGGGGCTCTTTCTCCTCCCTCTTTCCCGCTGGGGAAACTGAGGCCAGGGTTTTATCTTTGGGAAGCAGGTAGAGCTCAGGGAAAAAACTCAGGTCTCCTGACGGCCCAGCCTTGGCTTTTTCCCAGCACTGCTCGCCTGGGGACCCCTCCACAGGCTAGAATAACCTGAACCCCGACTTGGAACGCAGATGGAGCCCACCAGAGTGCGAGTCCCCCAGACACCAGCAGGGGGCAGCATTGCCCTGCGGGTCTCCAGCATCCCGCCGCCGGGAGGAATCTGACTTCGGTGGCCCCTCAATTCAGACAAGGCTTGCAAATGCCTTGGAGACCTGCGGCCCGGGAAAGTGGGGGCTGGGAGTGATTCCTACCAGCCTTCCCAGCCCTGGGGCCCGTGCAGGGCCCGGGAGGGGAGCCGGGGCGCCTCTCCATCACCTCCCCATGCGGCAGGGAGCAGGGGCACGCCCGAGGGTCAGCGCTGGCCACCGCCGTCCACTCGGGGTCACAGGCTGGTAACCGAGCTGGGTGACTCCCAGGCCCCTGCTGTTTCCTTCCTGGGCGCTCACCAGCCCCGAATTCCCCCCCTTGAGCGCCGCATCTCCCACCCAGGACTCCCCCCTGCGCCCTCCCTGCCCTTTCGGGTCTCAGGGCAGAAACCCCAGGGAAGTGAGGCCTGAAACCCACGGGCATCCTTGGCGTTTGCCCTGGGGCTGCAGGTCCGCCCGCCCGCCCGCGGGGTGTCTCCACCCGCACCCCCGGATTCCCGTGGCCCCGCACCGCGCGTGGGGCAGATGCCCCGAGGCTGACCCGGCGCGTGGTGCGCTGTGCTGGCGGCTGCAGGGCCCCGACAAGACGGGGTGGGAAGGAGTCGGGCGGCCCCCCACGGGGAGGGGGCTGGGCCCGGGCGGCGGTCCCGGAGGCCCCGGGGTGCGCCCTGATGGTGCCCCTTCGGGGCGCGCACGCGGGTCCCTCGCAGCCGGCCTGCGCCCCGCGCGCTCTCACCTCCCTGGCGCCCCGAGCGCCCCGCGCGCGTGTTCACAGCCCAGCCGCCCGGCCCCGGCCCCGGACGCGTGGGGGCCGCGGGAGCCCCGGAGCCCCGAGGGAGGAACGCACCGTCCCCCGCGGCTCCTCGACGGCCCGCGCGCTCGCGGGGTGCGGGCTCTCCGGGTCCGAGGACACAGGCGGATCGGGGGACCTGGAGCGGCCAGAAAGGAAGCGGCTGCGGGCAAACCCCCGCGCTCCCGCCGGGCCTGCCCCTTAAAGGAATACACGCCCCTTTCCCTCCGAGGGCCGGGCCCAGAGGGAGGAGGTGGCCTGCGCTCCAGACGCCGCTGGGGACCTCCCCAGGCGGCGGGGCTGCTGGCCGGGCTGTGAAGGGGTGTCCGGAGCGGAGGCCTTGGGGCAGGTGAGTGGGGGGTGGAGGAGCATTTGTAGAGGGGGGTCCCATGAGGACGCTCTGGCTTACCCCGAACAGTGCGACTAAGCGGGGAGGGGGACCCCTCCCCAGCCCTCTGCACTTGGGCTATGGCCGCCCCCACCTTCGGGAGGGTGTTTTCCTTCCTGTCCCGACCAGCAGGGGGCGTGGGCTGACAGTTTGCTCAGCAGAAAAGCCTTTACGCCCGCAGCGGTTCTTAACCTGGGGGTCGCGACCCCTTTGGGGGCCCAAGGACCCTTTCACAGGGGTCGCCTAAGACCATCGGAAAACACATATACAATTACATATTGTTTTTGTGATGAATCAATATGCTTTCATTATGTTCAACTGGTAACAATGAAATTGGGGGTCGCCACCACAGGAGGAACTGTATTAAAGGGTCGCGGCATTAGGAAGGTTGAGAACCACTGCGGGGGTGGGCCACGGGGTCTCCGAGCCCAGAGCCTCTTCCTAAACACGCCAAGACCCCGCTTGGGTGCACACGCGTGCATGCCTGCCTGTGTGTGTTACACACGAGGGCGGGGAGCACGAGCACGGCCGATGCAGAGCTGCAGTGACTGGGGCTGCCTGCACCGGAGGGAGGGCCAGGCCTGATGTGCAAAAGGGAGCCATTGACGGTTCCTCTGTGAGGAAGAGATGGCTGACCACAGTGTGCAGGATGGGTTGGAGGGGAGATACGTGGAACACGGGTACCGATCAGGACACTCTTGCAAGCTTCTCTGACCAGGATGCCCAGGGTCTGAGGCCTCCCATGGGCCCCACTTTGCATGGGTACCCCCCCCTCCCTTAGTCCCCAGGAGGCCATGGAGTCGGCCCTCTTATTGCTAAGGCCCAGAGATTTCATTATTGATCGTTCCTCGGGGCCAGGCTGTCCAACCTCAGACCTGAGGCTCCTCATCACTTCATTACGTTTAAACAAGGACCCGCCCTGGCCGGTGTGGCTCAGTGGATAGAGCATCGGCCTGTGAACTGAAGGGTCCCGGGTTCGATTCCGGTCAAGGGCACGTACTTTGGTTGCGGGCTCTGGCCCCCGGTCGGGGCAGGTGCAGGAGGAGGCAACCACTCGATGCGTCTCTCTCACGTGGATGTTTCTGTCTGTCTCTCCCTCTCCCTTCCACTCTCTCTAAAAGGTCAATGGAAAAATATCCTCAGGTGAGGAATAACAAAAAAATAAATAACATAAACATAAAGGAGGACCATAAAGGAGACCGGACTCCTGGGAGAGGCAGGCCCACAGGCCCGGGTGCTGACGGCCACAGGTGTGGGGAGAGGGATGGACCACAGGGAAGGCCAGCTTGGTGACAGCAAAGTGAGTTTAATGCCCCCGGGAGGGGCAGGGCTGAGCAGCAGGTGGGAGCTGGGGGCAGGAAATGCTCCCTGGAGGGAGTCCCGTGGCCAGCAACCATGAGGAAAGACTGGCTCCAGGCCAGCTGGGGTGGCTCTGAAGTTGAGTGTCGGCCCATGAACCAGGAGGTCAGGGTTTGATTCCCGGTCAGGGCACATGCCCGGGTTGCGGGCTCGATCCCCAGTGGGGAGTGTGCAGGGGGCAGCCCATCCATGATTCTCTCTTATCACTGATGATTGTCTCTCTCCCCCTCCCTCTTCTCTGAAATCAATGGCCCCAAACCCAATCCGAGAGTGACACAGGAAGGAGTGGGTGGGCCAGGGGACCCCCAGCAGAGGGGAGCCCCACAACCCCGTTCATCTGGAGCCCTCGGCCTGTGCCCCTTATTCTGTCCCTGCCCAGCCAACGAGCCCCAGCGAGGCCGGTTCCGAGGAAGGAGCCACTTCCAGACGAATTTCCCTGGTGAGGCCCCAGCACAGCCACACCCTCCCTCTGGCAGCCGTGTGGTCAGACCTGCCGCCCAGGGGCGAGGCGCCTCCTCTGTGGATCGCGGCCTGGCTCCCCAATTTTGCACTGGAAAATTCCTCCTGTGCCCCGAGGCCTCCAAAACTAGGGTGGTTTCATCCACCCCCCCGTTTCCATCCAGCCCAGTCCCTCCCTCCTCTGTGGCCCGCCCCTTTCCCAGATCGCCAGGCGCTGGCCTGCGCTGCCCCCACTGGCCACTTCCTGATGGCCCCTGCCCAGGGAGCCGATGCGCCAGCGCCTCCCAGAAACCAGTGCGCTCAGCCAGGAGGCCCTGTGCCCACTTGGCAGTGTCCTGGCCCCCTGTGGGCCCCCAGCAGCCTCCTCCTCCCTCTGGCTGGGAAGCAGCGCGGAGTCGGGCAGGCGGGGAGCACGCTGAGGCTCTGGGGAAACTGAGGCTGAGGGTGGGGACCGGCACGAGGACGAAGAACCACGCAGCAAGAGCTCCAGGCAGTGACATAAATATATTTTGGAAGTTGCCTGTGCATTTGGGGGGCCGCCCAGGCCCGCCCACCTCCTCCCCGTCTGTCCATGGACCCACCCCAGCCCCTGCTGTCTTTCTAGGCTGCAGCTCAAGGGTCAAGAGGGGTCTCCAGGGAGGTTGTGGGTGGGAGTGTCAGAGGGCTGGTGGCGGCATCGGGAATGGCTGCATCATGGCTCCAGGCTGAGCAGCAGGCATCTGTTATTCCAGCCTGGCGCCTGGGGGCCCTTCCTCCAGGGCCATGGGAATGTGGGGGGTGGGAGGCGGGCTATTGGCGACAGAGGCTGGAATCCCAGACCTGCTCAACTCCCACAGCGCCTAAGAACATGGTTCTCGGCCTTTTGGCAAGATCAAGTGTAGAAGAGGGAGTCCTGGCAGGGCCAGGAATTGCCTGCGGCTCACCTGGCATGAGGGTTGGGCGCCAGAGGCAGGTGGGAGGTGGGGCGGGCGTGTGGGAGGTGAGGTGTGAGGAGGACAGAGGGAGGGAGAGGTGACTGACATCTTCACCCCCCCCCTCCCCGCCCCCCCACGGCACTACAATCAGGCGGGCGGTGGGTGGAGGAGGCGGCAGGACCACAGGAGGTCAGGAGAACAGGCCATCCGGTCCCATCAGCTAGCATCCCAGCAGCTCCACCCGGAGGGTGATGCGGTTGTGCCAGGCCACGGGCAGGACGCGCACAAAGCGAGCCATGAAGGGCGTCTCGAACACGTTCCTCTTGTGGGAATTATTGTCAAAGTTGCCTGGGAAGATCTAGAGACAGAGACGGTGTCAGGAAGGCCACCGGGCTGGCCCCCCTCCCCTCAGAGGCCCAACGCGCAGGGCACCGCACCGTGGAGTGGCCAGGGGCGGGCGGCTGACACTCACCTTGCTGCCCTCAGCCCCCGGGTCCTTATACTCGGTCCATTTCAGGCCATCGTTACTGTGGGCCACCTTGTAGGCCGCCACGTACTGGATGGTGCCGAAGTCTCGGGCCCCCTGCGTGATGATGCCGGTCACCTGTTTCTGAGAGCCCAAGTCGATCTACAGGGGGGGAAAAAAAACCACAAAATAAAATCAACCACATTGTCTTCGCTTGCACCCTTTCCGGTAAAGTGGGAAAAGGCAGACACGCTGAGACAGGAAGTGCAGTTTGGGGAAAGCCGCTTGTCAGGGAGGATGTTGGCCTCACAGCCTCAGTTTCCTCATCTGTAAAATGGGCATAAATATGCCCGGCCGGCGTGGCTCAGTGGTTGAGCGTCGACCTATGAACTGGGAGGTCACGGTTTGATTCCCAGTCAGGGTACGTGCCCGGGTTGCGGGCTCGATTCCCAGTGTGGGATGTGCAGAAGGAAGCCGATCCATGATTCTCTCTCATCATTGAGGTTTCTATCTCTCTCTCTCTCTCTCCATTCCTCTCAGAAATCAATAAAAATATAAAAAATAAAAAGTAAGTACCACCAACTTTGTCAGACACAATGAGGCAATTCACTGCAACGGAACTCACATTTCAGAGTCGGGGCCCCGGCTAACCCCTCAGCATGAAGTGCTCCCGGGACACGTACACATACACTCACTTATACAGACACACAGATATACACAGACACACACACACAGAGATATACACACACACACAAATATACACACACACAGATATACAGACACGCACATATATATACACAGACACACAGAGATATACACAGACACACAGAGATATACACAGACACACACACAGAGAGATATATAGACACACACAGACATACACACAGAGATACACACACACAGATATACACACACAGAGATATATACACACACACAAATATACACACACACAGATATACACACACACAGATAGACAGACACGCACATATATATACACAGACACACAGAGATATACACAGACACACAGAGATATACACAGACACACACACAGAGAGATATATAGACACACACAGACATACACAGAGATACACACACACAGATATACACACACAGAGATACACAGACACACACAGAGATACACACACAGAGATACACAGACACACACACACACAGATACACAGACACACACACACAGAGATATACACAGACACACACAGATATACACAGATACACACACAGATATACACAGATACACACACGCAGGTACACACACAGATATACAGACACACACAGACATACACAGATAAACAGACACACACAGACACACACACAGATACACACACACACAGATATACACAGACATACACAGATACACAGACACACACACAGATACACACACACACAGATATACCCAGACACACACAGAGATACATACACACAGAGATATACACAGACACACACACAGACACACACACAGATATACAGACACACACAGACATACACACAGATACACACACACACAGATATACTCAGACACACACAGAGATACATACACACACAGATATACACACACAGAGATACACAGACACACACAGAGATACACACACAGAGATACACAGACACACACACACACAGATACACAGACACACACACACAGAGATATACACAGACACACACAGATATACACAGATACACACACAGATATACACAGATACACACACGCAGGTACACACACAGATATACAGACACACACAGACATACACAGATAAACAGACACACACAGACACACACACAGATACACACACACACAGATATACACAGACATACACAGATACACAGACACACACACAGATACACACACACACAGATATACCCAGACACACACAGAGATACATACACACAGAGATATACACAGACACACACACAGACACACACACAGATATACAGACACACACAGACATACACACAGATACACACACACACAGATATACCCAGACACACACAGAGATACATACACACAGAGATATACACAGACACACACACAGATACACACACACAGATATACACAGACACACACACAGATATACAGACACACACAGACATACACACAGATACACACACACACAGATATACTCAGACACACACAGAGATACATACACACACAGATACACACACACAGATATACACAGACACACACAGAGATACATACACACACAGATATACACAGACATACACAGATACACAGACACACACACAGATACACACACACACAGATATACCCAGACACACACAGAGATACATACACACAGAGATATACACAGACACACACACAGATACACACACACAGATATACACAGACACACACACAGATATACAGACACACACAGACATACACACAGATACACACACACACAGATATACTCAGACACACACAGAGATACACACACACAGATATACACACACAGAGATACACAGACACACACAGAGATACACACACAGAGATACACAGACACACACACACACAGATACACAGACACACACACACAGAGATATACACAGACACACACAGATATACACAGATACACACACAGATATACACAGATACACACACGCAGGTACACACACAGATATACAGACACACACAGACATACACAGATAAACAGACACACACAGACACACACACAGATACACACACACACAGATATACACAGACATACACAGATACACAGACACACACACAGATACACACACACACAGATATACCCAGACACACACAGAGATACATACACACAGAGATATACACAGACACACACACAGACACACACACAGATATACAGACACACACAGACATACACACAGATACACACACACACAGATATACCCAGACACACACAGAGATACATACACACAGAGATATACACAGACACACACACAGATACACACACACAGATATACACAGACACACACACAGATATACAGACACACACAGACATACACACAGATACACACACACACAGATATACTCAGACACACACAGAGATACATACACACACAGATACACACACACAGATATACACAGACACACACAGAGATACATACACACACAGATATACACAGACATACACAGATACACAGACACACACACAGATACACACACACACAGATATACCCAGACACACACAGAGATACATACACACAGAGATATACACAGACACACACACAGATACACACACACAGATATACACAGACACACACACAGATATACAGACACACACAGACATACACACAGATACACACACACACAGATATACTCAGACACACACAGAGATACATACACACACAGATACACACAGACACACACAGACATACACACAGACACACACAGACATACACACAGATATACACAGACACACACACAGATATACGCAGACACACACAGAGATACATACACACACAGATACACACACACAGATATACACACACACATCCTTTCTACCCCAGGGCTGCAGGCCTCCGTTGAAGCAGCAGCGAGCTCCCCTGCTCTCCCGCTGATCGTACAGAATCAGGAGGGAGGTGGGGTACATGGCAGGAGAAAACAGCCAACAAACAAGACTTTTCAGAAATTCCCTCTTGGGGAGCGGAAGCCTGGGCCGCCGCCAGAGACCTGACAGCGCCCCCTCCGCACCCCCCCCTCCCCCCCAGAGCCGGGCCCACCTGCAGCCACTCGGAGGCAGAGTTTTTCTCCGCGGTCCAGGCGTTGAACTTGCCCTGCTGGTCCAGCCGCGCGTAGTGGGGGTACCAGCTGAAGGAACTCAGGCCCCAGGTCCTGTAGATGCTGGAGGCCGTGATCTGCTTGTCAGGGATGGTTCTGTCCTTCATTCCCAGGGGTTCATCACATCCTGCTAACAAGGGGGGGATGGTAGAGCTAGGGTCCCCAGGCTCCCAGGGGTGTGAGCACCAGGCAACGAGGTGGGGAGAAGTGTGTGGATCCCACCAGCCCCTGGCATCCTCTGGGACAGCAGCTCCTCCTGCCTTTTAGAATCAACCGTCCTGCCCAGCCCGTGTGGCTCAGTGGTTGAGCATCGACCTGTGAACTGGGAGGTCAGGGTTCAATTCCCAATCGGTGTGTCTGGCTGGGGTGCGGGCTCGGTCCCCAGCATAGAGCGTGCGGGAGGCAGCCGATCGATGATTCTCTCTCATCATTGATGTTTCTCTCCCTCTCCCTTCCTCTCTGAAATCAATAAAAATATTTTTAAAAATTAAATTAACCATCCTTCGTTCTCACTGCCCGCCCGCCCACTCCTCCCTCAGCCACCTGCCCTCAGCTCCCACCCCTACCCGACTTGCCCTTCACCGATCACCTGCTACTCTTCCTTCTCTGCACCAGGGCAGGCCCTGATCGACCCACCACTTCCCACCCTCCTTCAAGGCCTGCCTGTGAGACACCTCCTCCAAGAAGCCTGCCCTGACCACCTCACTGGGGCAGGACTTGTCCCTCCTCTGGACTCTCAGCACTTCCTATATCACTCCTACAGTACTGCTGAGTCCTGGGATGATCATCCAGGACACGAGTAACAGCCATCTCACTGATTCAGTGCTCACTTCGGTCAATTCATCTCCCACACAGAAACCTGAAGATATTAGCCACCCCATTTGACAGGCGAGAAAACTGAGGCCGAGAGACAAACACTGTGCTAAGCCACACACACAAACCCCTGATTGCCACGCCACGCTGTGACATCGTCTCCACCATCCACACACCCACCCAGAGCCGTGAACAGGACTGCCAGCCGGAGAAAGTCAGAACTCCTGGGGCTCAGGGACCAACCTTGATCCTTGCCCAGCAGACCCTCTGTCGGCGTCTAGATCAGTGATGGCGAAAACCTATGACACGCGTGTCAGAGGTGACACGCGAACTCATTTTTTGGGTGGATTTTTCTTTGTTAAATGGCATTTAAATATATAAAATAAATATCAAAAATAGAAGTCTTTGTTTTACTAGGGTTGCAAAGATCAAAAAATTTCTCTATGTGACACGGCACCAGAGTTAAGTGGGGGTTTTTCAAAATGCTGACACGCCGAGCTCAAAAGGTCCGCCATCACTGGTCTAGAAGATTCCACACCCGACAGCTGGCATACTGTCCGACAGGCCTGTGAGGGCGGGCCTCGGGAAGGGGCCTGGGTTTCAATCAGGCCTGCCCCAAACACTCAGGCATGTGCCGGGCTGTTTTCTACTAGTCACGTGCACCTTCAGGTGGCCTTCAGAATAGCTGAAGGCTCCCAGGGGAGGGATGGGTGTGTCTCACATCTGGCGGGATCCCCAGTCCACAGCTGGTCTCCCTTGGGGTAACTGGGGGGGAGGGGGGGGCAGTGGGCCTGGAGAGCCAGCCGACTGGAATGGCTGGCAGGGCAAGGAGATGGCCCAGCCCTCAGGGAAGGAGACAGGGCACCCTCGCTTGTTCGGCTCGCCAGGCTCAGCCTGTCTCGGCCTGGAAGGGAGCCGGCTGGGACAGGACCGAACAGGCAACTGAAACCGCTAAGGCAGTGCTTCCCAACCTCTCTGTGGCCCTGCCCCACCTTAGCATCTCTAACATCCTATGCCCCCCAGGACCTGTAATTCTTATTATTCAAAAAGTGAGCTCCTATGTACGTGGAGGAAGCCTCAAAGGCCATGAACTTGGTCTAAACAAGCTTCCAAAGAACATGGCATCCATGAGATAGAAAGATAAAAGAACGAAAGGACAGTGGAAGGACGGAGGAAGAAATCACTAAGAAATTGTTTAAAAAAATAGTAATAGGAAGTGATAGGAAAAAACAGCAAATACAGTTTCAAAGTATAGAATAGAGAACTGAAATGCATAAATATGCCACCATATCTATTTATAGACTGTCTATGAGGCCCCTAGAACCAGAGGAAATGCAAAACATTCACTGTTAATAACTCATTCTCGGCCCTGGCTGGTTTGGCTCAGTGGATAGAGCGTCGGCCTGCGGACTGAAGGGTCCCAGTTTCGATTCCGGCCAAGGGCACGTGCCTGGGTTGTGGGCTTGATCCCCCATGGGGGGGGGGGGAGGGTGTGCAGGAGGCAGCCAATCAATGACTCTCTCTCATCATTGATGTTTCTATCTCTCTATCCCTCTCCCTTCCTCTCTAAAATCAATAAAAATATATTTTAAAAAAAAACTCATTCTGGAATTGCCCCCCCCTTAAAAATCAGATTGCCCCCCTGTGGGCGTGTGCCCCACGCGGGGAACCGCTGGCCTAAGGCTTCAGACTAGAACAGTGAGTAGGAAGGGACTCCAAGGACGGGACCCAGAGTCGGGACCCCCAGAAACTGCCTCTGCCCTTTACCGACGGCCAGCTTTCCTTTGGGCAGAAGGCA
The DNA here is from genome assembly GCF_963259705.1 of Myotis daubentonii. Classification (NCBI taxonomy): domain Eukaryota; kingdom Metazoa; phylum Chordata; class Mammalia; order Chiroptera; family Vespertilionidae; genus Myotis; species Myotis daubentonii. The sequence continues at coordinate 11,204,469 of NC_081860.1, read as the reverse complement.
ACGTCTTTTTCTCTTTTAATTTGTATTGAATGGCCGAAACCGGTTTGGCTCAGTGGATAGGGCGTCGGCCTGCGGACTGAAAGGTCCCAGGTTCGATTCCGGTCAAGGGCATGTACCTGGGTTGCGGGCACATCCCCAGTAGGAGATGTGCAAGAGGCAGCTAATCGATGTTTCTCTCTCATCGATGTTTCTAACTCTCTATCTCTCTCCCTTCCTCTCTGTGAAAAATCAATAAAATATATTTTAAAAAAAAAATAATTTGTATTGAATGTGTTGGGGTGACGCTGGTTAATAAAATTAGGTTGCAAGTGTACGATCCTGTAACACAGCATCTGCATATCGTGTTGTATGTTCACCAACCACAGCCCAGTCTCCTCCCATCCCCGTCTATCCCCCCTTCACCCTCCTCTCCCTCTGCCCACCCCCCTCTCACGCCGGTAATCACCATACTGTTGTCTGTGTCGAGGAGTGTTTTGTTTAGTTTTCTTTTTAACTTAATCCCTTCACCTTTTGCACCCAGAAGGCAATTCGTTAACTCCCCACTTACACAATTAGGCTCAAAAGGAAGTGGCCCTGGGAACACAGACTTAAGTTCACACTTTAAAAAAAAACAACAAAGAAACTAGCCCTGGCCGGTTTGGCTCCATGGATAGAGCGTCGGCCTGCGGACTGAAGGGTCCCGGGTTCGATTCCGGTCAAGGGCATGTACCTTGGTTGCGGGCACATCCCCAGTGGGGGGTGTGCAGGAGGCAGCTGGTCGATGTTTCTCTCTCATCGATGTTTCTAACTCTCTATCCCTCTCCCTTCCTCTCTGTAAAAAATCAATAAAATATATTTAAAAAAAAAACAAAAAACTAAACCCAGCCAGGCACACAGACGTCAGCTCTGAATGGTACTGGGTGGTATCTGAAATGGGGGTCACAGGAAGAAGTGCCACGGAAGGGAAAGGGGGCGCAAAGGGTGGGTCTTGGGGTAACACGAGAAAGGCAATCGGCCTTACAAGCCCTGCAGTTCCGCCAGTGGCCAGCAGGTGGCACTGTGGTTGCAAAAAAGCGGGACCCGCTACCTGGATCTCAGAGAAAACAGCTGAGCTGAGACAGGGAAGCTAGGCGGCCCAGCCCCCTGCACCCTGACCTCCCCCAATGGCGCGGTTTTTTCCTGGCTCAGAGGAAACCCGTCCCTTTCTTGTCCCCCATTCCTCTGTCTGGGACTGTCTCTGGAAATGGCAGCAGGAAGCACCAGCTACCCTAGAAGCTTCTGTTTCTCTTAAATGCAGACAAACTGGAGTTTTTTGCAGGGTGGGAGGGGCGGGGGGTGTGGAGAGTAAAAGTACTGGATGGGTAGATGCCAGAAACCCAGGGATCTAGATCAAGTTTTAATGCCTGCCAGCTGTGTGCCCCTGATAAATAATTTATCTGGGCCCTAGCCCATTTGGCTCAATGGATAGAGCATCAGCCTGCAGGCTGAAGGGTCCTGGTTGGATTCCAGTCAAGGGCATGCAGTGAGGCAGCCAGTCCATGATTCTCTCTCATCATTGATATTTTTAACTCTCTCTCCCTCTCTCTTCCTCTCTGAAATAAATAAGAATATATTTTTTAAAAATACTAATAATTTGCCCAGCCGGCGTGGCTCAGTGGTTGAGCATCGACCTATGAACCAGGAGGCCACGGTTCGAGTCCCGGTCAGGGCACAGGCCCGGGTTGCAGGCTCGATCCCCAGTGTGGGGCGTGCAGGAGGCAGCCGATCCATGATTCTCTCTCATCATGGATGTTTCTAACTCTCTCTCCCTCTCTCTTCCTCTCTGAAATAAATAAGAATATATTTTTTAAAAAACACTAACAATTTATCTGGGCCTCACTTTCCTCATTCATTCACTCCTTCATCAAGTATTTATCCAGGCACCGTTCTAGGCACTGGGAATCAAGCAGTGGACAAATCAGAATTCAGTAACAATACTGTGAGAACGGAAGTGGCGTCTCTTTTGTCCTCTCCCCACCAGAATGCCATGGGTTGGCACAGAGAGGATCATACCCGGGCAGGGCTGCTGACGGCCGGGTGACCCCTCTCGTGTGCCTCTGCTGAGTGAGCCGGGGCCTTGGGCCTTGCTGCAGCCCTGCCCAGCTCAGCTTGGCTGAGAAGAGAGGCCAGCCCCTGGGACGGACCCCAGCAGCCAGCACTCACCATTCACCTCGCAGCCAAGGAGCTCAAAGCGCAGGGTGCAGCCCCGGTGGCAGCCAACGGGCATCAGCCTCACGTACTGCAACTCTTGAGGGACGTCAAACATGTTGACCTTCAGGCCATTGTTGTCCACGTTCCCCGTAAATACCTAGGAGAGAGAGAGAGACACACACACAGAGTAGAGCAGCGGTTCTCAACCTGTGGGTCGCGACCCCTTTGGCGGTCGAACGACCCTTTCCCAGGGATCGCCTAAGACCATCCTGCATATCAGATATTTACTTGACGGTTCATCACAGTAGCAACATGACAGTTGTGAAGTAGCCACGAAAATAATGTTATGGCTGGGTCACAACATGGGGAACTGTATTTAAAGGGCCAGAAGGTTGAGAACCGCTGGAGTAGAGGGACGGTCAATGGGGGCAGGCCCCCTTCCTGGGATTGCCCCTTTCCTCCTAGGGCCTAGGGGGTGGGCAGGTGGGCTTAGCAGGGACTCGGCCCTTCCCCTGGCCACGCCCTCAAGATCCCCCTTGTCGCACCTTCCTTGGTCATCCCGGTGCCCGGGCACGAACCCCCGTCTTGCACACAGGGCCACCTATCAATCTACAGGGTGCCTGTGCGAGTTCGGAAAAGACACTCCTTTCTCAAGCCGTTTTATTGTAACAGTTTTCCCACAGGTGGAAGCACACAAACATATGTCCCCGTGGTGAATGGGCTCACCTGCTAGTGATATCCTTGAGCCTGACACCTGCACGGCTGTATGTGGTGGCGCTGAAGGCTCAGAGTGCACCCCAGCTCCCCTACCCCCCAGCATCCCCCCACCCCCCGCAACAGGTCACTGTTGAGTCTCACTATTCTCATCTATAAAGTGGGGCTATTGCCCTGGCTGGTTTGGCTCAGTGGATAGAGCATCGGCCTATGGACTGAAGGGTCCCAGATTCCATTCTGGTCAAGGGCACGTACCTAGGTTGCAGGCTCAATCCTTGGCCCCAGAGGCAACCAATCAATGTGTCTCTGCCTCTCTCTCTCTCTCTCTCATCAATGTTTCTCTCTCACTGTCTCTCCCACTCCCTTCCACTCTCTCTAAAAAAAAAAAAAAAAAAAAAAAAATCAATGGAGCCCAGCAGGTGTGGAACCAGAAAGTCATGGTTCGATTCCCGGTCAGGGCACATGCCTGGGTTGCGGGCTCCATCCCCAGTGTGGGGCGTGCAGGAGGCAGCCGATCCATGATTCTCTCTCATCATTAATGTTTCTCTCTCCCTCTCCCTTCCTCTCTGAAATCAATAAAATATATATTTTTTAAAATATCAATGGACAAATATCCTTGAGTGAGAATTAACAACAACACCAAAATAAAAACCTTTAAAAAAATTAGAAATAGAACTATCATACGCTCCATCAATCCCACTTCTGGGTATATATCCAAAGGATAAGAAAAAAAAATAATAATGATAATAAATAAAGTGAGGCGATTTACTTGTAACCACAAAACATGGGAATAATCTGGGTTTCCAATTTCTGGCAGCAAAGATGACCTGGAAGACCCCGGTCCCCTCGTGGCCAATCACCCAGGCTACCCTCGCCTCAGTGGGGGCCCCGGGTGCTGACCACAGCCCTCCTTACGGCCCAGGCCTCCTCACCTTGTCTCCTGAGTTCGCGTCGTCCTGGATGAACCTGAACTTTTTCCCATCGAGGCTGTACGCCACCTTGAACACCTTCACGTACTCGGCTCTGCCTGCGCGGCTGGCGCCCTGCGTCACCACGCCCGACACCTGCATTCTCCGTAGCAGGTTCACCTGGACCCAGGGTGGGCAGGACGGGACACTTAAAACTCCCGCGTCCCTTCTACCTCCTCCTCTCCCCCCACCCAGAGCAGGGGCAGTGCAAGCAGGATAAGTGGTGGATGGAGTCTCTCTCGTCCCACCCTCTCAGGACTGGGGACCCAGTGCTCTGGGAAGCCCAGAGGATGGACAAGGCCCCCAGAGACCTCATCCAGTGCAAACAGCCCCTCCACAGCCTGGGCTCGGCTCCCCCTCCCCCCGCCCACCTACTCCAAGCCCCCCAAGGCTGCCCTCCATTACAGGCACTTCATCTGGAGCAGTGGTCGGCAAACTGCGGCTCGTGAGCCACATGCGGCTCTTTGGCCCCTGTAGTGTGGCTCTTCCACAAAATACCACATGCGGGCGCACACGGACAGCGCGATTGAAACTTCGTGGCCCATGCGCAGAAGTCGGTATTTTTGTGGAAGAGCCACACTCCAGGGGCCAAAGAGCCGCATGTGGCTCGCGAGCCGCAGTTTGCCGACCACTGATCTGGAAGAACCTGCTACCTTGATACCTGGACCCCCTGATGAACCCTCCCACAGTGACCCCCAAATGCAGGCACACTCATCTCACCTTTTCTCCTCCCATCATGCCCCCCCCCCAGCCCCCCGCTTCCATACCTGGATCCAGGGTTTCCGATCGTAGTTGCTGGCTGTCCAGGCGTTGACGATGCCCGAGCGGTGCAGGCGGGCCAGCTCCGGGGCCCAGCGCTGCAAAGCCATGAAGCCCCAGTGCACGGACGAGGCGGAGATCTGCCGGTCAGCGATGGCCCCTGTCTCCATGCCCAGGGGCATGGCGCACCCTGCAGGGAGGGAGACGGCAGTCGGGTGGCCACCCTCGCAGGCGGGACCCAGAGGACGAGAGAATAGGAAGGCAGACGGCGTGGCCTCTGCCAACGACCCAGAACAGAGACCACAGGGGACAAGGAGGCCCAAGAGGAGGTACCGGGAAAGGGTGCGCAGTGCGCGGTGAGGACGCAAGCACAGCACCCAGGTCTGTACGCGTGAGGCTGCCGTGATTGACAGCTGGAGGGTCCTATCAGGAGGACCACTGCACCCAGCCCCGCCCCTGGCCCCCCCAGGACGGCTTTGGGAGAAGGGGCACCTCAGATGGCAGTGGGCTGCCCATAAAGCAATAAGCACACCCATAAGCAAATGCGTGTGGAGTCTTCTAGAACCCCATATGGCACGAGTTTTCTGGTGGGACCTGAAGGCCGTTCTGATTTCTCTCGGACCCTCTGCCCTTTCCAACTGCTGGTCCTGCCCCAGCCACCTGCCCAACCGCCCCTGGCCGAGGCCCCATGCCTTCACCATCACCCCAGCGAAGTGGTCAAGGGGTGAGCCGTTCTCCTGGCTCCCAGCAGAGAATCCAGGTTCAGGCCGCCCTACACCGCCGCACCCCAGGCTCACGCAGGGAGAATGGGGTTCAAAGTGGGGCCCCAGGGTCAGAGCCGCCAGTGGCTGAGCCTATCCTCACACCCCATGTGCCTGCCCCCTTAAGGGCTCAAACATGCGTTCTTGAGGCTTGTGGGATCCTTGTAGGCTCCCAGGAAACATAGCACATAACAAGGAGGGGGGGCTGCAGCCCTAGCCGGTTTAGCTCAATGGATAGAGCATCGGCCTGCGGACCAAAAGGTCCCGGGTTCGATTCCAGTCAAGGGCATGTACCTTGGTTGCAGGCTCCTCCCCTGGCCCGGGCCCTGGTCAGGGCACAAGCAAGAGGCAACCAATCCATGTGTTTCTCTCACATCGATGTTTCTGTCTTTCCCTCTCTCTTCCACTCTCTCTAAAATCAATGGAAAAATAGCCTCGGGTGAGGATTAACAAAAAAAAAAAGGGGGGGGGGGGCTGCTCGGCCTCTGTAGACGCCTCCTGCCTCGCCCAGGTGCCACCCGTCTAGGGCAGACCCCAGGCCAGAAGGCACAGGAGGCTAGGTGGGTAATTCCAACTCAGGCACACACCCATGGTTACCTCGGCGCCCAGCACAGTAATTAGTGGGCCCACCTGTCCCCCACCCACGGCTGTCTGCGTGGCGAGCCCCCCCTCACCCCCACACACACACACTCCCCACACATTCCTGCACCCAGGATGTCAAACACATTGGCCTCAGCCCAGGGCCCATGCCTGTGAGGTGAAGGGCATCATTTAACCGGCTCCCCCGACAGGGCCGTGTCCCCTCGTCTGTCTGAGGACCACCTCCTGCCCCCTGCCCAGGATGCTCAGGGACAGACACAAAGGACTGCAGAAGTCCGCCCCACCCCCGCACCCACCCCTGGGCCTGGGCGTGGACTTTTCACACCTGACCAGGAGGGAGGCCAGGAGAGCCACGGCGGGCGGTGTCAGCTGGGCCCACCCAGGGCCATTCTGCCGGGTAAGCAAGCAGGCCGGCTTTCTGCATGTGCCCGGCTATGCTGGGCCTCTGACTGTAAGGCAGTGGTTCTCAACCTTCTGGCCCTTTAAATGCAGTTCCTCACGTGGTGACCCAACCATAACATTATTTTCGTGGCTGCTTCATCACTGTCATGTTGCTACTGTGATGAATCGTCCTGTAAATATCTGATAGGCAGGATGGTCTTAGGCGACCCCTGGGAAAGGGTCGTTCGGCCGCCAAAGGGGTCGCGACCCACAGGTTGAGAACCGCTGATGTAAAGGGCCAGCCCAGCCTCCCCAGGCCCCGCCCTCCTCACCTCCATAATGAGGCCGAAGGTCAAACATGGGCCAGGAGCTGTCAGGCCCTGAGGCCCAAGCTTCATTGACTGACCTCCCGGGCTCCAAAAGATGAAAAATGTGTTTGTTTTCCCCTCTTGGTAGAAAAACCCCAACATTTGCCCGAGCCGGGTTGCTCAGTGGTTAGACCATCGGCCTGCAGACTGAAGGGTCCCAGGTTGGGTTCCGGTCAAGGGCCCATGCCTGGGTTCAGGGCTCGATCCCCAGCAGGGAGTGTGCAGGAGGCAGCCAATCAATCATTCTCTCTCATCATTGATGCTTCCATCCCTCTCTCCCTCTCCCTTCCCCTCTGAAATCAATAAAAGTCTATAAACAAAAACAAAACAAAAAAGAAAGAAAACCCCCAACACTTAACCCTGATGCTCTTTATCTGGTTCATGGGGACCCAGGAAACGGCGCTCGCACGATTCAGGGGCCACCATCCCCCCTCACTCCCCCTGCAGGGACATCTGGCCTGGCCTGCAGCCCCAGGAAAGAAGCCAGGAGAGGAGCAACCAAACCCCGCCCCCAACCTATGGCCTCACATAGGCTCTGACCTACCCTCAATCTACCCAGAGGAGGCCCTGACACAGGGGCTAATGACACCAGACATGGCCTGGCTGCCAGGACTGTGGCTCAGGGTCACCACCACCCCCCCACCGCTCCCCCCGACGGGGCAGGCCCCAGATACTCACTGCTCTCACAATGGACGCCCGTGTAGCCTTGCTGGCACTCACAGACATACTGTTGGAAGACATCGCCACGGAGTGCCTCCTCATCAAGCGCCTGGCATTCGGCATCATTGCGGCAGGGGTTTGGGAAACAGGGACCTGGGTAGGAGGAGGCAGGTCAGATGGGCAGGTGATCAGGAAAGAGGGGGAGGGGACGGGGGGGGGTGGACAGGGGGTTGGCGGAGGCAGACAGCAAAGAGACAGACAGCAACCATTGGACCTAGCCCAAAGGGACCCTCTGCCTAAGCTCCGCCCACTGCCCACCTCCCTCTCCCAGGCCTTCCCTTCCTCCCCCCCCCACACCCTGCCTGGTGGGGCCAGAGCCAGCCTGGGGCCAAGGAGGGTCCTGTGTGGGTGGATCAGCCCAAATCAAGGAAGCACCCAGCTTTTGCAAGGGGCTCGCGGGGACGGGGGACTGGGGACGGGGGACGGGGCGGGTTCCAGGGAAATGCTGCCTGACAACCGACAGGTGTGGGGGACACTGCCCACTGCAACACGGACCCGGCTCACCCCAGCAGCCTGGGCTGCGACTGGGAGCGAGGGGAGGCGGAGGGAGGCGGACCGGCTCACCCCAGCAGCCTGGACTGCGACTGGGAGCGAGGGGAGGTGGAGGGAGGCAGGTACCTTTCTCAGTCTCGTTGCAAATGGGCCCCGTAAAGCCTTCTGGGCAGAGGCAATAGAAGGGGAGCTCGTCCTGTGACAGGCAGGTCCCACCGTTCAGGCACTCGATGGAGTCACAGAAGTCACCTGCAGCGGCAGCTCCAGCTCAGGAACAAATTCCTTCGCACAGTAAATGCTTGGGGGGCCCACTACCATGTACGTAAGTGCTGGGCCCCCGAGACAGAGAAATCAGGCGTAGCCCGGGCCTCAAGGCGTCAAGGGGACCAGTGAATGGGGGTGACGGGCCCCGTGAGCCTACACAAGGGGCCACTTTCCAGTGATTTCTGCCAGGGAGACTGCGGTTCTAAAAGACGGGGTGAGGGGTGCACCAAGCAGGGGAATGAGGAGAGGACATGCTAAAGAAAGGCAGGCCCGGCTGGCATGGCTCAGTGATTGAGCACTGAGCTATGAACCAGGAGGTCATGGTTCGATTCCCAGTCAGGGCACATGCCCGGGTGGCAGGCTCAATCCCCAAGGGGGGCAATACAGGAGGCAGCCGATCCATGATTCTCATCATTGATGTTTCTCTCTCTCTCCTTCTCCCTTCCTCTCTGAAATCAATAAAAATCTATTTATTAAAACAAAAAACAAAAAGGTAGAAGCACAGAGAGCCGGGTACACTGGGAGACCAGTAAGACAGCTAACCAGGTGGGCTGGGACCAGACTGGAAGGGACAGTATGAATGGCAACTTTAGACTTTTCTACTTGCACACCTAGGGCTCATCACCTTCCTTCAGCCTCCCTACCATGCCCCACCGGAAATAAGCAAACCAGAGATCCTCACTTGGGACAGGGGGATGGGGACCCTGGTTCCAATTCCGAGAAGGGAACTGTGATCTGCCGAGCTGGGCTGGCCTCGCCTGGGCTGGGGAGGCACTTGGGAGTGACACAAAGATCCCTCCGGCTGCTGGGTGGACAGGTGACAGGATCGGGGATCTAGGGGACCAGGAGAGCATCGGGGTCGCTGCCCCAGGCCTCCAGGTGAGAAAGGAAGGCAGAGGGGGTGAGGAGGGCAGGCGGATGTGAGACACACTGGACCAGGACCTCAGACGCGGGAGGAGGGCTGGTGAGGACATCACAGCCTCCGCTGGGGGCCTGCCTGGGTGGCCGATGTGCACGATTACCCTGGTGAACGGGGTGAGCCAGGCCTGGAGGAGGGGCTTCTGACCTTAGCGTTCCCGGGGGGCTCCCCCGGGCCCCACACCTGTTCCGGGTAAGACACGAGAAACATTTGTTCCTCCCCGAAAGTCTGGCCATGCCAGGCTGGAGGGCCCTCCTCCTGGAACCCCAAAATCCCCGCGAGCCGGGCCGGGCTGCAGGGAAGGGAATACCGTTAATGAGCTACGGAGCCCTCAGAACTCCACCTTTGCACAGGCCTTCTCTGGAGCTTAGGCGGCTCCCCACGCGCTATTAGTCACTGGCTTTAAATAGCAGGTTAATCCCCTCCCCTGACCTGGCGGGCGGCGGCTGGCGGCTCGGGCACAGACAGGGCCTTGGTAATGGCCAGAGTCCTGGGCTCCGGTCCCAGCAAAGTCCAACTGCGCTTCCTCGCCCTCCCAGGTGGCTGCCCGGCCACGTGGTCCAGGGGGGGAAAAGGGAAAAGATGGGGACAGGGTGCCTCCTTCCCCTGGAGGCCCAAGACTGACTCACCTGGGGCACAGCAGCCTGGGGACTTCCCCGTCCCAGGAAAAGCCAGATCACCCCCCCACACACACACCCCACCCCGACTAACTTAACCACCTTTGGGATTTCAGGGTCCTGCCCTTTTGGTACATTTCTCCAGGCTGCGGGGACTGAGAGGAACGGGAAGGGACAAGACCCAGGTCTCTAAGGGTTACTGAGGGGAGCCACCAGCTCCCCAGTGCGTGGGAGCCTGGCATGCCCTCAAAGGCTTCTTGCCGCAGGCGCGGGGTCAGGGGTCAGACTGTCACGGATGGCAGAGCCAGGCCTCTTCTGTGACCCGCCCACCCCCTGGCTTCAGTCAGTCGTGGAAGTGATGGAGGGGGCGCCCCGCCTGAAGGGGTTGCCCACCCACCTCCTTTCCCGGGTCCTGGAGGAGGAGGACTGCGGGGCCCCGCAGCCAAGGGGATAGGGCATCCCAGGACCCGCCTGCGGGAGGCCCGTTTGGTGGAGGGAGGCCTCCTGGGCTGGGGAGGAGGACCAGGGGAGATACAACAGCAGACCAAGGCCACGGAAGGAGTCCGGACAGGAAGCCAGCCTGGCCGGCCGCAGCAGGATGCAGCCCTTTTCCGAGGCCTTCCCCAGCCTGGGAATCCTCTAGAGCCCAGGCATCCCACCCACTTCCCCGCCCTCCCTCCTCTTATCGCTGGTGAGCGCCGCGCCACGCCACGCGCGCGCGCGCGCGCGGGCGGAAATCTCCAAGGATCGGACCTGCGGCCAGAGCTTGGGAGGGAGTTCGCTGCCCGGGAGGGAAGTTAGTTGGCCGGAGACTGATCAGGACCGGAGTCCGAGAAACTTGCAGTTGCAAGGCGCGCGCGCAGGGCGGTCACAGTGCAATGGCCTCATGATACAGATGGGGAAAGAGAGGCCCTCCACAGCGGATTCCTTTGTTGTGTTGCAGCCACCTCCCCGGGGATGGCTGGGCTGTCACCCCGTGTCCCGAGCCACCGCCCGGCGCCCCAGCCTCTCTCGCCGACCAAAATTCCCCGGTGCGGAGACGCCGGGAGAGGCCGAGCGCAGCGCGGCCGCCAGCGGAGGCGCAGCCGGGGGGAGGTCGCCCCTCGGCCCCGCGAAGGCTCCCAGCCCAAGTTTGTCAACAGTGGAGGTGGAGGGAGGGCGCCGCGCCGAACTTCCGAGCGGAGAGGAGGGGCGAGGGCGGCGCGATCACTCACCAGAGCCGGCGAAGAGGCCGGAGGCGCAGAGCAGCGCGCCGCAGAGCGCGGCCAGCAGGCGGGGGCCCGGCATGCTGCGCACAAGTGGGGGACCCGGCGCCGGACTGAAGATCGGGACGTGCAGACAGAGCGCGGGCTCTCACTCCTGCTCCAGGACCGGAATAAATCAGGCAGCGCTGCACCTCCCACTGGCCCGCGAGCTCCGCCCAGGCCGGCCAGGGGCGGACTCGGGGCGGAGCTCCGCAGCAGGGAGTGAGGGCGGGATGGGGGTGGTGGTGGTGGTGAGGGGAACCCAAGGGGTCCTCGCCTCCCATCTCCTGCCCGGCCACGCCCGCCCGGCCTCTGGATTGGGGCTGGTGTGACCTGGCGCCCGGTCTAAATAGACTGGACAGGCCAGAGCGCAGATGGAGTTGTTTGGGTTTTAGCTGTATTTTTTTTTTTTTTACTTTAGACTTAAATAGCTAAACCCTATGCATCATACTAAGGAAAGTTGCAAGCACACTGAATACCAGCTTCACTTATCAGATTGGCAATGGCAAGGAGGAGGTGAGGAGCCCCTGTCAGCAGCAGGCTGTGGCGAACAGGCCCCAGCAGGCACTGTCGGAGGGCGTGCCAATTGGTTCAGCTTCCCCAGGGAGCGACCGGGTAATCCCTGTCAAAGTGACAGGCGCGGAGCCCAAGAGGCTTAGCAATTCCACGTGGAGGAATCCATCCTACGCAGGTGGCCCTGGCTGGTGTGGCTCAGTGGATAGAGCCCCCGCCTGCGGACTGCAAGGTCCGGGTTGGGTTCCGGTCAGGGGCAGGTGCCCCGGTTGCCGGCTGGGTCCCCAGTAGGGGGCGTGCAGGAGGCAGCCCATCCCTGATTCTCCCTCATCGTTGAGGTTTCCATCTCTGTCTCCCTCTCCCTTCCTCTCTGAAGTCAATAAAAATATATCGGAAAAAGAATAAATAAAAAAGAAACTCACATGATGTGTATTCAAAGGAAACAGCACATCCTAGCAGCATCCTTTGACATAGAGTTGATAGGCGGCGGCCCTCTCCCAACCTCCCTTCCCCTCCCCTTGCGCCCCCCTCCCCCTGACCTCCCCCCCACACCCCTCCACGCCAGGAAAACACGAGCGGTCGCTGCGCTGCCTCCACGGCCGCCTACCCACGGCGAACCGGCCCCAACGGCCCGTTCCCTCGCTCCTCTCCTAAGGCTGCCCCGAGCGCCACGGGCGCCCGCCCCCCGCCACCCCCGCACGCTCCCGGCTCGGCTCGCGGGCACCTGGCTGCTGCGAGGCGCCACGCACCAGGCCTCCGGTCCCCGCAGCGCCGCCCGCAGGCCGTTTCCGATGCATTGCATCCTTGAAGAGCATCGGCAGAAGAGGAAGGAAACGATGGGTGAGGAAACATACACTCAGTAGCTCTTCTTCCCGCAGTGAGAAAATGCTTCGAAAGCTAAGCTGCTGCGAAATGATGGCCATTGTCTGTGATCGCACCATTCGTGTCCAGGACAAAATTTGCCAGGTACTAGCAGTTTGCCGTGATTTTTTTTCTCCGCACCAGACTTGTAAGCCAAGCAGAGGATGAGGACAAGAATGTGTTGGAGACCGAGCTGGTTTGGCTCGATGGATAGAGCATCGGGCCTGCGGACTGAAAGGTCCCGGGTTCGATTCCGATCAGGGGCACATGCCCGGGTTCTGGGCTCGATCCCCAGTAAGGGGCGTGCAAGAGGCAGCTGATCAATGATTCTCACCACTGTTTCTAACTCCCTCTCCCTTCCTCTCTGAAATCAATATATATATATATATATATATATATATATATATATATATATATATACATATATATATATATATATATATATATATATATATATATTTTAAAGAATGTGTTTGAGTCGAAACCGGTTTGGCTCAGTGGATGGAGCATCAGCCTGGGGACTGAAAGGTCCCAGGTTCGATTCCGGTCAAGGGCATGTACCTGGGTTGCCGGCACATCTCCAGTGGGAGATGTGCAGGAGGCAGCTGATCAATGTTTCTGGCTCTCTATCTCTCTCCCTTCTTCTCTGTGAAAAATAAATAAAAAAAGAAAAAAAAAAGAATGTGTTTGATTTGCATCTTGTTACAGTTACTGGTTTTATCCCCCTTCTAGAATATGCTTACACGGCCACTCTGGCAATTAACACAGAAAATATTGATGTGCTGGCTGCAGCCAGCTACTTGCAAATGTGTAGTGTTTGCTAGCACCTGCTCAGAGTTCATGAAATCAAGCATTTTATGGAATACAGCCAACAGCCAACCGGAAAAGGGTCTCGGGGCTGGACAACAAAAATAACTCTACCTGCAGTTTCATTTCTGGAGATGGAAGCCTTTCACCAGTGTCCTCAGAGTGCACCGTGGTAGAAAGAACTATTCCAGCGCTGGCCGGTTTGGCTCAGTGGATAGAGCGTCGGCCTGCGGACTGAAGGGTCCCAGGTTCGATTCTGGTCAAGGGCACATGCCTGGGTTGTGGGCTCAATCCCCAGTAGGGGACCTGCAGGAGGCAGCTGATCCATGGTTCTCTCTCATCATTGATGTTTCTATCTTTCTCTTCCTCTCTGAAATCAATAAAAATATATACTTTAAAAAAAAAAAAAAAAACTATCTCGCCCTAACCGGTTTGGCTCAGTGGATAGAGCATCAGCCTGCATACTGAAAGGTCCCAGGTTCGATTCCAGTCAAGGGCGTGTACCTTGGTTGCGGGCACATCCCCAGTAGGAGGTGTGCAGGAGGCAGCTGATCGATGTTTCTCTCTCATCGATGTTTCTAACTCTCTATCCCTCTCCCTTCCTCTCTGTAAAAAAATCAATAAAATATATATTAAAAAAAAAACTATCTCTAAGAGGCTGGTTTACAATTATTGGTCAACACTGTCCAACTCCATCAATGTAAAAAGGAGAGAAAAGGCTGCCGGCCGCCCCTCCCCCTCTGCTTTCCAGCATTTGGGAGCGCAGACATCACATGCGCTTGAGCAGAATAGCACAGCGGCCCCACACTCGCGGCCTTGACACTCGCGGCCTGCAAACACACACCCTCCTTCCCAAAGCCGCTGCTCGGCGCACCCATGCTCTGTGAGCAAACATCCCTGCCCAGGGACCAAACAACCCGCTTTTGTTGCCAAGCCGAAGGCCAAGGGCCAGGGGCTAGTGCTGGGGAATAAATACACTCTCAGTTTCAAAAACGCAAAAGTGTTTTCTGGCTGAAACCAGAAAGGTGGGTGGCATTCTGAGGTCCCTTTATGGGAATTTTCTTGCTTCGTCTGGGGCTTCAATTAACCACTGTCCTCCCTGATGTCTCTGGCGACTACCCCCCCCTAATTTCCCCTCCTCTGACGCCTGAAGCCGGACACTCAGAACCAGCCAAAGGTCCCCTCTTCACAGCTGAGCGGCTTCCAGACGTATCTTCTCACCCACCGGCCGCTGCACAAGAATTAGAGCTGGATCCAAGCCCCCGCTTCACGTCTTACCTGTCTGATGACCCCTGCCCAGCTGCTCCTCAGGCTCCCTCCTTTCTTTTTATTTACTTTCTACTTTTTTAAAAATATATTTTTGTTATTGATTTCAGAGCGGAAGGGAGAGGGAGAGAGAGAGAGAAACATCAATGATGAGAGAAAATCATTGACCGGCTGCCTCCTGAACACCCCCTACTGGGATGGAGCCCGCAACCCGGGCATGTGCGCTTCACTGGAATTGAACCCAGGACCCTTCAGGCCCACACTCTATCCACTGAGCCAAACCAGTTAGACCTACTTTTTATCTTTTTAAAATATATTTTTTATTGATTTCAGAGAGGAAGGGAGAGGGAGAGAGAGAAACATCAATGATAAGAGAAAATCATTGATCTGCTGCCTCCTGAGCACCCCCTACTGGGGATCGAGCCCGCAACCCGGGCATGTGCCCTTGACTGGAATTGAACCCAGGACCCTTCAGTCAGCAGGCTGATGCTCTATCCACTGAGCAAAACTGGTTAGGGCTTCTTTTTATTTTTTTTTAAATATATTTTTATTGATTTTAGAAAGAAAGGGAGAGGGAGAGAGAGATAGAAACATCGATGATGAGAGAGAATCCTTGATCGGCTGCCTCCTGCAAGCCCCCTACGGAGGATTGAGCCTGCAACCCGGTGTTAGGTCTGATCAAATAATTGAATCAATACCCCTCCCCTGGGAACTGACCCTTAAGCCACTTCACAACGGACATCCACCTTCACTTAGACCACATTCCACTTGCTAAGGCCACTACCTCTCCCCTCTCTACCTTCCCAGGATCCAGACCTGCACAGAGAATTCTCCGTCCGACAAGAGTCCGTCTAGAGCCCTAACCCAGGGGTCCTCAAACTTTTTAAACAGGGGGGCCAGTTCACTGTCCCTCAGCCCGTTGGAGGGCCAGACTATAGTTAAAAAAAAAAAGCTATGAACAAATTCCTATGCACACTGCACATATCTTATTTTGAAGTAAAAAAACAAAGGTTTTCGGCGGGCCGCATGTGGCCCGCGGGCCGTAGTTTGAGGACCCCTGCCCTAACCGGTTTGGCTCAGTGGAAAGAGCGTCGGCCTGGGGACTCAAGGGTCCCAGGTTCGATTCCGGCCAAGGGCATGTACCTTGGTTGCGGGCACATCCCCAGTAGGGAGAGTGCAGGAGGCAGCTGATCGATATTTCTAACTCTCTATCCCTCTCCCTTCCTCTCTGTAAAAAATCAATAAAATGTATTTTTTTTTAAAGAAAAAAAGCCTGCCTAGAGTCCTTTAAAAACCTCTGACTCCCCTTCTTTGGGGGCTGGCGCCATTTTGGGGCTCAGCCCATCTGGTTTTCCAGGTGACCTGATAAATGCATAATTCTTTACCCCTTTTGGCCTCCTGTGTCCCTCCTTCAGTGACCCTAACATATGCCCTGACCGGGAATCGAACCGTGACCACCTGGTTCATGGTTAGACACTCAACCACTGAGTCATAACGGCCGAGCAGGCGCCTTTATTTTCTTCCTTCAGAGTCTGTCTCCTTTCTTCCTTCCCAGGGGGTTAATGGCACCAAGGGGAGTGGCCTCGCCGCTGGCCCAGAGCGGTTCTAGCAGCCTGCATCTGCTGCGGACAAGAAACACGCCCACACCTGGGTTGGATGGGTACTTGCTCTGCTGAGTAGAGAGGAAGTGAAAGAAAGGCCTTAGAAAGATCTATTTTTATAAGGCCCTGATCAAAGCCTTTCTAACTGGGCCAGCTGGACATCTGGACACTCCATCATCTCACGCCTGAGTCCAGAGCAAGGCCATTGCCAGAAGAACATCAAGTCCTTTCCTGGAAGTGGAATTCAGGAAGGCCTGGGGCAAGGGCCCAGGCTGGGCAGGGTGGCGGGCGAGCTGTCAGTAAAATCCAGGCCAGGAGAGCTGGTCAGTGGCTAACCCAGCTGTGGGCAAACTACGGCCCGCGGGCCGGATCCGGCCCGTTTGAAATGAATAAAACTAAAAAAAAAAAAGACCGTACCCTTTTATGTAATGATGTTTACTTTGAATTTATATTAGTTCACACAAACACTCCATCCATGCTTTTGTTCCGGCCCTCCGGTACAGTTTAAGACCCTATTGTGGCCCTCAAGTCAAAAAGTTTGCCCACCCCTGGGCTAACCCCATCAGCACCACCATCGCCAGCACCAGCCTCTCCAGTTCCTCCCCTCTTCTCATCCCTCAGCTGGACGTGCGTGAGGCAGGGTAATAAGAAGCTAGAAGGGCCCTGGCCGCTGTGGCTCAGTGGATAGAGCGTCGGCCTGAGGACTGAAGGGTCCCAGGTTCGAATCCCATCAAGGGCACATGCCCAGGTTGTGGGCTTGATCCCTGGTGTGGGGCGTGCCGGAGGCAGCCGATCCATGATTCTCTCTCATCATTGATGTTTCTCCTCTCTGAAATCAATAAAAATATCTTTTAAAAAAAAAATTCACTGAGCATCTGCCAAACTGTGTAGTGTGATGACCCATTTAGAAGCCCAGAGTTGGTATAAAGAAGATTTTAAGCTGGAGACATTTGAGATTCAACAGATACAAAAAGAAGCCTCTGGAAACTTACCTATCTGACCACAAACAGAAACTTCTGAGAAATTAGGATCGCCATCAATTCCCTCTTCGAGGTGGGTCTACTCCCAGGAAAGGGAGTGAGAGTAACCCTACTATAAATCTGGTCCGTAGTTTCATGGCCCTGAAGGAGACAGAAAGCTTTTTGTTTGTTTTAATCCTCACCCGAGGATATTTTTTCATTGTTATTTAGAGAGAATAGAAGAGAGAGGGAGGGACAGATAGAAATATCTATGCGAGAGGAACATATCGATTGGTTGCCTCCTACAGGAGCCCCGACCAGGGCCGAGGCCAGAGAGGAGCCTGCAACCGAGGTATGTGCCTTTGACCGGAATCGAACCCTGGACCCTTCAGTCCGCAGGCCGAGGCTCTACCCAGTGAGCCACACCGGCCAGGGCCCATAGAAGCTTTTTATTTCCCTTCCCTTTCCCCGGCTAAATTAGACAGATAAGCCCCTAATTCTCACCCCAACTTGGAGTTAGTCATCATTGAGCAAGCCTGTGTGTAAATCAAGTCTACTCTCTTGTTAATCTGTCTTTTGTAAATGTAATTCACAGGCGCTCAGATACAGAACCCAAGAGGGTAGAGAAAATGTTTTTATTCTTCCTTCCCAACAATGCTTTGTACTAAATCTTGTTTTACCCTCCAGTTCTGAGCAGGGCCTGGAGCCCCTAATGACCTCACCTAGCATTCCCAACCTTTTGACCCTAAGACATGAAACCCTTCTCACGGGACCCTTGGGGGGGTCTCTGTGGACAAAAGGGGCCACATGCTAACCTGACCAGCTCAGGGGAGGCCTGCATGGCGGTCTTGCCAACTCAGAGACCTAAAGTCACCACAAAGGATGGTCTGAAAATTAAATATTTAACTACAAACAGGTTATAGTGGGTAGTCATGTCCTAGGCCAGTATTTTCCCTGACAAAGATCAATTTAGACCAGGGGTGGGCAAATTTTTGACTCCAGGGCCACAATGGACCCAGAGGGCCGGAACAAAAGCATGGATGGAGTGTTTGTGTGAACTAATATAAATTCAAAGTAAACATCATTACATAAAAGGGTATGGTCTTTTTTTTTTCCAATAGTTTTATTCATTTCAAATGGGCCGGATCCAGCCCGCGGGCCGTAGTTTGCCCACGGCTGATTTAGACCTATACTGAGCCCATTGTCTTTTTGCCTCTAAGATAACATATCTGCTAGATGTCTGGGTAACTTGTAACTTCCCTTTTTCCGGACCCCACAGGGCCCAACAAAGGGCACCACGACATTCCCTCATGGTTATTGTTATCAATTGTTAATTATGTTAAACTATCCTCTATCCATCTATGTAAAAGAAGCATCTGTCCATCATTTCCCTTTTTATCCAATCCCAGGGGTTCCCCCCCCTTGGCTTTCTCCCACTTCCTTAATCTATCACTAGTGGATTTCATGTCACCCACCTACGTCCCTTTCCTTTGATTGCAAGGTACAAATACAGATGTAACCCACCATTCTCCGGAGTATTATCTCAATCCATTGAGCTTCTGCTTCCCAGCATAGGTCGACAGTTTGGCTCAAATAAACTCACAAAAATTCTTTACAGGTTTCAATAGTTTTTAACATTAACATCTCCTTTCCCAGCCTTGCTCCCCGCTGTGCTGCCCAAGGTTCTACCAACCTCAGCAGAGGAATTCCCTGGGACAGGGGCCTTCAGCCAGAATCCACTCCTTCCTCAGCACATCCACAGGGAGAGGGCGAGAGAGATAGGAAGATCAATGATGAGAATCCCTGATCGGCTGCCTCCTGCACGCCTCCTACTGGGGATCCAGCCTGCAACCCAGGCGTGTGCCCTGACCGGGAATCAAATTGTGACCCCTTGGTTCACATGTCTGTTGCGGAAGACCAAAGAAAACCCAAGCGACGCTTTTAAAGAAAAGGAGGGACACTTTAATACGCCAGCGGACTCAGGGAAAAGCTTTCCAAATCGGAGTAAAGTAACATGCAGGGGGCTTCTCTTTATATCTCCCTGTGGTCTTTGTCCCACAAATATGGATTATGCTTGCCGAAGCCGGTTTGGCTCAGTGGATGGAGCGTCGGCCTGCGGACTGAAAGGTCGCAGGTTCGATTCCGGTGGGGGGCATGTACCTGGGTTGCGGGCACATCCCCAGTGGGAGATGTGCAGGAGGCGGCTGATCGATGTTTCTCTCTCATCAATGTTTCTAGCTCTCTGTCTCTCTCCCTTCCTCTCTGTAAAGGATCAGTGGAATATATTAAAAATATGTATATATATGGATTATGCTTTTGATCCTTTTTTCCAGCCTTGCAAGAAAGCCCCCAGGTGTTGGGAGTCTCCAGGCCATATCTGATGGTTTGGCCTGGCGCCAGCGTTAATAACCCTCCCTTTGTTCACAGTTTTATGGCCTCTGCAACAGGTTCTGCAAGACCAGTTTCTGGAAAAGAAGTAATGACTTAATTGCAGGTTATCAAGAATGTACACTGGGCTGGCTGGCATGGATTCTGAATGCCAGCCCCCCAAATATCAGGGTTACATTGGAATTAGCTTGTTAGCCTCCTTAGGTCGACACGCAACCACTGAGCCACACCGGCCGGGCGAAGGTATTTGTTGTTGTTTTTTTTTTAAGAATTTCGTTTCTAGAGTCCATAGCTGTCTTTCTAGAATCTAGAATGCTGATTAACGCTCTGGGGCAAGCATGTCAAACTCAAAGGCTAACACGGGCCAAATAAGCATGTGGCCCGCGGGCTGTGAGTTTGACATGCTTGCCCTGGGGGCTTCCGCCAGACAGTGCTGGTCTTTGGCCAGGGAGCTTTGGCATACCAAGTCCAGACCCTTCTGAAAGGGCGAGTCGTCTCGGGGCCTGACCACGCTGCTGGCGGCCTCGGGCACCGACTCCCCAGCCCACGGCGGGAGCCCGGCGCAGGCTGCCACCCGCCCGCCGCCCCCGGACCGGACCCACGCGGCAGCAGCGGCGGCAGGGCGGGGCGTGTGCCCTCGCCCGAGGAGATGGAGGAGAAGGCGATCACCGACGCCCCCGGGAACGAGACGAAGGACGTGGACTTCCTGCCTGGGCTGGAACTGGTCTATCTACTGGACCCCCAGCAACCGGACTGGCCCCTGGAGCCCGGGCTCAGCTCGCCCTGGGCGGGGCTAGGACTGCACCCTCCATCTTGCCCTGGGTCCTCCATTTTGGGGGCGGCAGCCATGTGCTCAGGAGAGTGCCTTCTTCCCGGAAGCCCAGGCCCCTGCTGGCCACGCCCAGGACAATCAAGGGACGTGCGCGCCATAGAGATGACCCGACTCGCGCCTGGCCAATCAGCGGGGCCCGCAGTCCCCTCTCCTGCCCTCACTCCACCCCCCTTTAAAACCCCCTGTCCCATCAGGCCTCTCTCTCTCTCTCTCTCTCTCTCTCTCTCTCTCTCTCTCTCTCTCTCTCTCGGCCACTGGAGCTTACCGTTGCATCGGTGAGTGTGGCAGGGGAGCCAAACCCGGGTTTGAAATTGATGACTCTTTGCTTTTGCATCGGACTGACTGGCTCCCTGGGGGTCTTGGGAACTTTGAAATCTGGGCACAACACTTCCAAGTCTCCCCAGCAAGGTTCCTGACTTGCAGAAAAGCCTCATTTCTCCAATAACCCAGCTCAGCGTTGCTGAATCAGATACAGAGTTCATACTTCACACCCTGCTCCCCCAGCCACAAGGGCCTGCCAGGCACCAGACCGGGTCCCAACCAGCCAGACCCTTCAAGGCTGCTACTCTCAGCCACACACACACACACACACACACACACACACACACACACACACACAACTGGCGGAAGCTTTGAAATGACCGCTTGTAAAGGCCAGATCAAATTCTTAGCAATTCTTAGCTGCGGGGGTCTTTTTCCATCTCGGCCCCTGTTTAGCTGGGGGAGGGGGAGCGGACATTCTCGCGGGATCTTTGTGTTTGGGGATGTAGAGTTGAGATGTGGGAGCAAGCTGATGCATACAGATAGGTAGATAATCCAGGAGAAGGCAGAAGGACTGTGTTTGCACCTACAGGCTCCGTGAAGGTGCCCTCTCTTAGAGTCACCTTCCTCCTTCCGTGACCCTAACACCCTCCCTCACTTCTGCCCCGCTGCCTCGACTACTGAAAGGTCAAAGGGCAGGAAGGAACCGCCAGCGAAAAAAACTTCCAAACCTGTAAGAATCTTGATGAGTTCATTTGAACCAAACTGACCATTGCTGGGGAGCAAAATCTTAACGGATTGCTATTCTCTGGCGTATTTTACACATTATACTCAAAAGAGAAAGCAGAAGGGGGTTACAGGATATCCACTGGAGATAGATTTGGGAGGGGGGAGAGAGCAAGGGGGAGTGGTGAGAAGAATTGGGGGTTGCATAAAAAGTAAAAAAACAAGTAGATACTTCTTCTACATAACAATGAGAGGCTTGGTAGTCTTTCCTCCGGTGGGCGATTTTGCCCCGCGGGGTCTGGAAAAAGGAAATGACCTCAACATTCCCCAGGCAGTTATTTTAGATGCAAAAAGACAATAGGCTCAGTTAAGGTAAAGATCAACCTTTAGGTCCAGCCTGGTGTGGAGGAACCAAGAGGTCACTGGTTCAATTCCTGGTCAGGTCACATCCCCTGGCTGCAGGGCTGGATCCCCAGTGTGGGGCCTGCAGAGGCAGCCAATCAATGATTCTCTCTTATCATTGATATTTCTAGCTCTCTCACCCTCTCCCTTCCTCTCTGAAATCAATAACATATATTTGAGCCATAACCGGTTTGGCTCAGTGGGTAGAGCGTCGGCCTGCAGACTGAAAGGTCCCAGGTTCAATTCCAGTCAAGGGCATGTACCTTGGTTGCGGGCACATCCCCAGTAGGAGGTGTGGAGGAGGCAGCTGATCGATGTTTCTCTCTCATCGATGTTTCTAGCTCTCTATCTCTCTCCCTTCCTCTCTGTAAAAAATTCATAAAATATATTAAAATATATATATATATATATATATATATATATATATATATATATATATATTTGGAAAAATATATATATTTGAAAAAAAAAAAGATCGACCTTTATGAGGGAAAATACTGGCCTAGGAGGTGACTACCTGCATGACTTGCTTTTAGTTAGAAAGTTTTTTTTGTGTGTTTTTTTAAAAAATATATTTTATTGATTTTTTACAGAGAGGAAGGGAGAGAGATAGAGAGCTAGAAACATCGATGAGAGAGAAACATCAATCAGCTGCCTCCTGCACATCTCCTACTGGGGATGTGCCCGCAACCCAGGTACATGCCCTTGACTGGAATCGAACCTGGGACCCTTCAGTCCGCAAGCCGACGCTCTATCCACTGAGCCAAACCGGTTTCGGCTTAGTTAGAAAGTTTTAATTTCAGCCCTAGCCGGTTTGGCTTAGTGGATAGAGCATTGGCCTGCAGACTGAAGGGTCCCTGGTTCGATTCTGGTCAAGGGCACGTGCCCAAGTTGCAGGCTCGATCCCCAGTAGGGTGCATGCAGGAGGCAGCCAATCAATGATTCTCTCTCATCAATGAAGTTTCTATCTCCCTCTCCCTTCCTCTCTGAAATCAAGAAAAATATATTTTAAAATAAGATCGAAAGTTTTAATTTCAGACCATCCTATGTGGTTACTTTGAGTCTCTGTGTTTGTAAGGCCCACCATGCAGGCCTCCCTCCCCTGAGCTTGTCAAGTGTAGCCCTGCCCTTTGACCTTAAGTATTCCAGGCACCTTCTAAGAGCCTGCAAGTGCAAACACAGAGCTTGTCAGCTTGGGAGCGCCTACTGGCCAAGAGGAAATATTAGGATTTGTAAAGACCATGGAGTTCTTTTTTTTTAAATATGTTTTATTGATTTTTTACAGAGAGGAAGAGAGAGGGATAGAGAGTTAGAAACATCGATGAGAGAGAAACATCAATCAGCTGCTTCCTGCACACCCCCTACTGGGGATGTGCCGGCAACCAAGGTACATGCCCTTGACCAGAATCGAACCTGGGACCCTTCAGTCCGCAGGCCGACGCTCTATCCACTGGGCCAAACCGGTTAGGGCCAGACCATGGAGTTCTGAGGCCTCCAAACTGGGACCCAACCTGGCTCTCCCATGTTTGCAGTTGGGCACCGGGGACCCACATCCTATCTGGGGACCAGTGCAAAATGAAAATGCCAGTCCTTCTGCTTGAAAATTATTAAGAATTTTAGCCCGGCCTGTGTGGCTCAGTGGTTGAGCGTCCACTTATGAACCAGGAGGTCACACTTTGATTCCCAGTCAGGGCACATGCCCGGATTACAGGCTCGATCCCCAGTGTGTGGTATGCAGGAGGCAGCCAATCAATGATTTTCTCTCATCATTGATGTTTCTCTCACTCTCTCCCTGCCTCTCTGAAATCAATAAAAATATATAATTTATTTTTTTAAAGAGGCTCATGCCGAAACCGGTTTGGCTCAGTGGATAGAGCGTCGGCCTGCGGACTCAAGGGTCCCGGGTTCGATTCCGGTCAAGGGCATGTACCTGGGTTGCGGGCATATCCCCAGTAGGAGATGTGCAGGAGGCAGCTGATCGATGTTTCTCTCTCATCGATGTTTCTGGCTCTCTATCTCTCTCCCTTCCTCTCTGTAAAAAATCAATAAAATATATTTAAAAAAAAAAAAAGAGGCTCAGGCCTTTCAGATTCATCAAGGGGAAAGTCAGCAGGGCAGCTGGCCTGTCTCATCACCTCTCTGAGAGCATGACTTTGCTATGTTATTATGCTGGAAGGCCTCTGTCCTCCTAGGATGGGAAAGGAAATAAAATGGGAAGGTATACAAAAATACATGGCTCAGCGGTTGAGTGTTGACCCAGAAACCCAGAGGTCGCCGGTTCAATTCCCGGTCAGGGCACATGCCTTGGTTGCAGGCTCCATCCCCAGTAAGGGTGCGTGCAGGAGGCAGCTGATCGCTGATGTTTCTCTCTCATCGATGTTTCTAACTCTCTATCCCTCTCCCCTTCTCTCTGTAAAAAATCAATAAAATATATTTTTTTAAAAACCCACAAATTACACCTCTCAAATTCCAAGCCACAGTGAATCCAGATGACTTACCTGTACTTGCAAAGTGGCCCCGGAAAGTACAGGAGAGTTAACAATTAACTAGTTAGCAATGGACCGAGATGCATGAAATTCTCCATCCTCACTCGGGCTGGGCATTTAGTATCTGCCAGGCCCTAGTGCGGAATGCCACAGGTGCATCCAGGTGACATGACCAGAAGGCACTGGAAGCCCAGCAGGGCAGCGACCTCATCCGGGGGCTAAGAGGCAGAGGTGATAAGGGCACCGTGAGGGGTTCTAGCTAAGACCACTGGCTCTCAGAGACAGTGCAAACGCCTGGAATTGCATACCTCACACTCCATGCATCTCTGCTTGTGCCTTCCTGCGGCAACACTCATGCTTTCCAATGCGGGCGTCTCAGTCTGAAAACCCATGTCCTCCCTGAAGTAGCTGTGTGAGGGGGAGGAAATGAAACATGAGAAACTTACTGAATGTGTTGAGGGGAGCGACTGCGGCCTAGAAAGGGTTACCAGCCGAAACCGGTTTGGCTCAGTGGATAGAGCATCGGCCTGCGGACTGAAAGGTCCCAGGTTCGATTCCGGTCAAGGGCATGTACCTGGGTTGCGGGCACATCCCCAGTGGGGGATGTGCAGGAGGCAGCTGATCGATGTTTCTCTCATTGATGTTTCCAACTCTCTATCTCTCTCCCTTCCTCTCTGTGAAAAATCAATAAAATATATTTTTAGAAAGGGTTACCGATTGTATTAGAGTCAGGAAACGTGGCAGAGAAAAATTGCTAGATTGTCTTAGAAAAACAATATGGTTATAATATGCTCCAGCCAGGTGTGACTCCGTTTACCTCCCCTTTGTGCTTATGAACTTTCTGTGAACTTCTAAGGAACAGCTAATGAAATGCTTTGTATTTTTTTCTAACACGGTTTTGCTATAAAGGATCATACTGCACCCTGGGTCTCCGCCACATGCTCCGAAGCTCCCAGAGGGGGAGATAGGCGCTGTGGTCAGCTGGCCAGCTTAATAAAGGCTCTTAAATTTAAATTCTGAGTTGGTGGTCTATCTGGCTGAGCCAACCCATAACATAGCCAGTGGAGGCCCTCTTGTTGCCTAACTTCCCTGATGAATGTGGGAAGAGGGGGTCCCCCAAAGCCCTCTGCCTTAGAATGACAGCCTCCTGCTTGCTTTTCCATAAAATTATTTTCGTTGCTACTTCATCACTGTCATGTTGCTACTGTTATGAATCGTCATGTAAATATCTGATATGCAGGATGTATTTTCATTGTGACAAATTGAACATAATTGAAGCATAGTGATTAATCACAAAAACAATATGTAATCATATATGTGTTTTCCGATGGTCTTAGGCGACCCCTGTGAAAGGGTCGTTTGACCCCCCAAAGGGGTCGCGACCCACAGGTTGAGAACCGCTGGTTTAAAGTATTACATATGTCTCCTTTCCCCCCATTGACCTTTCCCTGGCTACTCCCCCCACCCCCACACCCCGCCACTCCCCCTCCTAAGGCCCCTCTCTTTCTGCTCTTCCAGCAAAATTTCTCTGATTGGAGGCTTGGCTGTAGCCTGTTCTCTCCCTGCTTCATTTGGGCACCCTCACCTTCAAGTCACCTTATTCTGTTGTGAACCCCGAGAAGAAAGATTCATTTGTCGTGAACCTCCAGGCGGAACTGACCCGCTGAGATGGACTCCTCCACGGCCCAAGTTTTGGAAATAATGAGAACCTGGACAGGGGCTTCTTACCTATTCTGTGATGGAGCTCTGGTTTCCCGCGCGTTGTCTGCTTGCTCGTGTCCCTGTAAGTCAACTCACATGGGAAGTTCCTGGTTCTGTCATTTTTTTTTTCTTTTTATCCTCACCTGAGGATATTTTTTCCATTGATTTTTAGAGAGAGGGAAAGACAGAAATATCCATGCGAGAGAAACACATCGATTGGTCGCCTCCTGCACGGCTGGGGAGGAGCCTGCAATGGAGTTATGTGCCCTTGACGGGATTCAAACCCGGGACCTGCCGTCCGCAGCTCGAGGCTCTATCCACTGAGCCAAACCGGCTAGGACTTTGGTTCTGACTTTTGACCAATGGACTTTGACCTGCCATGTCCAATCAGAGCTGCTCTACTACATCCTCATTTGCATCTAAAACAGACCAATCATAATTGCTCCATCTGACCAATCAGATCGCGTCATGCTGACCAGCCGGGACTGCGCAATGGCCCCTTTACGTGCCTACGTAAACCGGAACCTGGGTGGGAAGTTTCTCCATAAATGGCAGCCACCCCTTGCAGTCAGGGAGCTCGCTTTCGGTTCCTACCACAGGCGCTGTTTCTCGTTTTGCAAACTGTCCAGCGGAATAAGAAGGCCTCAGTCTTTTAATATTCTTTTTGGGAATTTTTGGTGACGGTGCCCATGTCACAGTGGGAGGGCGAGGCGCAGAGAAACCTCCTGCTTGGCTTGCTGTCTGCTCGGGGCGCCTTGGCCTGGAGGCCAGACCCTGAGAGCGAACCCCTGGTTTGGAACCCGGTCCTCCTGGGAAGGAATGTCGGCAGAGCTGTCAGCCGAGGGCTCCCTCCCCGTGCTCCCCTCAGCCAGCGAGCTTAGCCCGGGCGAAGACACCCAGGGGCAGCACCGGAAGCGGGAGCCACCGAGCCTGGGAAAAGACACTCAGGGCAAGCACCGGAAGTGGAAGTGGAAGCTGCCTGCAGCCTCCCGCCACCTTGCAGACTGAGAGGTTCTGAGACCAGGCCCTGGAGGAGAGCAGGTGACAGGTAGGCCGCATATGGCGCCCTCTATAGGGAAAAGCAAAAAATACACATTTAATCACAGGGGATGGGGGGTGTCAAATGTTTACCTCTCCCTTAAAGAATTTAAATTTGGGGGTTTGTCCATAATAAGACTTATCACCAGACCTCCCCCCCCCCGGGTTTTTTTTTATTTAAATATTTTTATTGATTTTTTAGAGAGAGGAAGGAAGAGGGAGAGAGAGAAACATCAATGATGAGAGAGAATCATTGACTGGCTGCCTCCTGCACGCCCCCTACTGGGAATGGAGCCCGAAACCTGGGCATGTGCCCTTGACCGGAAGGAATCGAACCCAGGACCCTTCAGTCCGCAGGCCAACGCTCTATCCACTGAGCTAAACCAGCCAGCCCCCCCCCCTTTTTTTTTTACCTATTACTGGACATCTGATTTAATTAATTTATTTATTTTTGGTTAATCCTCCTCCGAGGATATTTTTCCATTGATTTGTAGGGAGAGTGGAAGAAAGGGAAAGACGGAGAAACACGTCCATGTGAGAGAAACACACCGATTGGTTGCCTCCTGCACAAGCCCTGACCAGGGCCCAGGCCAGGGAGGAGCCTGCAACCAAAGTACATGCCCTTGACCGGAATCGAACCCGGGACCTTTCAGTCTAGAGGCCGACTCTCTATCCACTGAGCCAACCTGGCTAGGGCTTAAATTTTCTTTATTGATTTTAGAGAGAGAGAGAGAGAGAGAGAGAAACATTGATTTGCCTATCCCTTATTTAAGCATTCATAGATTGATTCCTATTGGTGCCACTTGGATAATGGCACCAGGCAGCACTGGTGTAGTAACTGATGACAAACATTCATGGCCAGTGATATATAAAATAAAATGTTCTTTGCAGTGAAAAAAAAACACAAAACCGGCAACCTCAGCTTATCAGGAGGAAGTTCTAACCAACTGAGCTACACAGCCAGTGTGACCATCCCCCCCACCCCCCACTCCTGTGTAGCCCTAGGCGCTTTCCCGCATCCTTAGCTCCGAATGTGGGATAGACCTTGCTTTCCTTCTGTCTCTGAGCCTCTCTCAGGCACATGGGTTTCCTATGTGCACATCTGTGGTTAAAGGTGGTCGTTTTGTCTCGTTGATCTGCCTCCCGTCATTTTAATCATTAGACCAGCCGAGAGAACCTTGGAAGGTGCAGCAAAGTTTCTTCCTTCTCATACTACCAGCGACATTTCCTCATCAGCCCAGCTGGCCAGATCTCCCTGGCCCTACCCCCACGCCAAGCCCAGAGAGCCAGTTGGCATGGGACGCGGGCACCAAGAGTTCCTTCCCAGGTGGCAATTAGATCCAGACATGGGAGCAGATGCACATTGTCGGGGAGGCCAGGACCCAAGGCCTTGGCAGGCGCCACGGCAGCTGCCCATTGCCAGCCAGGCCGTCAAAGGGAAGTGAGGCGTGGGAGCCGGGCCCTTTGGAGGGGCCACCGCAGGACCCGCCGGGGGGCTGCCACCAGGTCTTGGCAGGAAGAGAAAACTTTTCTGCTCTTACAGAGAGTCATGCCAATGGCAGCATGGCCGCGCAAGCCAACTTCTGCCAGTCTGCAGGGGGCGGAAAACAAAACCCTTTTTTCTCCAGGCCCTCGAACCCTCTGCCAGGCCCAGCCATTGGTTGGTTCTTTCCCAGCTCTCTTGGCACTGGGAGGTGTGGCGATGGGAGCTGCCCGGAGCCCATTGAGGAAAGGCCCTGAATTGGCACATTCAAGAGGCCCAGGCCAGCGGATGCTCCCTCCCGGAGTCCAAGCCTCATGGCCTTTGCATTCTGAGAGACCTGCATTCACCCTCCAGGCTCCATAACCCCTGGGAATCTCGGGGTCCGCTTATTTAAAATAATGACTATACCCCTGGCTGGTTTGACTCAGTGGATAGAGGGTCGGCCTGTGGACTGAGGGATCCCGGGTTCGATTCTGGTCAGGGACACATGCCCGGGTTGCAGGCTCGATCCCCAATGGGGGGCATACAGGCGGCAGCTGATCAATGATTCTCATCCTTGACGTTTCTCCCTTTACCTTTCTCTCTGAAATCAATAAAATACATTAAAATAAGTAAATATAAATAAATAATGACCATAGAGCCTGTTGTGAAGTTAAAAAGAAAGGCAAGGTGCAGAGTGCATGTATCGTGTGCCCAATATTTATACTCGTTTGCTCCTGTGTGCATAAAGTGTTTCTGGAAGGATAAACAAAAAATGGGCTGTTTGGGTGGCCTCCGGGAAGGGGGAGGAGAGAAACTTTTTTTTATTTTTTCCATAGACTTTAAGAGAGAGGTGAAGGGAGGGAGGGGGAGAGAGAGAGAAACATCAATGTGAGAGAGACACATCAGTGGGTTGCCTCCCAAAGCTGCCCCAACTGGAGCCGGGGAACCAAACCCACAGTCCTTTGGTATAAGGGCAGACGCTCTACCATTGAGCCACACCGGCCAGAGCAAGAGAAACTTTAGAGTGTCCCTTTTGGAGCTGTAAAATTTTGGAAATTTGGTTACTGTATATTAAGAAATAGAATTTGAGTTAGGCAAACAAAAGACAAGGGTAACAGTGAATACTTCACTGGATTGCTGTGAGTATAAACTCACCACCCTATATCTTTAGGGTAAAATGTATCCAGTCTTCTTTTTTTTTTTTTTTTTTTTTTTTTTTAACAGAGAGGAAGGGAGAGAGATAGAGAGTTAGAAACATCGATGAGAGAAAAACATCAGCCGCCTCCTGCACATCTCCCACTGAGGATGTGCCTGCAACCCAGGCACATGCCCTTGACCGGAATCGAACCTGGGACCTTTCAGTCTGCAGGCCGACGCTCTATCCACTGAGCCAAACCAGTTTCGGCTGTATCCAGTCTTAAGTGCTGGTTCTGTGTAGCAGATTTTTTGACATAAAGTCAGGCTGTGAGCCAGGGATTTGGCTGGGGTTAGGGGTTAAGATCTTAGAGATGCCGTAAAGCAAGAGTTCCGGTTCAGTTTTCTTTACAATAACATTGGGTACTGAAGGAGTCTGAGGGTGTACCTTCTAGGTTCTGTTTACTACAAACTCAAACTCTAGGTCTTGGCAAACCAGTTCTTCTCACTCACTGTCTTAGGGTTCCCATTTGCTGCTGTGTGACTTTGGGCAAGTTACTTAACCTCTCTGTGCTTCAATGTCCTCTTATATAAAAGTGAGGAGTAAAAATAATACCTACATCATTTAGTTGTGAGATTTAAATGATTTAAAATATGTAAACTGCTGCCCGGCTGGCATGGCTCAGTGGTTCAGTGTTGACCTATCAACCAGGAGGTCACGGTTCAATTCCCAGTCAGGGCACATGCCCGGGTTTCCAACTTGATCCCCAATGGGGGTTGTGCAGGAGGCAGTCAATCAATGATTCTCTCTCATCATTAGCGTTTCTATATCTCTCTCTCCCTTTCCCTCCCTCTCTGAAATCAATTAAAAAAAAATACTTAAAAAAATAAAATATGTGAAATGTTTAGGACAGAACTGGCATCTCGTCAGTGCTCCGTGTGTGCATTCTCATTCTCAGAGAGAGGTAGTATGGTGAGTTGGGCAGACGGCTTTAAGTTCTCCCTCCCCTCTTACAAGCTGTGTGACCTTAGATAAATGGCTTAGCCTCACAGGGACTTGGTTTCTGCATCTGCAGACCAGGCCATGAAGCCAGTTTGGCTCAGTGGATAGAGCATCAGCCTGCGGACTAAAGGGTCAATGATTCTCTCTCATCATTGATGTTTTTATCTCTCTCTCCCTCTCCCTTCCTCTCTGAAATCAATAAAAATATATGTAAAATGAAACAAAAAACCTGAATCCATCCCTAAGAAGGAAGATAAAATAATAGTATTTGCCATGTGGATGGGTTGTAAAGATTAAATAAGATAACGTATTTAATGGCTTAAGATAGTGCCTGACGCACAGAAAACCCTGACTAGTATAGAGCAGCAACTTCTTTGGGACATATGAAGAGTAGAGCTTGCTTTCCTCCTTTTATTCTTCTCTATATATAACCACTTCAGAAAATTCAGTTTACAAAACCCCCAATTTTTTTTTTTTTTAGATTTTTATTGATGTCACAGAGGAAGGGAGAGGGAGAGAGAGAGAGAGAGAAACATCAATAATGAGAGAGAATCATGGATCGGCTGCCTCCTGCACGCCCCACACTGGGGATCGAGCCGGCCACCTGGGCCTGTGCCCTGACCGGGAATCAAACCGTGACCTCCTGGTTCATAGGTGGATGCTCAACCACTGAGCCATGCCAGCCAGGCACAAACCCCAAATTTTGAAAGAGAAGATAAATCCGAGGAAGAAGATTCTAGTTATAAAACAACTCACTGACTGGATTAGGGGTTTTATGTGTTTGGCTAATGGCTGAAAAGCAGAGATCAAGCAGAGAACAGAGATAGTCATTGACACCATAAGCGCCTTGAAACCCTGAGGACAGTACCTGCAGGAATTAGAGCAGTGGTTCTCAACCTTCTGGCCCTTTAAATACAGTTCCTCATGTTGTGACCCAACCATAAAATTATTTTCGTGGCTACTTCATCACTGTCATGTTGCTCCTGTGATGAATCGTCATGTAAATATCTGCTATGCAGGATGGTCTCAGGCGACCCCTGTGAAAGGGTCGTTCTACCGCCAAAGTGGTCGCGACCCACAGGTTGAGAACCGCTGGATTAGGGGACTAGCCATGCCTTCGGCATCCTGAGCTGTTACTGAAGAGCTCCTTGCTCTCGGAGCCGAGGGCTTCACAGCGGCTTCCCACATAGACCCCAGGTCTCATCGTCCCTTCCCTTCATCTTAACCCAGGCCAGCCCTGTCCTTTTAGAATTTCCAAATTTTTCAGCCTGATCCTCCCCTAAGAACAAAGCCACGCACAACTGGCCACAGCTGGAGGCGACACCTTCTGCCCCAGCCTCCTGGCCTGATGAGGAGCTGAGCTGGCTGTGGACAAGCCGAGGGCCTGGAGTCAGACGGCCTCGGGGCAGACCAGGGCAGGACTTACACTCGCCCATGGCCAGTGTGGGACGGGTGTCCCCACTGCCCCGGAGGTCCCCTTCCTGGGCCTCTTCTCTGCCCCTCCCTGACTGTGGCCCCCGCCTCTACTTTTCTCCTCCCCTTGCTCATGAGTCCAGCCTCTTGCCAGCCTACACCAGCGTCCAAGTGAAGAGCCCATCTCTCCTGTCCGGGGGCATTTCACGCCCAGCTTTGTCCTCCCCTCCTGTGTGTGTGGTCCCCTCCGAACGTGCCCACATGATCTTAGGCCGCACCCACATTTTGTAGACTAAACAGACCCTCCAAAAGTAAAGATACCAACCCCCAGTGATTCCGGGCGACAGAGCCAGTGGCACTGACATCCTGGGCTTCCGTCCCAGTCTCCCTTGTTTGGCCTTGATCGTGTGACCTCAGAGAGTCACGCAAATTCTTTCCTCGGTGCCATAAAGTGATAGCCACACGGCCCATCTTGCTCGAGTGTGGTGAGGATGAAGTGAGTTGCTATGAGGGAAAGTATCTTGTAAACAGAAAGGCATGTAAGAAAGAGAAATGATGATAATACGTTTGCGGAATTCCAAATACCAGCCTGAGTTGGCACAATCTCCTTCTGTCCACTGCAGCGACCTCAAGCGCTGCATGGACCCTTTCTTCCCCTTGCCTGAGGGAAGACACATCTGGATGTCCCGCTGCTCAGAGAGGTTTCCTCCCCACCGGGTTGGACGGTGCCTGGGACCTCGTGAGCCTGTCGCTCTGACCACCTTCTCCTGGGACACCACTCACCCCTCATCCCAGCTCCCTCTGATGCCCAGGCCCAGGACAAGCCACCAGAAGCCAGCTCTCTAATTGGCCGAGTGAGGTAAGAAATCAGACTCCCCCAACAAAGCTCTCAGACTCCCCGTCTCATTAAAACGCTTCTAAGAAAACAAAAGGGATTCTGTGGTTGAAAAAGTTTGGGAAATTCTGCTGACCCACAACTAACCTTTTCCTCTCCCCCACTCATCAAGGAAGGAGGCAGCCAACTGAGTTGGGACAGCGCAATAGGGTGTTTTTGTGTTTTGTTTTGTTTTAATATATTTTATTAATTTTTACAGAGAGGAAGGGAGAGGAATAGAGAGTTAGAAACATTGATGAGAGAGAAACATCGATCGGCTGCCTCCTGCACACTCCCTCCTGGGGATGTGCCCGCAACCAAGGTACATGCCCTTGACCGGAATTGAACTCGGGACCCTTCAGTCCGCAGGGTGACGCTCTATCCACTGAGCCAAACAGGTTAGGGCTGTGTTTTTTTTAATATATTTTTTTATTGATTTCAAAGAGGAAGGGAAAGGGAAAGAGAAATAGAAACATCAACGATGACAGAGAATCATTGATCGGCTGCCCTCCTGCACACCCCACACAGGGATCAAATCATGACCTCCTGGTTCATAGGTTGACACTCAACCACTGAGCCATGCCAGTTGGGCGTAATGGGGTTTTTTAAGGCAATTTGCAAATACACACAAACACGGTGAAGGGTAAAATGAACTCTTGGGTGTGTCGTTCACCTTCAGCAATCATCATTTTTTTTTCTTTTTTTTAAAAAATATATTTTATTGGTTTTTTACAGAGAGGAAGGGAGAGAGATAGAGAGTTAGAAACATCGATGAGAGAGAAACATCGATCTGCTGCCTCCTGCACATCCCCTACTGGGGATGTGCCCGCAACCCAGGTACATGCCCTTGACCGGAATCGAACCCGGGACCCTTCAGTCCGCAGGCCGACGCTCTATCCACTGAGCCAAACCGGTTTCGGCAATCATCAGCATTTAAGAACAAGGGAGACGGGGGTTTGGGAAACTTCCTGATCCCGGAATTCCAATCCCACCACCAGTTAGTGTGGGACCCTGCACAAGCTGTTCAGTCTCTGAGTCTGTGTTTTCCTGTATTAAGTGGAAATGTTACCTCAAACCGGAAGGGACTGTTCTAGAGTCAATGAAATAAGTCAGTTCTGAGGCACTAGCTGAATGTCCCAAGGTGAGTGCTCAGTAATAGTAACAGTCATTGCCCTAACCCAGTGGTCGGCAAACTGCGGCTCGCAAGCCACATGCGGCTCTTTGGCCCCTTGAGTGCGGCTCTTCCACAAAATACCACATGTGGGCACGCATGTACAGTGCAATTGAAACTTCGTGGCCCATGCACAGAAGTCGGTATTTTGTGGAAGAGCCGCACTCAAGGGGCCAAAGAGCCGCATGTGGCTCTCGAGCCACAGTTTGCTGACCACTGCCCTAACCGGTTTGGCTCAGTGGATAGAGCGTCGGCCTGCGGACTCAAGGGTCCCAGGTTCAATTCCCGTCAAGGGCATGTACCTTGGTTGCGGGCACATCCCCAGTTAGGGGGCGTGCAGGAGGCAGCTGATCGATGTTTCTAACTCTACCCCTCTCCCTTCCTCTCTGTAAAAAATCAATAAAATATATTTGAAAAAAATAGTAACAGTCCTTGCTAGAAGCAAGGTGGTCCAGGCTGAGTGTGTGGGTTCTGGCGCCAGATTTCCTGGGTTCGAATCCCAGCTCACACTGCTTCCTAGCCGGGTGACCTTGGACAAGTTGCCGATCCTCTCTGTTCCCCAGTGTTTTCATAGCAGTGCCTGCCTCCTGAGTGTTTTGTTAGGAGAACTTTTCCCCTCTTCCTGTCTCTCGGTGGTTTAGCTGGTCTAGTAATGACATTGACACAAAACAGATTAACAGGAAGAACATTTAACTTAGCACATAAAGAGATGAGTCATCATATCTTTGTCATCAAAACAGGCGGCTTTTAGACCATTTAAATAAGAAAATAAATTTGTGAAGAATTGACAAAACAAAGGGTTTAGGTTTGCTTGTAGTCTTTGCAGCCTAAATTTTCTGTCTCTGGTGAGAAGGATGCCTTCTACCCGCCTCCTATAGGGAAGGTACCTTCACAGGAGAGTGACTTCCTGCTTTCAGGATGCCAAAGGGCGGATTCCTTCTTTCTAAAGCCCCCAGTTGCCTTCCATCACCCTTAGCTCAGCGTGTCCTTCTTGCACAGGCCGTTTCTCAAGAACTTGAACTCAGAATAACAAACCAAAGTGGCACATTTGGGGCCGGTATAATTTGCTCCCCTTTAGCCGTGAAGAGCAGTGGGGCTCGGCCTTGGTGGCTCAGTGGTTGAGTGTTGACTTATGAACCAGGAGGTCACGGTTCAGTTCCCAGTCAGGGACATACCTGGGTTTCTGGCTCAATGCCCAGTAGGGGGCGTGCAGGCGGCAGCCGATCCATGATTCTCATCATCGATGTTTCTATCTCTCCCTCCCTCTCTGAGATCAATAAAAATATATTAAGAAGGAAAAAAAAGAGCAGTGGGAACAGTGCTTGGCAGGTAGTGGGGGCTCAGTACTGAATTTAATTTGGCATTTTGTAAATCCCATTCGCACCTGTAAGCATCTTCCTTCTGAAGTGGAATCTCAGAGCCCCTGTTTGGGGAAATGAAGAAATAAAGTCGGAGGAGTCCTACTCCCACCATCGGTGCTCCTGCCATGATCTCAGCCGAAATGTCAGACCTGTGGCCCCAAGAGTTATGTGCCCTGATTTGCTGGCTCAGTGTGTGGGTCATAGGTTATTCACAGGACACCCAGGAGTTGATGCAACCCTGATAAGCTGGAGTCACAAACCAGGCGGGAGGGTCACGGTGCTCCTCCCCCACCTCTAGCTGAACAAAGGGAATCCCAAATCTTGAAGACCTTTGGACTGATGTCTGACCCTTCACCAGGAGCCCTGCCACCTGGAAATCCTGGAATGGGGCTCCCGGATGAGTCCATTCCATTGTTCTTCGCTTGTGGAGTGAACATAACATGTTGGCACTGGGATGGCAGGATGCAGCGTGCCCAGTTTTCTCTGGAGCTCCTTGGCGGGTCACATGACACATCTGGGCTTTCTTTTCTTTCTTTTTTTAATATATATTTTTATTGATTTCATAGAGGAAGAGAGACAAAAACATCAATGATGAGAGAGAATCATTGATCGGTTGCGTCCTGCACGCTCCCTACTGGGGATCGAGCCTCCAACCCAGGCATGTGCCCTTGACCGGAATCGAACCCGGGACCCTTTAGTCCTCACGCGGATGCTCTATCCACTGAGCCAAACCAGCTAGGGCTGGGCTTTCTTTCTTTCTTTTTTTTTTTAAAATCGTCACCACCCAGATGATTTCCAGAGTCCCTTCCAAATCTTGCCTTTTGTGTTTATATAATTCTATTTTTTTATATTTTTTTATGGAACGCTTCACGAATTTGCGTGTCATCCTTGCGCAGGGGCCATGCTAATCTTCTCTGTATCATTCCAATTTTTTTTAGTATATGTGCTGCCGAAGTGAGCACTAATTCTATTTTTTAAAATCTGAAATTCTGCTATTCTAATAATCCGGTTCTTTTGCCCAAATGAGGGAGCAAGAGAGAAATCGGGGGCCTGTATCTTCCAAAGAGGAGCGTGGTTCCCCTCACCGCCTGCATCTGCCCACCTTCTACATCCAGATGTTTACAGCAGCCGAAACCACAGCACTTCCGTAGCTTTCAGGCAGTGTGGCCAGCTCATCCCAGCTGACCTTTTGCTTTGTTTATTAGGAAGAAAAACACCCCAAAATCCCAACTGTCTAAGTCCCAGACAGGCTGAACCTATAACCTCATGGAGGGCAAATGCCCTGAGGCAGTGCCAAGGGGAAATCCCAGAGGCCCCAAGGACACTTGGCCTCCTTTCGACACCCTGGCGACATGATCAGGAAGAGGAAAGCCTCTATTGCCCAGGTTCTGAGCTATTCACACCAGAGTCCAGATACTGAGTTTAAAGTATCCGTGTGGACAGGCTGAGCAGGTAGAAGGAAATTTGGGTCTGAAGCCCATGAGAGATGCAGAGAAAGGCATTGTGGTTTGGACAGGCCTCAGAATACAGGAGAGAGGTGAGGCGGTAGGAGTGGAGGCGGTCATCCAGAGAGGAAGCAGTACGTGACAATCATTACTCTGTCTGGCTGCTGGGGAAATTCCAGCACTGAAAGGCCTAGCAGAGAAAAAAAAGAGAAAAAAGAAGGGACATGAGGGGCAGTTCATCTGCAAGTTCCAGAAATGGAGAAGAAAAGGAAACAGAGCGGATGGAACCAATAGAAGAAAATATCTATGCATTGAAGAAAGAAATGACTTCATATTGAAAGGGCTCAAGTGTCAAGCAAGATCAACAATAGAACAAAATACCCCGACAAAACTAGACACAGTCTGATGATACTACAGTACTCTAAGGGTAATCTTGAAAACAGCGGTTCTCAACCTGGGGTCGCAACGCCTTTGGCGACCCCTTTCACAGGGGTCGCCTAAGACCATCTTGCATATCAGATATTTACATTACGATTCATAACAGTAGCACCATTACAGTTATGAAGTAGCAACGAAAATAATTTTATGGTTGGGTCACAACACGAGGAACTGTATTTAAAGGGCGAGAAGGTTGAGAACCACTGCTTTAAAAAGGAAGTCCTGCCCTAGTTGGTTTGGCTCAGTGGATAGAGCGTCGGCCTGCTTACTGAAGGGTCCCAGGTTCGATTCCAGTCAGGGGCATGTACCTTGGTTGCAGGCACATCCCCAGTAGGGAGTGTGCAGGAGGCAGCTGATGGATGTTTCTCTCTCTTCGATGTTTCTAACTCTCTCTCTCTCTCTCCCCCTTCCTCTCTGTAAAAAATCAATAAAAAATATATTAAAAAAAAAAAAAGGAAGTCCTAAAAGTTTCTGGAGAAGGAAAAACAAGTCACCTGCCAAAGAAGAAACACCCAACTAGCCTCAAACTTCTTATCAGCAATATTGGATTCTACAAGATATTGGAACAATGGCTTTCAAGTACCCAGTGGATAGTGTTTTGATCTATAATTGTATGCCCACCCAAAGGATCAAATAAAATTTTTTTGAACATTGATTTCCCATATGCCCCTTTGGGAGGATTCAAGGACATAAACTTTCAAAATGAAAAGGGAATTCAGGAAAAAGAAATAATGAAAATAAGTGAGGAACACAAGGGGGGAAAGATCCCAGAATGGCACTTGTCCACAGATCCGTAAATTAGTGGCTCAGCAGTAGGAAGTCAAGAAGTTTCATGAAGAATGCTTTCAAGGAGGAAGTGAATTCCAATCAACAGATAATATTTTTTTACTTTAAATAATTTTTATTTTTCAATTACAGTTGGCATACAATATTAGTTTCAGGTGTACAACCCAGTGATTAGATAGTATGCAACTTACTAAGTGATCACCTTGACAAACCTGACACCATATATAGTTATTACAGTATTATTGACTATATTTCCTATGCTCTACTTTACCTCCCTGTGACTATTCTATAATTGCCAATTTGTACTTCTTAATCCCTTCGTCTTAACCCTCCTCCCATCTGGCAACCATCAAAATGTTTTCTGTATCTATTAGTCTGTTTCTGTTCTGCTTTTTAGAGCCCACATACAAATGAAATCATATGGCATTTATCTTTCTGTTTCTGTGTCACTCAGCACAGTACTAGGTCCATCCATGTTGTTTCAGATGACAAGATTTCATCATTTAAAGTAAAGATTGATATGTATTTATTGCCATTTTATTCATTTGTTTTTCCTTCTTAAAGAAGACCCTTTAACGTTTCTGGTAATGCTGGTTTGGCGGTAATGAATTCCTTCATCTTTTTCTTGTCTAGGAAGCTCTTTATCTGTCCTTCAATTCTAAATGATAGCTTTGCTAGGTTGTAGGTCCTTGTTTTTCATCACTTTGAGTATTTCTTGCCAATCCCTTCTGGCCTGAAAAGTTTCTGTTGAGAAACCAACTGCCAATCTTATGGAGGCTCCCTTGTAGATAAATAACCGCTTTTGTCTCGAGGCATTTAAGATACTCTCTTTGTCTTTAAACTTTTTCACCCAACCCCTTAACCCTCCTCCCATCTGGCAACCAACCATCAAAATGTTTTCTATATCTATGAGTCTGTTTCTGTCCTGCTTGTTTATTTTGTGTTTTAAGATTCACATACAAGTGAAATCATATGGCACTTGTCTTTCTATGTCTGACTTATTTCACTCAGCATAATACCAGTTGAGAAATCAGCTGGCATTCTTATGGGAACTCCCTTGTAGATAACTAACCACTTTAGTCTTGCTGCTTTTAAGATTCTCTCTTTGTCTTTATCTTTTGTCAACAGATAATTTATTCCAGAGGACAGTCTTTGTCTCCCCTTCAATAAAAAAGGGGGAACCAATAAGAACAAACAAACTAGGAAAAACAGCCTGGCTGGCATGGCTCAGTGGTTCAGCGTTGACCTATGAACTAGGAGGTCACAGTTCAATTCCTGGTCAGGGGACATGCCTGGGTTGCAGGCTCGATCCCCAGTAGGGGGCGTGCAGGAGGCAGCCGATCCATGATTCTCTCTCATCATTGATGTTTCTATCTCTCTCTCCCTCTCCTTCCCTCTCTGAAATCAATAAAAATACATTTTAAAATAAATAAATAGCCCTGGCTGGTTTGGCTCACTGGATAGAGCGTCGGCCTGGGGACTGAAGGGTCCCAGGTTCGATTCCGGTCAAGGGCATGTACCTTGGTTGCGGGCACATCCCCAGTGGGGGGGGGGG
Organism: Myotis daubentonii; assembly: GCF_963259705.1. Lineage (NCBI taxonomy): Eukaryota > Metazoa > Chordata > Mammalia > Chiroptera > Vespertilionidae > Myotis > Myotis daubentonii. The sequence continues at coordinate 11,165,007 of NC_081860.1, read as the reverse complement.
GGTGCAGGAGGCAGCTGATCGATGTTTCTCCCCCATCGATGTTTCTAGCTCTCTGTCCCTCTCCCTTCCTCTCTGTAAAAAAAATCAATAAAATTATTTTAAAATAAAATAAAATAAATAAAATGGGGCAGCCACTTTGGAAACAGTCTGGAAGTTCCTAAAAAGATCAAGCATAGAGTTACCATATGACCCAGTAAATCCACTCTTACTCTATACCCTAGAAAAATGAAAACATTTTTCACAAAAAACTGCACACGAATGTTAGTAACATCATTCATAATGGCCAAAAAGTGGAAACAACCCAAATGTCCATCAGCTGATAAGTGGATAAACAAAGTGGAATATCACACAATGGAACATTTGCATCAATAAAAAGGAATAAATAATGTATGCTGCAATGTGGATGAGCCTTGAAAACCTTATATTAAATTAAAGAAGTCAGCCACATATTACATATATGATTCCATTTATATGAAATATCCTATGTAATAAAAGCCTAATATGCTAAGTGTCCTTTCGTCCAGTCGTCTGTTCAATCAATCAAAGCGTAATATGCTAATGATGTGCTAAGGATGCTCAACCGCTTGCTATGATGTGCACTGACCACCAGGGGGCAGACAGTCGACCAGTCAACCAGTTACTGTGACCAGCACTGACCACCAGGGGGCAGGCACTCTGACCAGTAGGTTAGCTTGCTGCTGGGGTCTGGCCGATGGGGACTGAGTGAGACAGGCCAGACACGCCTTGGAGCCCTCCCATGTCCCTCCCCAGCCCCGATCTTGCATTGATGGGGTTCCTTGGCCTGGCCTGCACCCTCTTGCAATCCGGGCTGAGGGACTTCTCTCCCCTGCGCCCCCCCCCCCAGTGCACTAATTTCGTACACCGGGTCTCTAGTCCAGAATAAGAAACCTATAGAGACAGAAAGGAGATGATAGTTCCTAGGAGCTGAAGGGAGGGAGGAGTGGAGAGTGACTGCTAATGGGTATAGGGTTTCTTTTTGTGGTGATGAAAATATTCTGGAACTAGTGGTGATGGTTGGACAACTCTATGAATATATTAAAAGCTGCTGAGTTGTACACTTTAGAAGGGTAAATTTTATGGTACGTGGGGAAGGAAGAAAAGAAGAGAAAGAAAAAGGAACAAAATGAACGAGAAAGAAAAATACAAAGAAAAAGTTTGAGGGAGAAGGGAAAGAAATTCTGGACTTAACTAGGTCCTTTATTTTCCCAAAGAAACATTCATTCCACAGGATGAGTTATGTGCGGAGCACCTAATAAATGCTTCTTGACCCAGCAGAATCTCTGTAGCTAATCGTTTAACAAGAAGGCAACAGATTCTGCTGACGTAAGAGGAGTGGGGTTGAGGATTTAAGGGGGGAGGGGTCCCCTTGACCCTTCCTAGTGCCGGGGAGCACCCCTGGTGTCTTAACCATCCTGGGCCATGGTCTCTTTGCCCAGAAGGCTTTTAAAAGGGCAGGCATCCTTTTCTTGGCTTCTGCAGTGAGTCACCTTGCCAGTGACAACATCGGGGACGCAGTGGGAAAGGACATATTTCTAGTTCCTGGGTAAAAGGACATATTTTTAGTCTCCATGGTTTTGGCGAAGAAGTTCTCGTTGCCATTTTCCCCATAAGTGACTCATTCTCTTGGAGGCAATTCCGTCGCACTTCCTGGACACCCACTCACCTGGAAAAACTGAGGTCGCTCCTGCTGTTACCTGCGGAGGAGACAAGCAGCCTATTGTAGGTAGAAGTGGCTGCCTTCGCTCTCCTCCACGATCACCTCATCCCTGCACGGTCTGGGGGACTTGCCCTCAGTGCCAGAGTGAGCAGAAGGGACGTAGATTTGTCTTAGGGGCTGGAGGCCTGGTTAGGACAAAGAAGGCCCCCTTAGCATGTTAATGACGCTAAGAGACATGGCTGCTGAAGCTTACCCACAGAGGTGGCACTTCCCTGGCCTTTCCTGGTAGCAGAAGCCAGGAAATGCCCCAAAGCATAAGACAGCTTTGTTCTCACTCGATCACTTCTGGCCACGCTCCTTGGACTCTGTCTGCAAAAGTGGCCCCACCTTTGGCCTTCTTTTCTTTTCTTTTCTTTTGTTTAATATATTTTTATTGATTTCAGAGAGGAAGAGAGAGAGAGAGAAATATCAATGATGAGAGAGAATCATTGATCGGCTGCCTCCTGCACGCCCCGCCATCCCCCTCCCTGCCCCCCCCCCAACCCCCCTGAGGATTGAGCCTGCAGCCTGGGGCGGGACCCTCCAGTCAGCAGGCTGACACTCTATCCACTGAGCCAAACCAGCTCGGGCCCTTTGGGCTTCTTTGTGAGGATGCCGTGAGCAAAATGTGACACCCCAGTTTGGCTGTCTCGCTCCCCAGTGCCCTCTGGTGACTAATCGGACCCACTGCTTTCTCGCCTGCCTTCAACTGCCGCACCTCTGGTTCTGGGATCTGAAGGATCCTTTTGTAAGTCAAAACACCTCCCTGACCACATCACACCCGCACACATCCAATGACACATGGCCAAATACTCAGACAGTACATAGGCTTTTAAAATCCATTGCTTGAGGAAATGTTTTTGAAAAACTGGCAGTTACCTAAGTAGACAAAGCATGTTATCTGTCTGCTTGCGAAGTCCTTGGCATGTGTACTTGTGTCGTATGTCGTGTGTGCGTTCCCTGTATTTTCAGGAGATTCCCAGGGCCTTAGGAGAGGGACCCAATAGCCAGGCTAGGCCACTCTGGCCCTTGTATTAAAAGCAGACGATGGCCCAGCTGACGTGGCTCAGTGGTTGAGCATCAGTCTATGAACCAGGAGGTCACGGTTCGATTCCTGGTCAGGGCACATGCCCGGGTTGCGGGCTAGATCCCCAGTGTGGGGTATACAGGAGGCAGCCGATCAATGATTCTCTCTCAATCATTGATGTTTCTATCTCTCTCTCCCTCTCCCTTCCTCTCTGAAATCAATAATATATATATGTATGTTTTGTCTTTTTTTCTTAAACAGACTATGGCTGTAGCCACCGCTGTCAGTGTTTAGGCTCTCACGTCCCATTTCTCCATTCACTGGGGAAGTTTCAGAAGCTTCCTCCTCTTTAGCCAGGGCTGACTGAAATTCCTGGGGGAGGGGGAGTGCTGTGGGGAGTCACGTATGCTCTCAGCTTCCAGGCTGGGCCTCAGGCGTCTGCAGAAGGGTCTCTTGTCGCCTGACCTTGTCTTCGAGTGATTCATGGTCCGTAGGTGGCGCCAGCATTGACAGTGTCTAAAATGTTATAGTAGGTGAGGTCAACAGGCTCCTCTCATGATGTGGTCATTACTATTATCACAATCTCCAGCATTTTGTGGGTCCCTATGTGCAGAGCACTTTCCAGGAACTTTTAAAAAGTTGAAAACAGTGTCTTTGTCTTCCAAAAACATAGTCTTTTTTTTTAAAAATATATTTTATTGATTTTTTTACAGAGAGGAAGGGAGAGGGATAGAGAGTTAGAAACATCGATGCGATGAGAGAGAAACATCAATCAGCTGCCTCCTGCACACCCCCTACTGGGGATGTGCCCGCAACCAAGGTACATGCCCTTGACCGGAATCGAACCTGGGACCCTTCAGTCCGCAGGCTGACGCTCTATCCACTGAGCCCAACCGGTTAGGGCTGGTCTTTTTAAAAATAATATATTTTTATTGATTTCAGAGAGAAAGAGATAGATACATCAATGATGAGAGAGAATCCTTGATCAGCTGCCTCCTGTATGCCCCCTACTGGGGATCAAGCCCGCAAGTTGGGCATGTGTCTTTGACCGGAATCGAACCTGGGCCCCTTCCATCCACAGGCTGATGCTCTATCCACTGAGCCAAACCGGCCAGGGCAAAACCATATGGTCTTATGGGGTGAGGGGCAGTGATAACATGAGTACATAAGAGAAAATAAAATTCTGTTCAAGTCCATCAAAACCAGTTGAGCACTTGTGTAAGAACTTGCATAAGGCATTTTAAAGTTACCTTAAAAGAAAATTGTGACTCTTAGTTAGTATCTTCTGAGGACAATAAGAATGAGGAATGGGACATTATCAACACTAATAAAAGAGAAAAATGGTAATTGGCGTACGAGCTACCCTTTTCATTGGCTAATCAGGGCTATATGCAAATTAACTGCCAACAAGATGGTGGTTAATTTGCATATGTAGGCACAATGCAGGGAGGTGAAAGGGAAAGCAGGAAGAAGCCCCCTGCCACTGACAGTGATCGGAAACCCAAGGGGGAGCTAAGAGCTGGGGGGCAGGGCAAAGGCGGCCCTGGGGCCGCCTTTGCCCTGCCCCCCAGCCATGATCGGAGAATCAGGTGCCTTTTCCGCCCTGGCCAGTGATAGCAGGAAATAGGGGTGGATCCAGCGATGGGAGCTGGGCACGGTGGAAGCTGGCAGTCCCGGGAGCTAGGGGTCCCTTGCCTGGGCCTAAAGCGAAGCCCACGATCGTGGGGCCGCTGCAGCTGCGGGTCCCCGCTGCCCGGGCCGGATGCCTCAGCCAGAGGCGTCAGGCCTGGGCAAGGGGCCGATCCTGCGATTGGAGGGTGATGGGGGTCAACGCCTGAGGGCTCCCAGTATGTGAGAGGGGGCAGGCTGGGCTGAGGGACCCTCCCCCCCATACACACCCAGTGCACGAATTTCGCGCACTGGGCCCCTAGTTAAAATATAATAGTCAATGGTGCAAAGTAGAGTAAGTTCTTACCTATACTAACCAGGACTTTCTACGGTAAGTACCAGTTAGCTCAAACTCACATAAACAAACAAAAAAGCCTTTATTGCTTCATTGAAAGGAGAGAAAGGTAGGAATGGGCTAGCTTCAGGGACCGCTGGATCCAGGACGGAAATACAAGGAGGACGCTAGCCCCTTCCCACCAACCCGGAATCTTCAGGCTTCTCTTTCCGTGGCTCACACAGAAGGGCTTTCTCAGCAAACAGGAAAGGGGCCCGGGCAGATCTGGACCTATACCTTGGCTGTCTACCAAAGAAGAAATGAAATCTTCCCTTTGGGTTCCATTCAAAAGAAGAGAGACAGAAACCAGAAAAGGACTTGATGTGCCCTTCTGGGAAGGGTGGGGTGGGGTGCTTTTATTGGTAGCCCATCTAGAGCCAAATAGTTGGAGTGGGGAGAAATATCCCCCCAAATCAAGGGGAATGGTGGTCTTGGTAGACAAAGCAAGGTAAACCAGTATGAGTCACGTGATTGCTTTTCTGGAATGAGGGTCCATAGTTGTAGTTGTTGTTTTTTAAATATATATTGATTGATTTCAGAGAGGAAGGGAGAGAGAGAAAGTGATAGAAACATCAGTGATGAGAGAGAATCACTGATCGGCTGTCTCCTGCACGCCCCCTACTGGGGATCGAGCCCGAAACCCAGGCATGTGCCCTGACCGGGAATCGAACCCTGGCTTCCTGGTTCATAGGTTGACGCTCAACCATTGAGCCACACTGGCCAGGCAGGGTCCATAGTTTTAACCAATGGTCAAAGGGATCCCTAACCCAAAATCTTAGCTCTAGAAGTAACCTTGGTGACCACTGGGTTTCACTCCCCCATTCTATAGAAGGGAATACTGGGGTGCAGAGGGTTTAGGTGGTTCGCCTAAGATCACACAACTATGATGGGTTCCCATATTGATCTCATGTAGGTTGAGGAAGGGGATATATAAGAAGCAAGGGTCAAAACCTGATCTGAAGGTTAGAGTCAAGACAAACATTTGAAAAATGGTAGAGAACCATAAAAAGAGAGTGTGGGGCCCTAGCTGGTTTGGCTCAGTGGATAGAGCGTCAGCCTGCGAACCGAAAGGTCCCAGATTTGATTCCAGTCAAGGGCACATGCCCGGGTTGTGGACTTGATCCCCAGTGGAGGACTTGTAGGAGGCAGCCGATCCATGATTCTCTCTCATCATGGATATTTCTATCTCTCTCTCCCTCTTCCCCCCTCTCTGAAATCAATAAAAATATATTTTTTAAAAAAGAGAGAATGTGGGGAGCCCGGTCAGCATGGCTCAGTGGTTGAGCATCGACCTATGAACCAGGAGGTCACGGTTCGATTCCCGGTCAGGGCACATGCCCGAGTTGCAGACTTGATCCCCAGTGTGGGGTGTGCAGGAGGCAGCTGATTAGTGATTCTCTCTCATCATCTATGTTTCTATTTCTCTCTCCCTCTCCCTTCCTCTCTGTTAAGAAATATTTTTTTATTTTTAAAGAGAGAGAGTGTGTGTGTGGGGAAAATAAAGCATAGAATGAGGTGAGGCTTATTTAAAAGAACAAAATAAAAATAAGACCTTGCCCTGGCCAGGTAGCTCAGTTGGTTAGAACATTGTCCCAATATACCAGAATTTAGTCCCCGGTCAGGGCGCCTACAAGAAACAACCAAAGAATCCTATATAATAAAAGCGAAGCATGCAAACTGTCCCCTTGACCAGGAGTTCACCCGGGAGTTCCGGGGGGGTCGGTGGGGGCTGAGGGAAGGGGGAGTACCTGGGCAGCAGCCGCTAGGGACCCTTCCAGTGCACGAATTTCATGCACTAGGTATCTAGTGTGTAAATAAATGGGACAACAAATTGACGTCCCTCCCTCCGCCCCTCCTGCCCTTCCTCTCTCCCTCCCTCCCTCCTTCCTTTCCTTCTCTCTCTAAAAACATCCTCTAAAATCAACAAGGGCGGCTTTGGCTTAGTTTCAAGGTTTCATCACAGTTTTTAATCTTAGGGATTTTTAAGAATGAGTGAGGCACCACCTGACTAGAAATGGGCAAATGTTGATCTGATCTTCCAAGAAGAACAAGCTGATTCTAAGAGTTCCAGGCTGGTGACCTGGGCAAGGCTCCAGTGTGGGTTTAAGCACAGATTGTGCCAGACAGGCCTCATTTCTCTTTTTGAGAACATTCTCGCCCCGGCAGGTTACTTGGGTAGAATATGCTACATTCTAATCCCTCTAGGGATTAAAAAACCAGAAGAGCCAAACCAGTGACTTCCACCTGAATCCAGTCCTCAGACATCTTCTATACTAATAAAAGAGTAATATGCTAATTAGGCTGGGAGATCTTCCGGAGACCTTCCATGGTGGTGCGGCCATTCCATGGTGGTGGGGCCGAGGCAGAGGCAGTTAAGGGCAATCAGGCCAGCAGGGGAGAGCAGTTAAGGGGGTCATGCTGACAGGGGAGGGCAGTTGGGGGTGATCAGGCTGGCAGGGGAGGGCAGTTGGGGGTGATCAGGCTGGCAGGGGAGGGTAGTTGGGGGCAATTGGGCCAGTGGGGGGGGAGTTGGGGGCAACCAGGCCAGCAGGGGGGCAGTTAGGAGGCGACCAGGCCAGCAGACGAGTGGTTAGGAGCCATTAGGCAGGCAGGCAGGCGAGCGGTTAGAAGCCAGCGGTCCTAGATTGCGAGAAGCATGTCCGACTGCTGGCAGTTAGATATCCCCCATGGGGTCCCGGATTGGAGATGGTGCAAGCTGGGCTGAGCCCCCCACCCCCCTGCACGAATTTCATGCACCAGGCCTCTAGTTTTAAATAAATGAGGACATTTCCCATAAAGTCTGCCTTTCTGGCTTCATGATGACATTGGTCTACATTCCTGCCTGCCAGGGGGTATCGCTGCCCTCAGTAGGTAAAGCATGCCCATGAACATGCCACTTCACCACAGACCCCACCATTCCCTATTGCCTCACCATTAGCCAGCTTCATTCATTAGTGTCGGCCTGTGAGTGTATGCCCCTGATCTAATCTACCCTTTATTGTTTTATAGAGACTCAGGAACGAAGTGGGGTTGGAAGCACTTCTCATTTCCCCAGAAGATGGCATCTAATGTGGGCTACAGCTCCTACCTACGTAACCAACTCTGGAGAAACCGTAGAAGCTTGGATCTGAGAACCAAACCTCAAAACCGTGAGTGCTCCCCGGAAAACCATTGTGAACTAGTGTGTGGTGTTAGTTTGGAGCATGAGGGCTGGGCATCCACCTGGGGGCATCCACAGTAATGGGAGGATGGGCTGCAAGAGATATTTTTTCCTTTAAAAAAAAGTAATATATTTTTATTAATTTCAGAGAGGAAGGGAGAGAGAGAGAGATAGAAACATCAATGATGAGAAAGAATCCTTGATCGGCTGCCCCCCTATACACCCCCAACTGGGGATCGAGCCTGCAACCCAGCATGTGCCCTGATGGGGAATCAAACCATGACCTCCTGATTCATAGGTCGATGCTCACCTACTGAGCCATGCCAGCCAGGCCAAAATTTTAAGTCTTTCTCTTGCATCTTTCTCTCATGGATTGGGACATTCTGTGTGGCAGAAGCCAGGAGTGACAGCTCAGGGTTCAGGTGTTGGTGGGGTAATATCAGGGGTGAGAAGCTGGGAAAACAGGTGTGAGCTGACCAGCTTCCCTCAGACATTCACTGGAGGCGACAAAATGTCTTGGAGAAAGTGAAGGGGGCTGGGCCTGGGAGGACGGAGGGGTCAGGGGTCCCAGGAGCAGTGCAGACCCGGCCTGGCTCCCTGACAGATCCCAAAGCCACACACCTGACCCGAGGGGAGAATGGCCGGAGAGTGTGTCCAGATGGGGGGCTAGTTTAGATGAAATTTACAGAGTTTCTGGGCCTAGGTTCTGGGGGCCAGGATTATGGACCTTTTGGCAGTAACCAAGTAGACATTTATCCAACAGGATGGCTTGACACATCTAGGAATTGGGAACTGAGGAGCAACCATGGGGTGGGGTAGGGGAGTAAGCAGCCCATCTCCTTGGAAACCGGGGTTAAGTGCCCCCAGGTTAGCAGAGTAACTGACTTTTGAAAAGCAGAGTTAAACCTCATGTGCATCTGAGTTTGCAGACAGATTTCCACCCAGTGCACCTTCTCACACTGTGAGTGCTGGGAACCCAACCTGGTCCCGTCCCAGCCATCTCACTGGGTTCCATCTGCTGGCGTAGGAGGTGGAGAAGAGAGGGCAGGCGCCAGATGACTGTTCCCCAGGGGGTGCAGCCCCGAGGCCGGCGAGGGCAGCATGAGGGACATCCATGGGTCAGTGAGCTTGGGAGAGCGCACTCCAGGGTCCAGGAGAAGAGTGAGGAAAAGGAAGCTGCATGAAGGTGTCATAGCAGGGGATTTTCAGTCCATTCTAGAATTACCTTACTGACCACTTCCCATGTGCCAGGTCCTAGCTAGGCGCTGGGCGGTAAGTAAAAGAAAGCGTGCCAGAGCTTGGCTGCTGTGGCTCAGTGGTTGAGCATCGACCTATGAACCAGGAGGTCATGGTTCAGTTTCCGGTCAGGACACATACGTGAGTTGCGGGCTCAGTAGGGGATGTGCAGGAGGCAGCTGATCAATGATTCTCTCTCATCATTGATGTTTCTCTCTCTCTCTCTCTCTCTCCCTCCCCCCCCCCCCCCCACTCCTTCTCTGAAAGCAATAGAATTTTGTTTTTTTAAAGAAAGAATGCCAGAAACCACACGTCAGAGCTTGGCCCTTAGTAAGCGCTTCATTAAAATGCCTGTACTCCTCCTAAAAGTTACAAAAATGAAGAAAACAGAGCTTCGCCCTCCAGGGTCATAAGGTCCTGTAAGAGCTTGACCCTTGCACACAGCTGCCTGGGCCCCAAGATCCAGGGGTTGAAGGGAGGGCTAGAGACATGGTTGAGGCGTCCCAGGAGAGGTACCAAGTGAGGGCTGAGTGTGTGTCCAAGGGAGGTGGGAGGTGAGGAGGGAGCCAGGGGACCAGACTCGTGGGAAGCTATGGGAAGACTGAGCTGCAAGAGAACACATTCCGGCAGCCCCTAACCTCCCGAGGGAAAGTTCATGTGCAAATCAGTCCTTTGGAATTTGGAATGCATTTGCCCATGGGAACAATACCATACATGGAGGCTCGGTTCTTAGGTCAGTGGGTGGAAATGGGTTTACCCCACAATGTTACTCACTCCATTACTCAGAGCTGTTCCCTAAATCAGGGTTGAGAGAGACCGGAGCTCCGTGGCATAACTCCTTTCTGGGGAGCTGAGTCTGTCAAAGGCCACAGTCTTTTTTTTTTTAAATATATTTTTATTGATTTCAGAGAGGAAGGGAGAGGGAGAGAGAGAGAAACATCGATGATGAGAAAGAATCATTGATTGGCTGCCTCCTGCACGCCCCCCACTGGGGATCAAGCCTGCAACCCAGGCATGTGCCCTTGACTGGAAGCGAACCCAGGACCCTTCACTCCACAGGCTGATGCTCTATCCACTGAGCCAAACCAGCCAGGGCCCAAGGTCTTTTTGTGTGGAGTTTGGTATGGTTTAGAAGGGGATTGAACTTGAGTCTAGTTTAAAAAAATTTTTTCATATGTTTTTATTGATTTTAGAGACGGAGGAAAGAATAGAGATGGAGAGGTAGAAACATCGAGAGATACATCCTCAGCTGCCTCCTGCACGCCCCCTGCTGGGGATTGAGCCCGCAGTCTGGGCATGTGCCCTGACCAGGAATCTAACCAGTGAGCTCTGGGTTCATGGGTCAGTGCACAACCACTGAGTCACACCGGCTGTACCACAAGGCTAGTTTTTAGTGTATTTAATAACAAAGCTATCAGCTGACATACGTTTATAATTACATATGAAAGGGGTAGTTAGCTTGCAGGAAGTAAGAGATGACTACATTGCTATTACATCAGCAGGCAAGCTGGTTTTAGAATTTCACAGTGGCCCAAGCAGTTCTGTTTGATATAAATGCCTTCAAGTCCCTAATCCAGTATGGAAGGTGTTCTTATTTTTTTTAAAGTATGTTTTATTGATTTTTTACAGAGAGGAAGGGAGAGGGATAGAGAGTTAGAAACATCGATGAGAGAGAAACATCCATCAGTTGCCTCCTGCACACTCCCTACTGGGGATGTGCCCGCAACCAAGGTACATGCCCTTGACCGGAATCGAACCTGGGACCCTTCAGTCCACAGGCCGACGCTCTATCCACTGAGCCAAACCGGCTAGGGCAAGGCAGGTGTTCTTAGGAAAAGGGGGAATTTGAACGCAGACACGCACACAGGGAGAAAAGAAAAAGTTGAAACTCATGTAGCTGTGGCCATGGAAGCAGAGACGGGGCCTGTCAGCTGCATCGGATGCTCAGAGGCAGGCCCCTTGGAGCCAACGCTTCCTGCTGCCATTCCCACTCTGGCCTCAGGGTGGCACTGCTCCCTCTTCAACAATGGCCCTTGATGGCTGCTGTACAGCTCAACTCTAAACCCCGTCTGGACTCCCCAACAAGATGGTCGTAAAGGCTGAAGAATAACCAAAAAAAAAAAAAAAAAAAATAGACTCAGGGTTCCAGGAGTTAAAACTCCAGCTCTCCAGGTCTAGCCTATTCCCTGCAGCTCACAGCCCTTTCCCTGACCACCAGGGACCCCAGGACTAAGACTCCCAGGACTAGGCCGTCTTTTCTGCTGTCGACCCCCCTGATGTCCAATGATTGACACCATAAAGACCTCACCTGCAGGCAAGATCACAGTGGCTGATGCTAAAGTCTTTCTCTCTGAGCCCTCAACAATATCTCAATAAAAACAGCAACCCGACGTTCATCTGACCATTAGAGGTCTACAGTAATGTGGGGTGGGGGTAGGAGCTATCCTTTCAAGAGAACAGAGTGCCCTTCCTGTCTCAGGGGACAGATAATTCCTGCCTTAATGCGGCTCTTCATCTGCCCAGTCTCCAGCTGATGGGAAATCAGGCTCCTGAAGCGGCCCCGGTGAGAGATAAGGGCTCTTTGCCTGAAATGAAAAATTCATGAAGAAAGACGAGGGATCGGGCACTCGGATAGCTGCCAAGTTGCTGTGCTCTGGGGACGTGGCAAGGAGATGGAAAAGCCAAATGGAAATTTTCTCTCCTGTCCAGCACCTCCCATCATGCTCCCCTTCCATGTTCGGGGGGGAGGGGAGGGCGGGGGGCTCCCTTCTTGGCTACACCAGGTCACGCCTCCTCAGGCTCAGGGCATCAGGAAGAGGCCAGTTAAAGTCTTCATCTCAGGTAATGCCTTCCTCTTAGCTTCCTCCTTATGCAGATCGGGTGCCCGCCAGCAACCTCAACAAGATGCGTGTTGTTCCTAGAGCTCTCTGGAACAGTCTGGCCACCTGGCACCCCCAAACCCGGAGGAGCCCCAAACAAGGAATTATCTGTCCCTGGGAGGGCCCCCTACAGATTACTTCCTGTTCCAATTCCCTGACCCACAAATGTGATCACTTTCCATGTGGTTGGTCAGATGGTCAGAACTCACAGCTTGGGAAGGAAGCCTGGGATCTCTTGTCACCAAACTGGGCAGACAACAGTTTGGATACAGTTAAAGGGGTATAAACCTCCAAGTGTAAGAGTTGAATAATTTTTTTTTAAAAAAAACACAACCTTCTACATTATTTAAAAAAATATTTTTATTGATTTCAGAGAGGAAGGGAGAGGGAGATAGAAACATCAGTGATGAGAGAGAATCATTGATCGGCTGCCTCCTGCAGCACCTTGCCACCCCCGACTCCCATCTCCCATCCCCGCTACTGGGATCGAGCCTGCAAGCCAGACATATGCCCTGGCCAGGAATCAAACTGAGACCTTCTGGTTCATAGGTCAACGCGCAACCACTGAGCCACGCCAGCCGGGCAGAGCTGGATAATTTTACTTTAATGTTGGGATGGGCTTGAGCAGTGGTCGGCAAACCGCGGCTCGCGAGCCACACGCGGCTCTTTGGCCCCTTGAGTGTGGCTCTTCCACAAAATACCACGTGCGGGCGCGCACGTACAGTGCGAAGTTGACTTAAAACTTTAAGCAAAGATTATGAAGTTAATTTTAGGGAACGTTGTGGAGTGAAAGAAGATGTGGTGTCGAGGATGGAGAAAGGTGTGTGGAGATGGTTTGGACATATAGAGAGGATGAACGAAAGGAGACAGACGAAACAAGTATACAAACGAGTGTGGATGGGAGAGTTGGGAGGGGTTGACCTCGGCGAACGTACCTCCATCGGATTGAGGACGTTTTTAGCAAAGGCCAGCTTAGGAGCCCCCTAATTAAGTCAATCACAATGTACCTACCTATATAGTTTAAGTTTTAAAAAATGTGGCTCTCAAAAGAAATTTCCATTGTTGTACTGTTGATATTTGGCTCTGTTGACTAATGAGTTTGGCAACCACTGGGCTTGAGAATTGTGACTGGCTAGCCTGCAATATGCAAGATGGCACAATAGTTGCGGATGCCAGTCCAGAGATGGTGAGCAGTGAGTGGGGCAGTGGCGGGTCCTCAGAAGTCAGGTAGGAAGGAGCGCAAGACTCCGCTCTCAATGGGAAGTGGGGGACTGGTCTCCTGCTGCAGAGCTGCAGTGCCTCCTCCCACCCACAGGGCCCGCTGGTCCACGGCTGCAGGAAAATCCCACTCCACTGTCCCCTGCCCAGGCCAGCCCGGCCCCCAAAGGAACACACCTTACTCCGTGAGCTTGGGGTCCCTCTCAGGCGCCCAGTGCCTTTGACTATTGTTTCTCAGTTCTTTCAGGCGTTTGCACAGCTTTTCCCATTCAAAGAGGAACCTGGGCTCAAGCAACTGCCTCTCATTGAATACCAGCCCTTATCCCTCCTTCTCCTCTCTGAGAACCAGTTTTTCAGCACCAGCTCCTCCAAACAAGGATTTGTTCAGCCATTTCCTCTACGTTAGAGCTCCATCAAGAGAACACGGACCTCAAAAACCTGAAGGCTGATCTGCTCGCCACCGCACCCCAACATGGACAGGAGCCTCTCACACAACATCAACAAAACACAAATTAAATTCTCATGGATATGTACCTGGAAACTTAGCAGTTCAGACTAGGGCACCAGATGCGCAATTGTGATCAGCAGTGTTTTTCTATGGCATTAATAATAACTTCACAAACATAAAGGCTGAATTACTGCCTGTAATATGCATATACCATAATTTGGCTGGTGAATCCTCTGCTCTTGGGCATTTGGTTGCTTCTGTTGCTTGCTAATTTAAGTTATGTGATTCCTATCTCTGCATAAGTCCTTGTCTATCAGCTTAGACCAGCGGTCGCCAACCTTTCGGACCTCACGGACCACCAGTGGTCCGCGGACCACCAGTTGGCGACCGCTGGCTTAGACTGTGTCGTTAGGATAGAGTCCTGGAAATGGAATTATAAGGTCAGAGTCTCAAAGACTATGAGCCTTTTCAGGACCTTCTTTTCTTTTCTTTTTTTTAAAAAAGGACAGCTTTGCCTGGCTGGTGTGACTCAGCAGTTGAGAGTCCATCCAGGAACCAAGAAGTCACTGCTTTTTTTTTTTTTTTAATATATTTTATTGATTTTTTACAGAGAGGGATAGAGAGTTAGAAACATCGATAAGAGAGAAACATCGATCAACTGCCTCCTGCACATCTCCTACTGGGCGTGTGCCTGCAACCAAGGCACATGCCCTTGACCAGAACCTGGGACCTTTCAGTCCACAGGCCGATGCTCTATCCACTGAGCCAAACCGGTTAGGGCTTTTCTTTTTTTAAAAAAAAATATATATTTATTGATTTCAGAGAAGAAGGAAGAGGGAGAGAGAGATAGAAACATCAATGATGAGAGAGAATCATTGATTGGCTACCTCCTGCATGCCCCACACTGGGGATTGAGCCTGCAACCCGGGCATGTGCCCCTGGCTGGAATCGAACCTGGGACCCCTCAGTACGCAGTTGACGCTGCATCCACTGAGCCAAACCGGCTAGGGTGAGGACCTTCTTTCATATTGCCAAGTGGCTTTCCTGGAAGGTTGTACATACCGTCAGTGCAAGATTCAATTCTAAGGCCACTTGGTTATAAGGCCAAAGCTACACCAGTTAGGAGTGACTGGGGCGCAACTGAGCTTGAGGTTAGGAAACAATACCCCCAGACAGAGGAGCTGGGTCAGGCAGAGCGAGTAAAGTCCAGGATCACAGAGACTACCAAAGCTGGAGGACACTTTAAGACATGAATTGTGGCCCTAGCCGATCTGGCTCGGTGGATAGAGCATCAGCTTGCGGACTGAAAGGTCCCGGGTTCGATATCAGTCAAGGGCACATGCCGGGGTTGCGGGCTTGATCCCCAATAGGGGGCATGCAGGAGGCAGCCAATCAATGATTCTCTCTCATCATTGATGTTTGTATCTCTCTCTCCCTGTCCCTTCCTCCCTGAAATCAATAAAAAAATCTGTTAAAAATAAATTCTGGAGGATACAGCCACAGATGGAAAGAGAGGAGCCTTTTGGACGCTGGGGCTGAAAGGACAGATGGAGTCCTGCGGCCGTGCTAGGTCCAAGAAAAGGCACAGCAAGTGAAGAAGCGGGTTGAGGGCCCCAGTGCTGTTGGTTCCAGAATATGAAGGTTGTTTGGGTATTTGGGCATGATGTGCACTAGGGGCAAGTCTGGAGGAGGTCACTGAATTGAGTTTTATTTTTATTTTTTTTAATATATTTTATTGATTTTTCACAGAGAGGAAGGGAGAGAGAGAGAGTCAGAAACATCGATGAGAGAAAAACATCGATCAGCTGCCTCCTGCACATCCCCCACCGGGGATGTGCCCGCAACCCAGGTACATGCCCTTGACCAGAATCGAACCTGGGACCTTTCAGTCCACAGGCCGACGCTCTATCCACTGAGCCAAACCGGTTTCGGCTGAATTGAGTTTAAAAAAAAGACATTTAGGAATGGACTAGGGGTGGTGGTTCTAAGACAGACGAGAAGAAAGAAGGAGCAGTTTCAGAGGATGTTCTATTGTAAAAGGGGCATATGTCAAAGAAGAGATCTAGCCGAAACCAGTTTGGCTCAGTGGATAGAGCGTCGGCCTGTGGACTGAAAGGTCCCAGGTTTGATTCCGGTCAAGGGCATGTACCTTGGTTGCGGGCACATCCCCAGTAGGAGATGTGCAGGAGGCAGCTGATCGATGTTTCTCTCTCATCGATGTTTCTGGCTCTATCGCTCTCCCTTCCTCTCTGTAAAAAATCAATAAAATATATTTAAAAAAAAAAAAGAGATCTAGAGCTGGCCCATCTCACCTTGTTGGCTTCTCCTGCTTACTGAATGAGTCACTTTTGTTGGAGAACAATTTATTATTTATTTTATTATATATATTTTTATTGATTTCAGAGAAGAAGGAAGAGGGATAGATAGAAACATCCATGATGAGAGAGAATCATTGACCAGCTGCCTCCTGCAAGTCCCCCCACTGGGGATCGAGCCCACAACCCAGGCATATGCCCTTGACCGGAATCAAACCTGGGACCTTTCAGTTCGCAGGCCGACGCTCTATCCACTGAGCCAAACCGGCTAGGGCCAATTTATTTTTTTTAATCTTGCTCATTTGACTATGTCACGTCTCTTTCAATAATCACAGTGGCTGCTTCTTGATAGAACATGGAATGCCTTTATTTTGAAACTGGGTCTATTTTTTTCTGATCACGCATCTCAAGCCATATGCTGTGTCACGCCAGCAGCAGCCTCATGCATCCCGTGTTTACTGCGTCTCTTGATTGCATCATTTTCTCTTCAGCTTGATTTAATCTCGTGGTGGTTTTTTGTTTGTTTGTTTGTTTTAATCTCAATTTAAACTAAATTTAGCATGGCCTCAGCATGCAGTGTTTATAAAGTCTACAATTGTGTGCACTGATGTCCTGGGCCTTCATATTCACTCACCACTCACTCACTGACTCACCCATAGCAACTTCCAGTCCTGCAAGCTCCAGTATTCAGTACAGTCATAAGCCGTATCAGCTTGTAGCCTACGAGCAACAGGCTGTATCATAGAGCCTAGGTATGCGGTAGGCGGTACCATCTAGGTCTGTGTATGTGCATTCTGATGTTCGCACAGGGGTGACATTGCCTAAATCACCTGTTCCTCAGAACACATCATTAAGCAGCACGTGACCGTAACAAGAAGGTAGTAAAGAGATAGGGTCAAAATTCTGGAGTTGAGGATGCCCGGAGCCTGCTGTGCACGGTGCTAGGATAGCCAGGTAGGTAAGAGGAAGCCATTGACTTAGGGAGCATTAACTGGCCTCTGTCACTGCCCTGGCTGCCTTTCCATCGTCTCTCCTACTGAGGCTGCCCTCGGACTCTACTCTGAACAAACCAGCTTGCGTTCTTCCACTTGGAGCCTGTGTTCCTGGGGTCCTATCACCTGGACGGCCATGCCAGCCCCACCCCAATTCCAGCCCCAGGAATCGTAATCAGAAAACATTATTCCCTCCTCTGAGTAATTTTTCATAACACTGATTACTCTCGATCGCTTACTGTTCAGTTCTTTTAGTTATCTCTCACAGTATGTCCTCTTTGTCCTGTGCTAGAATAGGAATAGGACTTTGCTTTATGTTTCTGTTTACTTCTCTAGTATTATATGTCTGGTGCAGTAAATATATTTACTCTTGTTAATAATTAATCCAAATATATGGAAAAACAATACAGGGATCTCTGGTACGACATAAACAGCTTTAAAATAGTAGCTCAGGCCCTCGCTGGTTTGGCTCAGTGGATAGAGCGTCAGCCTGCGGACTGAAGGGCCCTGGGTTTGATTCCAGTCAAGGGCACATGTCCGGGTTGTGGGCTCGATTCCTGGTTGGGGGCGTGCAGGAGGCAGCTGATCAATGATTCTCTCTCATCATAGATGTTTCCATCTCTCTCTCCTTCTCCCTTCCTTTCTGAAATCAATAAAAATATTAATAAAATAAAATAAAAGCTCAGTAACATGAAATTATCCAGGAAAAGGTATGTGATGCTCTTATTTAACGTGCAAGTTTTATTGACTCCTTTTGAGTGAACAGCATGAGGAACTCAACTTTTATTTCTGTAATTAAGGATGACATCAGGAAGGGGAATGCGTGGTGACTAAGAAGGCATCTATAGCCAACCACCAGCCCGATAGCACGTATGTATCTGATTATAAGGCTGGAACAGCTTTTCACCGTGTGTGTGTGTGTGTGTGTGTGTGTGTGTGAGAGAGAGAGAGAGAGAGAGAGAGAGAGAGAGAGAGAGAGAGAGAGAGATGAGCATTTTCAGTGCTGGATCCTATGTGCGTAAGTATAAGTATTCCATATATTTTTGTCATCCAAACTCTGAGATTATTTGAGAATGAAAAGGGGACACTATTAAAAATTTGCCAAGGCAATAAGCATAAACCAAGACTGTCCTGGGCATGAAAGCACCCTATGATTTTATCATAGACAACTTCACCCATAGGTTTAACGAAGCAACACCAAGGGGATTATTCGTCACTGTTTTTGAATAGCCAGCAGGAAGCTTTTCCAATAACTAAAGACATCATAGAACCATTGCATGCTGGGACTTAAAACTTCCAAACTTTATCTCCATCATCAATAGGGCTGGCCTGGAGGCCTGTCATCGGGCATTCTGAACTCACTGCCTAGTCACACACAGGCAGCACTGGCTGTGGCAGTCAAGTGACAAGTCTGGATTTCTCAGCGCCTGTGCCATTCTGGCCTTCAAGGGAATTTCATGAACATCCACACGTCCTTTCCCATTTCCCTCACAGTGAGTAAGTTGATGAGGTCCAGGCTCAAAAATCTTAACTCAGTCCTGGGAACCCTCTTTTGCTGAGGATATTCTGAAGGAAAAGTTTCTCTGTCCGGGTGGTAGATGTTGCTGGTTAAAAAAAATATCTGCCCCAGCCGATTTGGCTCAGTGGATAGAGCATCGGCCTGTGGACTGAAGGGTCCTGGGTTCAATTCCCGTCAAGGGCATGTACCTCGGTTGCAGGCTCCTCCCCAGCCCGGGCTTTGGCCGGGGCTCGTGCAGGAGGCAACCCATCGATGTTTCTCTCACATCGATGTTTCGCTCTGTCTTTCTCTCTCTCTTCTACTCTCCCTAAAAATCAATGGAAAAATATCCTTGAGTGAGGATTAACAAAAACAAAAAAATCCCTCATGTTTTGGGGGGATGGGTAAATAGGAACTTTGTGTCCAATTTTGCTGTTAATCTAAAACTATTTTTAAAAGAAAGTCTATATGAAAACTTTAGAAAATGAGTTAGTGCCTTAGAGAAAGGGTCCTAAGTGGGCTCCTGGAATAACTAGGCAAAGACTTACTAAGAACTAAGTGTGTGCCAGGCTCTGCTTGATGCACTTGAACTCATTTGCTCCTCACAGCACCCCATCATCCGAATTTTACAGAGGAAAGTGGGGCACAGAGAGGTGAGCACTTGCCCAAAATCACAAGGCCGGGAAGGGCGGAGGCAGGATTCTAGCCCAACAGCAGAGGCGCCAGAGCTGGTTGCTCTCAACCATCCCTTAAGGATACAGCAAAAGCAATGACTGATTTTGCATAAAGAGAATCAACAGTGCACACCACCTGCTGTGGCCACTGCTGCCTGCTGCCTCCCGTGGGAACTCGAGGACTTTCCAAAGGGCTGGGGAATCCTGCTGAGAGTCCCCAGGAGCGTGGAGAGCCAGTTCCACTTTAGTCAATCCCCTTGTTGTCTTTATAACAGGGCACTCACATGCTCTCAGAGAGCACTTCACAGCCTCATCCCAACTCCTAGTCATCCCAGGCCGAGCCTCACAAACTTGGAGGCAAAAAGGAGTCCATTCTGTCTCTTAAATGGCCTCCCACAGAAAAACTTTATGGAATAAAATAATTCAATTCAACAGAATATGGCAAGAGCCAAAGCAGAGGGGAGGAAGTAGACCCCATGGGCAAATAAGAAAGCAGTTCTAAGTGTTGCAGGGGGTAGTGGGTCGTTACTGACGCAGCCAGGGCTGCAAAGGAGAAGAGGCGTGTGTCCTTTCCTTCTCCTTCCTGGGCCTGGGCTCATTCTGTGCTTTTTCGGCCTCTGTGACGCTGTCGTGGTTTAGAATTCCTGAACTGGGTGGACCCGTCCCTTTCTGGAAATGTTGGATGAACTTGTGTTCCTGACCTGGGGAAAAAAAATCAGTCTGCACCATGGTAAGTCCATCTGGGGTATACTCCTCACAGCTGCTTTCTGTGGCTTTGAAACGAGCTGGAGAAATCTTCCCAGATCTCAGGAGCCCACTTCAATCCTTTCACGACCAAACAAGACATCTCAGTCTCCTTTTGCCAACAGAAGCAGAGGCAGCCCTGTATTGGGCCAGGCCTGTTTCCCCAGCACGTGTGCAGACATATGTATGGCCACCAAGCAGAACTATTTAAAGACACAGAACTAGAAAACAGTGGAGCAGAACCAAGCGTGCGCGGGCACACACACACACACACACACACACACACACACCCAATTGGCAAACAGATCTAAGGCTCTTTTCTGGAACCCCAAATTGCTTTCACACAGAGTCAAAACTAGAGGGGTCCCTCACTAAAATCCTTTGCTATGGAAGCCTGGATTTTTCCTTCCCAAGATGGAATAAATAAATGCTGAGGTGAACTTTTTTTTAGGTAAACATGACAACTGGATGAAAAGTAGAGCAATGGCAAAGGATTCTCTCTCCTCTTTCATCATGGCTGTGGGTTCTCTCAAAGGCAGACCTGAGGGGGTCTGGGGCTAAATTCAGGCCTGAGAGACTGTTTCTGTTCAGGACTTTCACACCTTTAGAATGGGCATGGCTTCAGAAGTCCCTGGCTGATAGATTATTGTGCAGTGAGTTCTGGTCCGGGGTGATCGGCCTTCTAAGGGTTATTGAAACCGGAGCCATGGGACACTTGGATGGGTGAACAGGATATAGGAAGCTCCATTTATCCTTGTCATAATTCTAAAATATGTTGGGGAAAAATTAACATTGCTGCAAATACCACTTCCCTTCTCTGGCTAAATGGCTCCTCCCATCTTTTCCAGCCCTATTGTCCCCTGGTAGGATGGTGCTGTGGGGAGTTGCATTTCAAGTCAGTCAAGTGTTCTATTCTTGGTAAAGCACATGCCATTGTAGAAGCTGTTTTCAGGCTCATAGAATTTTAGCGCTGGGCCGAGTTCCCTAGACCTCTGGGGGTGAGCGGGTGGGGAACCAGTGTGGACTGAATGTCTGCCGAGCCAGGCACATTATTGTTTACCTCTGCGTTATTTCATCTCATTAACTGCTATTGCTACTCCCGGTTGCCAGACGAAATCAGGGTGCGTGCACAGAGGTTAAAGTGACTAGCTCAAGGCTATGCAACAGCGGCTCAATTCCAGGTTCAACTCCAAAGCCTACATTCTTTCTGGCAGCCTCCGACTCAGCGAGGGAGGGTCGAGGGTGGTCTTAAGGGCTGCGAGGACAGCGGGACCTAATCAGTTGCCTAACTTCCCTAGCAGGAAGGGGCCGAGGCGGCTGCCCCCACATCCTTCCCTCTCCTTGTGGTTTGGTCACTCACTTTCCTCCCTCCTCTCTCCCCTGGCCGGCCCCCTGTTCCACCCGCTGTGTCCTGGGCTACAGGTGAGTCAGTCGTTGGGCCTGGAGCCATCAGCTCCCGCAGCGGAGCTACCAGATGGTCTCCCTCCTCCCCTCCCAACCCTTGATGACACCAGACCCTTCACGGTCCTCCCTAACCAGCTGGAGATCACAATTGCCTCCCTCTCTGCACCCGCCCCCAGCAACATCAAACGCGACCCGTGTTTTAGCCCTCCTCCCTCTTCCCGCCCCCTCCGGGCTGGCCTTACCCAATCAGGGCTTGGCCCACGGGCCAAAGACGTCAAAAGGAGCCAATTGTTTGCCTTAAGGTCCCCGCCTTTACGCTGAGGAGCAGCTCCGTCGACCAATGGGCTGTCTCCTGGGTGCACTGAGCGCGCGGGGCTTGTAGAGCGACGGCCGAGCCGCCCAATGAACCGCGGGTTTCCGTGGTTGGGGGCGTGGGAGCAGCGGTCGTCAGGGGCGTGGCGGCAGTTGCTGGGGCGGGCCCGGTAGCCGCGGGAGCTGCACTGCCCAGGGGTTCCGGCTGCTGTTCCATGAGCGCCGCGGAGCTGCCAGGAACCGGACTGGGGGCGAGCTGGGCCGCTGTAGTCAACCACACACAGGTAAAGCCAGGGCCGAGCGGACCCCGCTAAGCCGGGGTCGCGCCCCGAATCGGTCGGGTCAAACCCCTGAAACCTCGCGGTCCTCATCGCGGCTCGGCCCATCGCACCGCTGCCTGCGCGCCCGGGATCTTCGGGGCCTGTCACCTGGCGCCACGGAGTCCCGAGGGCCGATTCGCGAAGTGGCGGGGAGGGAGGCTGCTTGGCCCGCAGCGGGTACGCGCTCCTGAAAGCCCTTTGTCCCCCCTGCCCCGGCTACCGAGGTTGGGGACATCCCGGACTGGAGCCTCCCTGCCGGCCATCGCTCCATCGGTGCGCACTCTTGGGACCTCCGGGGAGGGTGGGTATGCCGGCTCGGGCTTGGCGACGCGAGTCCAGGATCCGCGGCTGGAAGGAGAGGGCCAAGGGCCCTGATTGTAGCCACGGGTATTCGAGGGGCTTCTGCGTTTTAGGGGTGCCCCTAGGACCGCTGGGTTCAAGTTGTCGGAAGGCAGCTTTTGAGCCACTTGGAGACGCACTGATGGAGCTCGCCTCGGCTCCGAGCCCTGTCCTAGGCGCTTTGTGGGCTTTCCCACCAGGAGAGCTGTCCAGCAGGGGCAGGTGGCTGCCTGCCAGGGGAGGCCGCCAGCGCCCCGACCTTGGAAGGGTCCGGGCAGAGGTCAGGTTACAGCCACCTGTCAGGGATGCTTAGACAGGACTACCCGGGAGGACTGCGTGACCCACCTGTAAGGCCTTTCTCCACTCGCAGGCGCTCCGGGTGCCTTTGACGCCAGCCTGGGAAGGGTACTTCGGGGGTCGTTGGGGAGGGGATGTTGCATTCACCCATAATGAATTTTGCGGTCTCAACTCTCAAGAGTGGGTGTTAGTTAGCAAAGAGAATAGACTAGACCAAAAATACAAGGTTTATTTAGTCATCATGGGACTCCTTCATGTGAACTGTGGACTGCCTCTCTTCATCTTCCCATTCCTCTCATTCAGCGTGTCAGTTTCACCTACATTCCATTAACAGGATTTGATCCGGCTCATGAGAAGGATCTGGGGAGACTGTAGGTTGGACAGAGTTAATGTGACCTGCGGCCAGAGCTTTTTGAGGGCCATTTTGTTAAAACCACATTAAGTAGAGTCCAAAAGAGAAACCATGAAGTATCGGTTGACTGCCCTCTGTCATATGAGATGACATAATAATCTCCTGAAGGTCAGGAGGCAGGGAACTTTGACACCACTTGCTGCCTGTTTTAGGATGAATTAACCGTTGAATAACCAGTCAGAAAGCAGTTCAGTTGATACAGCTTGGACTTGTGGCATTTTTTTATTTTTTATTTTTTGTTAATCCTCACCCAAGGATATTTTTCATTGATGTTTAGAGAGAGCGGAAGAAAGAGGGAGAGATAGAAACATCGATGTGAAAGAGACACATCGATTGGTTGCCTCCTGCACGCACCCCAACCAGGGCTGGGGAACCTGCAACCAAGGCATGTGCCCTTGACCAGAATGGAACCCGGGACCCTTCAATCTGTGGGCCGACGCTCTATCCACTGAGCCATACCGGCTAGGGTTGGACTTGTGGCATTTTAGAGCTGAAAGCAGCTTAGATAGAGCTCATCTAATCTTTCTCCTCAATGCACAGGTGAGGAAACTAAGGCCCGGGGAGGTCGCTGGTCATCCCAGAGCCATGGGTGAAGGGAAGGGTGCTCTGTTGCCTCTGGATCTGTCAAGTTCATGACTTGTGTTTCACTCCCAGCCTATTTATCTCACTCTTGGTGTTTAAATGCTAGGGGAGTCCAGAGAGGTTAGGACCACAGATTTTGGTGTCATAGTGCCTGGACTTGAATCCTAGCCTTGCTTCTTTCTAGCCGTAACTTTGGACAAGTTACCTAACCTCTCCAGGCCTCTGTTCGCTCATCTATAAAACAGGAATAATAATGGTACTTAAAAGGGTTTTTTGAGTGGTACATGAGTTACTATATCTGAAGCACTTAATATAGTGCCTGGCACATAATAACCATTCTAGATTTGCTGAATACAATGTTCTGTTGCCCTTTCATACAGTTTTCTTCGTGTCTACACCCATTATTTTCAGTCAGGAGTTTATTTCTCTCCCTGCCTTCTCCCCTGCAGTTCATTAAACATATTCCAGGTTTTATTGTAGCATCTGTGAGGTTTTCCAAGCCACACTGCATTTTGCTTATTTGTCCGTCTTTTATTAAATTAGGGCAGTCATTTTTCTCTGTTAGTTTTTTTCCTTGTAATTTACACTCTTTTTAATTTATTTTATTTTTTTAAAATATATTTTATTGATTTTTTACAGAGAGGAAGGGAGAGGGATAGAGAGTTAGAAACATCGATGAGAGAGAAACATCGATCAGCTGCCTCCTGCACGTCTCCCACTGGGGATGTGCCCACAACCAAGGTACATGCCCTTGACCATAATCGAACCTGGGACCCTTGAGTCGCAGGCCGATGCTCTGTCCACTGAGCCAAACCGGTCAGGGCTACACTCTTTTTTAGACTCCAAATCTGTTTTATTCTTTTTAAAAAGGAGGGGAAGTCCCTCCCAGTGCTCGTCTCCGATGATAGCAATTTCCACGCATTCTTCCAAATATCTCTTCCCTCTGCTTGGCCCTCCCTCCCAGTTGTCAGTGTGATGCAGCTCGATTATAAATGGACGGACATTTTTAGATTAAGATTTCATGAGCCACTGTATTAAGTGCTTTTCGGAAGTTCAGGGATCGTGTGTCAGATGCATTTAAGCCAGTTACTTAGTCATTCGAGCAGCGGCAGCGCCTGCCTAGCCGGGCAGACACACAAGTGTGTGACTGGTCCGTGCTGCTAAACTAGCTTGTTCACTGGTTTTTCTGTGTTTTTCCTGTTCTTTCCTTGAGCTTGAAATAAACCAGATGGCAGGTACCATGGAACAGCAATCTTTTCCTCTTATTTTACTTGGGGAAGTTGCCTCTCTTTCCTTTTTATTCTCACCTTCATTTCCTTTATCACCTTTGCAGTTTTGATAGATACCTACTCTGTTTGCCAGCTAATTTAAAAAAAATAGATTTTTATAGATTTCAGAAAGGAAGGGAGAGGGGGAGAGAGATAGAAACATCTATGATGAGAGAGAATCATTGATCGGGTGCCTCCCGCACACACACCCCCACACACACTGTGGATCCAGCCTGAAACCCGGGCAGGATTCGAACCCAGGACTCTTCAGTTTGCCGGCTGAACTATTCACTGAGCCAGACCAGCCGGGGCATGTGTGCCAGCTAATTTAATTCCTTTTTATGTCGGACATGCCTGTCACCTTTATTTCTTGCAGGAATCTGGTCACCTTTGGTTTTTCCTTCTCTGTGTTTACGGGTGTTCTAGAATAAACCAAAGATGATCACTGTTCATTAGTTGGCACCTTCTTCAGAGTTGATTCTGAGGTTTGTTTTTTCGTTTGGGACATTCCAGAGCTCGGCCATCTTAGAAGAATTGCTTTAGTTCCATTGTTTGTGTGTTAATAATGGGCCCCTTTCTCTGACTCTCTTTTCTCATAAGGTCCTGGTGAAAGGGCTTCTCTCATTTACTGTTATTATTTTGTTTGTTTGTTAGTTGTTTTGTTTTTTGTTAATCCTCACCCAAGGATGAACAAAATCCTTTTGTATTTTCCCATTGATTTTTAGAAAGAGCGGAAGGGAGAGGGAGAAACATTGATGTGAGAGAGACACATCGATTGGTTGTGTCCTGCACGTACCCCAACCAGGGCGGGAAACCTGAACCAAGGTACATGCCCTTGACCGGAATTGAACCCGGGACCCTTCAGTCCACGGGCCAACACTCTATCCACTAAACCAAACCAGCGAGAGTTATTCTTTCTTTCTTTACTCACGCCTTCCTCCTGGTAATCTCCGGCAGGGCCCACAAGGAGTATAGGGGTTCCCCACCGCCCTTGTCCAGAGCACATAACATTTCTTTGGTCCCATGGAAGACAGGGGCAGAGTCTGTCTTATTTTTTGCCTAAAACCTGGCTCTTTGAAAAACCATAGCAAAGAGAGAGACTTCCACTGTAATGACACACCATGTGGCAGAACTCTGCTCTGACCTACTACTTGCAACATTCCGGGTCTTATCGCCGTGTGGGATCACTTTCATATCTGCACGTTTATTTTTGTTGTCCTGGTTCCAGGGCATCGTGTTTCTATATTAAACGTTTTCTGTTTATAAAATGGCTGGTGTGGACGGGCGGCCAGACCTGCTGTTGCCTTTGAAGCTTGTGCCCTGGACCCAGTTGGATGACGCAGTTACACAAGGACCCATTTTTCCGATTTTTTTTTATATATATATATTTTATTGATTTTTTACAGAGAGGAAGGGCGAGAGATAGAGAGTTAGAAACATTGATCAGCTGCCTCCTGCACATCCCCCACTGGGGATGTGCCCACAACCCAGGTACATGCCCTTGACTGGAATCGAACCTGGGACCTTTCAGTCCTCAGGCCGACGCTCTATCCACTGAGCCAAACCAGTTTCGGCAGATCTTTTTTTTTATTAATATATTTTTATTGGTTTTAGAGAGGAAGGGAGAGAGAGAGAGAGAGAGAGAGAAACATCAATGACAAGACAGAATCATTGATCGGCTGCCTCTTGCTCACCCCACAGTGGGGATGGAGCCCGCAACCTGGGCATGTGCCCTGACCGGGAATCGAACCATGACCTCCTGGTTCATAGGTCAATGCTCAACCACTGGGCCACACCGGCCGGGCCATTCTCCGATCTTTTATAGTAGAGTAGCATCTAGGCAAAGAGCTTAGGAGAGAATTGGAGCACTGAGACCGTTGTGTTTGCCTGGTTTCTGATTCTCTTTTGTTCTCTGTACGTGAAGGTCCATTAAGTTCCGCAAACTGAGCATCTGGTGTGTGCCGGCGACACAGCTGTCCGGATTAACAAGTGTGTTTGGTTTGCTGCATGAAGATTATTTTACTTGTACATTAAAAACCTTTTAATGTTTTTAATTAAAAATAATTTTTCAAATAGGGAATACATTCATGTGATGAAAGAAAATATTCGAAAAGCACAAAAGGCTGGCTGGTAAATATGTCTCTGTCCACCCGATTCTGCTACCTAGTTTTTTTAAAAAAGATACTTCGTTTTCCTTAAAAAAAATTTTTATTAATATATATTTTTATTGATTTCAGAGAGGAAGGGAGAGGAAGAGAGAGAGAGAGAGAAACATCAGTGATGAGAGAGAGTCATTGATCGGCTGCCTCCTGCACGCCCCACACTGGGGATCGAGCCCGCAACCTGGGCATGTGCCCTTGTCGAACCCGGGACCCTTCAGTCCGCAGGCCAACGCTCTGTCCACTGAGCCACACCAGCCAGGGCATCTGCCAACTGGTTTTGTTCCTGAGAGGCACCAGTGTGACTGATTTTTTTCATCCTTCAGAGGTGTTCCAGGCACAGCCAGGATGTTTCATACATCTGCTAGCAGATTCATGATGAATGCCCCTTCCCTTTTATACAGACGGTAGCATGCTATGGGGAACCCTGCTTCTTGTCACTTAATATGCCTGGCAGTATGCAGAGAGCTTCCGCGTCACCTTTTATAAAGGCTGTCTGTATTAAATACCCGTTGTTTTTTTGTTTCTAATGATGCTAAGAACCAGTCTTACTTGGGCAGCAGCTTTGCATGGAGATATCGTATAGCATTTTATGGAGATTTGGGGGCAAATACTTTTCTTCTCTACGTTCTGCAGCTCTGAGCCTTGGGAGGGGTCAGGGGAGGTGGAGGGCTTAGTGGGAAACGTTGGAGATGGAGGGCCCTGGGCCCTTCCTCTTGCCTCTGTGCTGGAATCGCCAGGGAAAGCTTGCTGTACGTTCCCTGGCCTTTAGAGAAGGCTCTGATCTTCCTGCAAACATGTCGGCACCTCTCTGTCTCCTCCTGTGTCCTGCACCCAGGCTGGTTCCGGGTGCCCTTGTCCTCAGGCATCAGAGAAGAGAGTTTCAGTTCTCCATATTTGAATTTCCCGTGACTGCACTTCGGGTTTACATGACCATACTGATGTCAACATGGTCTTTTTTTACATTTTTATTATTATTGATTTCAAAGACGGAGAGGGAGAGAGAGAGAAACACATCATTGATGAGAGAGAATCATTGATTGGCCGCCTCCTGCACGCCCCCCCCCTCCCCCCACTGGGGATCGAGCCCACAACCCGGGCACGGGCCCTTGACCGGAATCGAACCTGGTTCCCTTCAGTCCGCAGGCTGGTGCTCTGTCCACTGAGCCACACCAGCCAGGGCCCAACATGGTCGTAATGGTTTCTGTGGCTCCCAGAGTCTTGCCTCTGTTGTGTTTCTCTCGTTCCTTTAATGTGCTTTAATCTGCTTTTCTTTACCTCTGAGTCTAATTGAGTCACCTTGAAATCGAATTGAATCTTCAAGCTATTAGTCGGCCAATCTAATCTAGGGTCGGGACTTTCTGGTCTTTGCTCATTGCTGGGTGTGCACATTACCAGTCAGTTGTACCACAGATACCGTGTTATGTAATATGAGGGGAGGGACACTCTGTCCAGTCTCTCTGGGGTATAAAAGAGAGAGAAGCTTATAAAAATTTCCCCATTTCTTTTCAGTTCCTCTAATATGTACTCCTCTAAGCTGGTTACTTAGTCGTGTCAGTGAGCACAGTAAATAACAAGCAGGAAGTCCAATATAGACTTGCCAAATTTTAATTTTTTCAAATAAGGAAAAAAAAAACCCAATCCTCTCTCCCATTGTTACCATCATTTGAGAAAATATATTTTAACGCCCGAAATGAGGGAAGGTCACTGTGCCAGAATAGAGAGCAGCCTTCTACACAGAACGTATTGCGATTGAGTCAATGGGACTAAAGTGGTCGGGATCCACCCGGCTCTCTGCGGGGCCTTTAAGACAAACAGGTGCCTCACTTCTCTGTCTTCCTAGAGCAGCGGTTCTCAACCTGTGGGTCGCGACCCCTTTGACGGCCAAACGACCCTTTCACAGGGGTCGCCCAAGACCATCCTGCATATCAGATATTGACATGACAATTCATAATAGTAGCAACATGACAGTTATGAAGTAGCCACAAAAATAATTTCATGGTTGGGTCACACCATGAGGAACTGTATTTAAAGGGCCAGAAGGTTGAGAACCACTGTCCTAGAGCCTTACCCCGGGCCTGGCACAGAGAGGGTTCTGGGGCCTCAATTTCCTCTTTTGCACGAATAATAACTCACAGAATTGCGGTGAGGAGCAAATGAGGTAGTGTCTGAGGATGTTCTTTGTAAACAGTAAATTCTGTAATTGGTCTCAACTGTCAACGCCAGTGCATGTTGTGACACGTTGGAGGATAACTGAGGTCATATCTTAAAATCACAAGCATTTGATAAATGTGGAGATATACAAATAAGAATGTTTATCATCGTCTAGTTCTGCTCTGTCATTTTAAAGATAGAGTGACTTGTGCCCTGCCGGTGTGGCTCAGTGGTTGAGCGTCGACCTATGAACCAGGCGGTCACGGTTAGATTCATGGTCCCGGTACATGCCTGGATTGCGGGCTTGATCCCCGGTGGGGGACATACAGAGGGCGACCCATTGGTGATTCTTTCTCATCATTGATGTTTCTATCTCTCTCTCCCTTCCTCTCTCTGAAATCAATACAAATATATATTTTTAAAAAGATATAGTGACTTGTTAGCATCAGCCAGAGAATCCTCACGTGTGGTTCACAGATTTAATATTCTCTCTGGGTGCCGATCGGAAGCTCATGGTCTGGAATGAGGCAGGGGTGCATGTGCTCACAGGCAGGGCCAGGCCGGACTGATGGCCTTGAAGACCCAGACTTTGGCTGTGGACCCAGTCCTCTGGCTTTGTTGGATAAAGCAGACCCCACCTTTGCCTTCTCTGGTGAGCACACCACTGCCTAGTTAGCGTTGTGTCTGTGTGTTTAATTTTTATCATAATAGCAGGACACTTACTATTCCCATGTAACAGGCAAGGGAACTGAGGTGCAAAGAGGTTACACTTGCCCACCGTCCCACAACCAGTAAATGGTAGAGCTGGGCTTCGGGCCAGACCTGACCTTTTCCCAAGCCTGGGAATGTATCCACCCTGTTGTGAGCGGCCTCGCGACCCCAGCATCGGTGCACACCCACAGAAAGCATCTCTGTCAAGCAGAAATCTTTGTAACGCCAATTGCCCTGCCCTATATCCACAGCCCTGTTTCAGATACCGCAGATATTTGAGAAAGAATTTCTTTGTTTTCCTTGGATGTTGAAAAGGATTCCTATTTTTTTAAAAAAATATATTTTTATTGATTTTTTACAGAGAGGAAGGGAGAGGGATAGAGAGTTAGAAACATCAATGAGAGAGAAACATCGATCAGCTGCCTCCTGCACACCCCCTACTGGGGATGTGCCCGCAACCAAGGTACATGCCCTTGACTGGAATCGAACCTGGGACCCTTCAGTCCGCAGGCCTTCTCTCTAGCCAAACCAGTTAGGGCAAGGATTCCTATTTTATAGTGATACGTACATCTGAGTCTAGGTTAACCTAGGATTCGTTCTAACCAAATTTATATTTTCCGGCCCAGCTGGCGTGGCTCAGTGGTTGAGCATTGACCTATGAACCAGCAGGTCAAGGTTCGATTCCCAATCAGGGCACATGCCCAGGTTGCGGGCTCGATTCCCAGTGTGGGGTGTGCAGGAGGCAGCCGCTCAGTGATCCTCTCTCATCATTGATGTTTCTATATCTCTTTCGCTCTCTCCTTTCCTCTCTGAAATCAATAAAAAATATATTTCCCGGCCG
This sequence comes from Myotis daubentonii, assembly GCF_963259705.1. Classification (NCBI taxonomy): domain Eukaryota; kingdom Metazoa; phylum Chordata; class Mammalia; order Chiroptera; family Vespertilionidae; genus Myotis; species Myotis daubentonii. The sequence continues at coordinate 11,134,298 of NC_081860.1, read as the reverse complement.
GTGTGGCTCAGTGGTTGAGCATTGGCCCATGAACCAGGAGGTCACGGGTTCGATTTGTAGTCAGGGCACATGCCCAGGTTGCCAGCTCCATCTCCAGTAGGGGGCGTGCAGGAGGCAGTCGATCAATGGTTCTGTCTCATCATTGATGTTTCTATCTCTCTCTCCCTTCCTCTCTCTGAAATCAATAAAAACATATATTTAAAATATATATATATATATATATACATATATATATATATATATATATATATATATATATTTAAATTTTTTTATATTTTCTGGATCTTATGAGTTCATGTCGGATGGAAAATACCATGGACAGTTTTGTTGCATCGGATGTGTTGGAGTGAGTAGCAGAAAGCATGAGTCGTCCAGTGGTATTTCCGGGTTTATCTGAACGCCGACCATCAATGGGTGAATCCCGTCTCCCTTCCCTTTGGGGACCTTTCCTTCTGGTGCCTCCAGCAAACCATTTCTTTTTTTTTTTTTTTTTTAATATTTTATTGATTTTTTACAGAGAGGAAGGGAGAGAGATAGAGAGTTAGAAACATCGATGAGAGAGAAACATCGATCAGCCGCCTCCTGCACATCTCCTACTGGGGATATGCCCGCAACCCAGGTACATGCCCTTGACCGGAATCGAACCTGGGACCTTTCAGTCCGCAGGCCGACGCTCTATCCACTGAGCCAAACCGGTTTCGGCTCCAGCAAACCATTTCTATCTTGACAATGGTTCCATGTTTTTGCTCTGAATTCTCTTTATTCATGAACAGTTTCTGAAGTAGATTGATGATTCTTTGAGCCTAGTAAGAGGTGCTTTGGACAAACAGGGAAAAGGGGAAAAGAAATACGGCATTGGACATTCGTTTCTACAAGTGATAGAAAATGGAAAGCTTTCATTTTGATGGATAGTGTTTGCCTGAACTTTGAGATATTCTTTAAACTGTCCAAAAGCCGCTGACAGCCCAGGTCACACTGAGCTTTCTCTTCGTCTGAGCATGGCAGTTACTCATGAAGGCCTGTACCTCTCAGCTCAGCCCAGTGCAATAATCTCAGAAGAAAATTGTGCTCAAGAGACCAGAGTAATGATACGTTAGGCCTTTCCCACAGACTCAGTAAATATTTACAGAGTGCGCACTGCGTGCTCAAGACCATAAATTTAAACTTGTGTAGAATTTACACATGAGGCCCTAGCTGTTTTGGCTAAGTGGATAGAGGTTGGCCCATGGACTGAAGGGTCCTGGGTTCGATTCCAGCCAAGGGCACGTACCTTGGTTGCAGGCTCTTCCCCGGCCCGGGCCCTGGTCAGGGCACATGCAGGAGGCAACCAATTAATGTGTGTCTCTCACATCGATGTTTCTCTCTCTCTCTCCCTCTCCCATCCACTCTCTCTAAAAATCAATGGAAAAATATCCTCAGATGAGGATCAACAAACAACCAAAGAATTTACACCTGAGGATTGAATTAGACAGGCGTAGACAGAATCCCCAACAGAGATGCAAGGGCTGTGACCCGCCACGGTCAAAGAGAGATGAGACTCTCAGATCCTCTGGATAGGAGAGGGTCTTTGCAAAACGCGAAGGTGGGAGCTGGTGTGATTGTCAGGGCCTGGCGGGGACGGGCTCCCACATGAAGGTCCCCGTGTAGTTCCGCACGTTGAACAGAACCGTCTGGAAGCCGTGGAGGGCTTGCAGTGATGTTCAGATGGTGAATGACGGTGCTTGTCTAGCGTCCCATGGATCAGTTGCACCCGCTCACACCCACTGCCACACGTTAGCCCCTCAGGTTGCCAGCCCAGCACGTGTGCGACACACATGCAGTGCCATCTTCCCGGCTGACCTCTGGAATGCCTTTGTAAGTAAAGCCCCGAAGCTTCGTTCCACAGTGACTCACACCTCTGCTCCCAAACCTGTCCCGTCTGCTGTCTGCGGTCTCCGGACCGCCCCGCATTCCCGGCCGCGCCTCAGCCTTTGAGCCCAGCCCAGTCTGTGCCCACCTCTCTCTCCCCCCACCCCCACCCCCGTTTCTTCTGTTCCATGTCCTCCTATGGCTCCCCAGCTCTCTGAGGCCACCTCCTTCTCCTTTCTGTCTCCTTGGTTTGAATCCCTCTAGTATTTATAGGTGGTACTTCAGGATTTCATAATTATGCATAGATTTGCACTGTTTTCTAATTATTTTCTTTCTTTTTTTAAATTTTTTTTTAAAATATATTTTATTGATTTTTTACAGAGAGGAAGGGAGAGAGACAGAGAGTTAGAAACATCGATGAGAGAGAAACACCGATCAGCTGCCTCCTGCACATCTCCCACTGGGGATGTGCCTGCAACCAAGGTACATCCCCATGACCGGAATCGAACCCGGGACCCCTCAGTCCGCAGGCCGACGCTCTATCCACTGAGCCAAACCGGTTTCGGCTAATTATTTTCTGAGTGCCCTGCATTATGCTTTGTAAAAAATATTTTTGTTGTTGTTGATTTCAGAGAGGAAAGGAGAGGGGGAGAGAGAGATAAAAACATCAATGATGAGAGAGAATCATGGATTGGCTGCCTCCTGCGCACCCCCCATTGGGGATTGAGCCCACAACCCAGGCATGTGCCCTTGACCGGAATCGAACCCGGGACCCCACAATCCACAGGCTGACGGTCTATCCACTGAGCCACACCAGCCAGGGCCTGCATTATGCTTTTTTCATAGCCCCAGCAGAGCTCAGCATGAAGCTGATACTTCGGTACCCACGGGGAGTGGGGTGAAATGTCAGAAAGGGAGTGTAGTTTTACAAACAGCCCCCCAGTGATATTGACACCCCTTTTTTTGGGGGGGGGGTGTCTGTCCTCTTTGTGTATAAGCCACGGCATTATCCACCAACGCTCTCCCAACTTCCACACGTAAATCAGTTCTGGGGAAATGCGATCCCTCCCAATTATGGAGAAGCATTTACCTCATTTCTGATGAAATCATCTTCCTTGGTGGCTGGTCCCTCCCAGGACACGCGCCTACCCGGGGAAGGAGTCCCTGGGCGAGGAAGAGCTACTGGAAGTGAGCTCCGTGGGAGGGAAAGCGGGGCCCCCGGCAGGAGAGGGGGGGCTGTCGGGACTGTGCCAGGACCCCTGTTAGCACAGGCACGAGGACACGCCTTGACACTGTGCGTGGAACTTGACAATGGACACTTATTACTCGGGGATTTATCAAGTCCATCATGGTTCCGTGTTACCAGAATCCAGCGTGTGTCCTGGGACTAATTTAAAACTTGCTGGAGGAGCCCGAGCAGCTAATCAGCTAGCTATGCCATTGTTCGTGCGGTCTCTGTGGGAGGAAGGAGTATCTTTTGCAGTAATTTCTATCTGCTGGATTGGGGAGTTTACTAAGGCAACGTGGAGGAGAGCCCGGTAGTGGTGATGGTATAGCTAATATTTGGGCGCTTAGCTGAATCGCAGAGGCAAAGAAACCAAGCCAGTAAACATCTGTGCACAGAAGACGGTTTGTATTGTGCTAACAAGCAGCTTGGGAGCGTTTGCCTCGTTAGCTGATTATGGTCTCTTGGTTGGAGCTCGCTGGGGAACAACGGACCCTTTGAGGGGATGTGGCGCTTTTCTCCAGCCCCTGCAGGCCGGGGTGCGGAACTGCTGAGTCATGGGCGGTCATCTGGGCTTGTCCTCCCACAGCACGGGGTCTGGGAGTCAGATCAGGGTCGGCAGGTCGGTCCCTCTCGAGGGCCTAAGTCTGTTGCGGCCTCTCCTATCGTCTGGTGGTTCCTGGGCTTAGAGACGCATCACCCCAATCACTGCTTCCATCTCCCTCCCCCTGTGTCTGTCTGCGTCTCTGTCCAAATTCCCCTCTTCGTGTGAGGACGCCAGTCACGGCTTAGGGCCCCTCTATGCATGACCATCGTAGCCTGCCTACATCGTCAGTGAGTCTCTTCTCAAATAAGGTCACGTTCACAGGTTCTACGTGGGCATGAGTTTTAGGGGGACCCTTTTTGTTTTTTTAATGCTAGAGGCCTGATGCACACAATTCATGCAAGGGAGGCCTTCGCAGCCCCGGTTGCCTCGAGGCCCCCACCCCCCATCCACTGGTCGTTCCGGAAGGTCGTTCCACCGTCTGGTCTAATTACCATATTAGGTCTTGATTATATAGGATATTTTTATTGATTTCAGAAAGGAAGGGAGAGGATGAGAGAGAGAGAAACATCAATGATAAGGGAGAATCATGGATCAGCTGCCTCCTGCACGCCCCACACTGGGGATCGAGTCCACAACCCGGGCATGTGCCCTGACTGGGACTCAAACCGTGACCTCCTGGTTCATAGGTCAGTGCTCAACGACTGAGCCACACCAGCAGGGCAGAGGGACACTATTTACCCCACTACACAAGGTAGTGAGTTTTTGGTGCTTAAAGTCTCCACTCAGATTTATCTGTCTTCACAGCTAGTTTTGGGTTGTCAGGGGACATTACTGTTCCAAGGCCCAGGCAGATAGAAGGAACATGACGGAATTATTGGCCTCAGTGGCACAGCTGAAAATGATGACTGTGGAACTCATCTGAGGGAAGGAAGGCCCGGAGGGCTGCAGTTCTTGTGGACTGTGTGGTGCAGCGGTCCCCAGTGGCGGGGCAGCGCTGTCTTCTGTTACCCAGCTCCGAGCTCCGGGAGTTGCTCCCGTGCTCTTTAGCCAAGGACTGCAATTCTATCCCTAGAATCTCAGAAATTTTGAGCTGCAAGAGGGCTTTGGTATTATCTACTTCTCCTGTAACCCTCTCGTTTTACAGATGAGGTCTTTCGGGCCCAGAAAGGTTAAGTGGCTTGGTCAAGGTCACCGGCGTGGAAGGGGCAGAGCAGGGCTGAGTCCCAGGCCTCAGAACCCCTGGAGGAGAGCCTGCGCCCGCCCAGTGGTCCTGTCTCTCCCTGCGTCTGCGCCTCCATCGCCTCCATCGTAAAATGTCGCTCTTGGCCATGAGAGAGGAGCCCCGGCCCCGCCCTGGTGGGAAGGCCAGTCCCGCAGGTCTCAGAGCCCGAGGGCCACCCTGAGCGCTCCTTTCCCGCTGGTGCTTGGCAGCACCTTGTGCTTCTTTGTTAATATAGAGGCGACAGATGGAATTTTAACTATGACTTCCAGCATCTAAATTCCGCTCACTGCCCTGGCCGGTGTGGCTCAGTGGATAGAGCATCGGCCTGCAGACCAAAGGGTTGGATTCCGGTCAAGGGCACATACTTGGTTGCGGGCTCCTCCCTGGCCCTGGGCCCTTTGGGGCTCCTGCAGGAGGCAAACAATTGATGTGTTTCCCTCACGTCGATGTTTCTCTCTGTCTTTCCCTCTCTCTCCCACACTCCCTAAAAATCAGTGGAAAAATATCCTCAGGTGAGGATTTAAAAATAAATAAATAAATAAATTCCATTCGTAAAAGTGACTGGGGTGGGAGCCGGGGAGGTGTGGGGCTGATGGTCTGAAGACGGACTGATCAGGCAAGTGCATGAGGTCAGGGGGCTGGAGCGAGGCTTCCTTTCCGTCCTCAGCATTCCCGGCCCTCCAGCCATGCTGGGTGACTTCCCTATCCGCTGCCTGATGTTCATTTTAACTGGATGTCACCTGCTTGGAAAGGGGCCAGGGGCACACAAAATAGTGCCATGGAAGCTAAGTTTGTTGTGTCTGGAACAAATTCAGAATATTAATATGCAGTGGCAGGTTGATCTTGGAAAGAAGGAACAACATAAAATAAAATGCAGCAAGATAAGTTTAAATTAATTTCAAGAGTTTTGTTCTTGCCCTGACCGGTTTGGCTCAGTGGATAGAGCGTCGGCCTGCGGACTGAAGGGTCCCAGGTTCGATTCCGGTCAAGGGCATGTACCTTGGTTGCAGGCACATCCCCAGTAGGGATTGTGCAGAAGGCAGCTGATCGATGTTTCTCTTTCATCGATGTTTCTAACTCTCTATCTCTCTCCCTTCCTCTCTGTAAAAAATCAATAAAAAATATATATATTTTTAAAAAGAGTTCTGTTCTTAAATTGCCACCTACTTATTGGCTTAATACACATTCTCACACTTAAACATACTTCTAAATCCTAAGGGCCAGTTTTAGATCTAGCTGCTCTGTAAGTCCATCTATGGTTAATTATTTCCTGGACTAATTATTCCTGTCCCCACGTTTCTAAAGTATATGTAGCCTTAACAGAAACTTATTTTCTCCCCCGTTGAGATGAGAATTCTACTTCATTACAGTCCCATACATTGCTTAGCATAGTGCTAGGCACACAGTAGGTCCTCAAGCCCACTGAAGTTCAAGGGCGGTGACCCTAGTGACTGTGGTAGAACTGCCCTTCTCTTTGGGAATTCAGGTTCGAGCCCTGAATCAAGGCTGCATATGTGGACCATAGCCATTACAAACCTCTCCTAGGATTGCCTTCGCTGAACTGAATTCAATTTTAAACCCTTGTCATTTTCCAGGGGCTGAGTAAATTAATTCTCTATTGCATTTGCTATTTAAAACGGTTGTAGGAGGACACTGCCTATCACTTCACTCAAGGTCCTCTTTTGTCAAGTCCCACGGATTTTTTATTTTTTATAATTCCGTGCCTGAAAAGCCCTGCTTCCCCTGAGTGTCTGTCATGCTTTCTGGGGTAAGAACACAATACATGTTAGGTCTCTTTCCATTTTGGAGAACTGGGTTTAAATGGGTTTCCTCCTTCCCCTGGCAGTCAGAAACCTCAAACACGTTCTGGGTTTCATCACATAGGTCAGTGGCTCTCAACCTTCTGGCCCTCTAAATACAGTTCCTCATGTTGTGACCCAACCATGAAATTATTTTCGTGGCTACTTCATAACTGTAATGTTGCTACTGTTATGAATCGTCATGTAAATATCTGATATGCAGGATGGTCTTAGGCGACCCCTGTGAAAGGGTCGTTCAACCGCCAAAGGGGTCGCCACCCACAGGTTGAGAACCGCTGACATAGGTGATCGTGTAGGATGGCATAGTTACTTTCCTTGTTCAGCGTTTCTTTTTGTTGTTGTTGTTAATCCTTGCCTGAGGATATTTTTTCCACTGATTTTTGGAGAGAGTGGAAGGGAGGAGGAGAGACAGAGAGGGAGAGAAACATCGATGTGAGAGACACACTCAACTTGTTGCCTCCCACACTTGAGATCAAATCTGCAACCGAGGTACACGCCCTTGGAATCAAACCCGTGACCCTTCAGCCCATGGGCCAACGTTCTACCCATTGAGCCAAACTGGCTAGAGCCAGACTTTCGTCATTTCTTCTTGGGTTTTGCTAGTTGCTATTTTAAAGTTCTTTTTTTCTAATAACAAAAATATTTGTAATCATTAGGAATTTTGGAAAAGAAAAAAGAGAAAGAAAAATTGCCTACAATCTAATAACCCAGCAACTGTAGCATCTATAACGATTTGGGTGGATAGTATTTCCTTCTGTGTCATTAGAAATTGCAGACTAAAGGAGTCTAGAAATAGCAGTGGCTTTCACCTGCAAGAGTTTATTCTCTCACATAAAAGAAATCTTGAGGTAGGCAGTCTAGGTCTGATATGATGGCTCCCTTAAATCAGCAGGGACCCTAAGCTGCTTTCTTTCGACTCTGCTGTCCTCTTAATGTGGCTCTGAGAGTGACCGCGAGGCCACTTCATGGCCCCAGATGACTGCTGGGTTGCGGCCATGTTGTCTGCAACCCAGGGATGCAGGGAAGGAAAAGGGCCAAAGAGTTAACTCCTTGCCTTCTAAGGAGTCTCCCCAGAAAGCAGACCAGCCCCTCCAGACGTGGCCAGAATGTAGTCCCATGGACTCAGGACCCACCTACTGCAGGGGGCGCTGGGGTCTGAAGTGTTTATTTCCAACAGGGCACATGCTCCAGGTTTTGTTGCAAGGAAGGAGGAGAGATGTCTTTTGGGGAAGCAATCAGCCGACTGCCACCGTTCTTCCCGTATCACATAGCTCTGCAGTGTTTTATGGAAGCGATCTCAAGTAGTTTGTGGGATGAGTTAAGTTGTAAACAAACATCATTGTAAATATCAGTAAGTAAAGTGCACTACCATTTTGTTATTTATCACTCTGCCTTTCCATAATCCTTTTCTGTGAACTTATCACTTGTACTGATAGTGTATGTTGTGTTTTGTTTTCTAATATGTTTTTACTAGAGGCCCGGTGCATGAGATTCGTGCACTGGGGTGGGGGGGAGGGTCCCTCAGCCTGGCCTGCACCCTCTTGCAGTCCAGGAGCCCTCGGGGGATGTCTGACTGCTGGCTTCGGCCCACCACTGCCACTAGCTGTGAGACCAGCTTCTGGCTGAGTGGTGCTCCCTTGGTGGTCAGGGCGTATCATAGCGACTGGTCATTCCGCCATTCAGTCAATTTGCATATTAGCCTTTTATTATATAGGATTGGTTTTAGAGAGAGAGGAAGGGAGAAGGATAGAGATAGAAACGTCTAGTGGTTACCTCCTGCACGTCCCCTACTGGGGGATCGAACTCACAACCTGGACATGAGCCCTGACCAGGAATCGAACCGGTGACCTGCTCGTTCATGGGTCAATGCTCAACCATTGAGCCACACCAGCTGGGCAATCTATGTTTTGAATTTCAGTCAGTACAAACTTATCCAGGGCTAGAAGGGACCTTAGGCAGGTTTCTCCAAGGGTTGCCTATTCAGATGCCTGCAGGACCCATTCAGGTACCATAATGATAAGGAGGCCAGGGGTTGGTGTTGAGGACCACGATAGGGAGTGGTGGGGACTGTGGCAACCAGGAGGGAGCATGCTCTGTGCAAAAGGTGTAGCAGCTGCGTTCACTGTTGCTTTTTTTTCCTCAAGAGAAGCCAGAAATCCAGATTTTTCTATGAAACCTGGCACTTATAACTTAGCAGCTAATACATTTGAATTTAAAAATGCCGACCAAATGCAGCACCACCCCGTGGGCTACCAGTTTAGGATCCACCCCTTGTTTTTCAGTTGGCAGCGAAGCCCTGGGGAGGTCCAGTGGCTTCTGACAGGGCCGGAGACTTTGCTGTTCCGTCCCCACCCGAACAAAGCCTGGTCTTCTGTGGCTAATTCATCTCAGAATACAAAGACGTAATAAAAATTTGCAGTTGAGCAAGACTACTCCAAAGGCTCATTGAATCTCCCCTTCCACTGGCTTTCATTTTCTGTGTCAATCTTTTTGGGGTGGCGGAATACGAGAATATTGGGCTGGAACCTCCCAGCTCGACGGTTTCACAGCTGTGAGACTTGGGGCAAGTCTTTCATCTGTGACTCCTCTGTGTTTTCCGCACCATCCATTTTCTTGCTTGCTTCTCTCTCTCTCTCTCTCTCTCTCTCTCTCTCTCTCTCTCTCTCTCCCCTCTTCTGGCTTTCAAGTGGCACAGTGTGGTGGTTAAGACAAGGATCACTGGAGCCAGATAGGAATCTTGGCTTCTGTGTCTACTAGCTGTGTGGCCTCGGGCAACTTACGCAAGGTTTCTATGCCTCACAGGGTGTGGTAAGGAGTCTGTGTTAATATGTGTAAAATACAAAGAACAGAGCTTGGCACACAGGGATATATAAACACCGTTCTCTCTCTCTCTCTTTTTTTTTTTTTTTTTTGTCTCCTCTGCTGCTTTGAAAGGCATGGAGCCCTGGCTGGTTTGGCTCAGTGGCTAGAGCGTCGGCCTACAGACTGAAGGGTCCTGGGTTTGATTCTGGTCAAGGGCACATGTCCAGGTTGCGGGCTCGATCCCCAGGTGGGGGTATGCAGGAGGCTGCTGATCAATGCTTCTCTCTCATCATTGATGTTTCTATTTCTCTTTCCCTCTCCCTTTCTGAAATTATTAAAAATTTATTATTATTTTTTTAATCTTGAGAAGTATCCTATAAGAAAGGTACTATTTATTTTAAAAAAATCTTTTATTGATTTTTTTACAGAGAGGAAGGGAGAGGGATAGAGAGTTAGAAACATCAATTAGAGAGAAACATCGATCAGCTGCCTCCTGCACACCTCCTACTGGAGATGTGCCTATAACCAAGGTACATGCCCTTGACCAGAATCGAACCTGGGACCCTTCAGTCTGCGGGCCGGCACTCTATCCACTGAGCCAAACCGGTTAGGGCAAAATTTATTTTATTTTTTTAAATGAAAGGCATGGATCTCCAGCACAGTGGGCCTGGCTCTGGCTCTCCGTCTCACGGGAGCACTTGTAGCTCCTGGTTCCTCTCCACAGCCAGCCTCCTGCCCCCAGTCTGCACCCAGACCCTCAGGCTGTGCGCACTCCCTACCCATTACTTCTAGTCTGTGCCCTTACTTTTCTTAGCTCAGATTTTTTTCCTCCATTGCTATATGTTTGCAAGAGAAAGGGTCAACTGACTGCTGTCTTTTTAAAATCAAATCATATTTATTTTTTCCATCACCATTTGTCCCTGCTATGCCCTCTTCCACCTTCACCCACACCCCTGACAGCTGTGTTGACCTAACGCCTCATTAGGTTATGTCATTGGTTAGACAGAGACAATACCTTTCCGGCGTTTCTGAAGATTACGTTACAAGATAAAGGGTAAAAGCAGGGCGAGTTTGCTTTAGCCAGACTTCTGAGCGCAGCAGATAACTTGTCCTGGAAACCAGAGAGAGCCGCCACTCTGTGGGTTGCCAAAGGCTCCCCCCAGCAGGTTTGTTCAGCCGGCCAAGAGTGTGGCACACATGTTAATTACAGAAATTGTCTTTTTCCCTAAAGACTTGAAATGCAGAGAAACGGAAATGTGTTTGTATTTCAATTAAATGGCTTCCTTCTTGTCCCCAATCTTTTCAGCTTTTAGGTGAATCTGAATAAGAGATCTGACCTGCCCGGCCCAGCTGCACAACATTTCAAGTTCATATTCCCACCTAGAGAGGAGCAGAGTACATAGGTATGTATTGTCCAGACTCTTGTCCAGTTTACTTCTTTCTAAAAATATATATATTTTTATTGATTTCAGAGAGGAAGGAAGAGGGAGAGAGAGATAGAAACATCCATGATGAGAGAGAATCACTAATCTGCTGCCTCCTGCAAGTCTCCCTACTGGGGATCGAGCCCACAACCCGGGCATATGCCCTTGACCTTAATCGAACCTGGGACCTTTCAGCTTGCAGGCCAACGCTCTATCCACTGAACCAAACCGGCGAGGGCTTGTCCAGTTTTACTTCTGCCACCTCCCCATGTTAGTTAGTAGTGAGTGAAAGCGGGGAGGAAAGGACCTATTTTATTTTATTTTGCTTTAATTTTTAAATATATTTTTATTGATTTCAGAGAGGAAGGGAGAGATAGAAACATCAATGATGAGAGAGAATCATTGATCAGCTATCACCTGCACGCCCCTCACTGGGGATCAAGCCCGCAACCCGGTCATGTGCCCTTGACCGGAATCGAATCCAGGACCCTTCAGTCTGCAGGCTGACACTATCCACTGAAGCCAAACCAGCTAGGGCTGTTTTATCTTTTTTATTTGATAAGTCTGCTCTGGACCAACAGGAAACTGATGAAGCCACCTGCTGCTTTCTCTGTTATCTTCCTGACAAAGGGAGCAAGAAAGCCCGTCTCAGGTCCATAGCACCAGCGTCAGATCAGAGAAATTTTGGAGTTCCTGCTACGTCTTGTTTTGAGCTCTTTCCTCACTAGACTTAAAGGTCCATGTTAACAAGCCGAATCATCTTGGATGTTTGTTTCTCGTTGGCTTGACTGGCCCAAGTGGCAGGGCTCTGATGGGCTCTGATGAGGTGAAGGACCCTGGGCCATAGGCTGAACGCTGCCACCAACTGTAACCTTAGCCCTAACCCCTTGGAGAATTGATTAACCCTACAGACCCCCCCCCCCTCCAGAAAGTTGTGCATTACACAGACTGCCACAGGGTTCCTGGGCCCTAGAATCCTTTAGGGACCCACACACGCCAAGTTAAGAATCCTGTTTTAGGCCCAGCTGGCATGGCTCAATGGTTGAGCATTGACCTATGAACCAGGAGATCATGGTTTGATTCCTGGTTGGGGCACATGCCCAGGTTACGGGCTCCATCCCCAGTGTGGGGCATGCAGGAGGCAGCCGACCAATGATTCTCTCTCATCATTGATGTTTCTCTCTCTCTCCCTCTCCCTTCCTCTCTGAAATCAATAAAAAACATATATATATATATATATATATATATATATATATATATGTTTAAATGTATATATAAATATATATTTAAATATAAATATAAATATATATGTGTGTGTGTGTGTGTGTGTGTGTATATTTTTTTTAAAGAATCCTGTTTTAGGAATTCATAAGCAGCTAGTCGGTAGGGGGGACATATCTCCAGAGGTTGAGTTTCAGGGAAACTGTCAGCTCTTAAAAGTTCCAAGGTGGCTGCACTGAACGTGTAGTTAGTGGTCTAGCCTGGATGGGAAATCGTGTCAGATACATTTTTCAAAGTTGTTTTCTTGCCCTGATGGTGGACGGCGGGCAAGGGAGCTGCAAAGTTTGGTTGTCGCCCTCACTGAGTCAGGAGCCCTGCCAGAGAGCAGTGTGGGTAGGTCCTGCATTTGCCAAAGTCACCCTGAATGTAGAACAGGACTCCTGCACCCCCCCTCTGGCCTTGCTGTGGGTCTCGAAAGAGTTCCTTCTGTTATGCCCCCAACCTGTCTTTGGAGGCTGTTTTGTCCGGCCTGCCCTGTTCTGCCTGCACGGGTGGCCACCAGAGCTCTTGTGCTGTTTTTAGCAGAGGCTACTGGAAGCCGTTCCAGGGGAAGCCGTTGCCATGGCTACCTTGGCTGGGAGAGTTCCCGTTTTTCTCCTTTTTTGTAAGCTTGTGGTTTCCCTGATTTTTAAGGTGCCGGCTGACGTTCTGTTTTTTTGCTAAGCAGCAAGGAAAAGACTGGATTTTTGTTGCGTTTGTTGATGATGTTCGTTTTGTGTGTGGAGGAGTGTGCGCCCGCATGTGTGTCGTGGATATGAGCTAAAGCTACCTCAGAAGATGAACTATCAGGAGAGCTTGGGCAAAGCCAGATGTACATATGTAGTTCTCTTTCTTTTTTTTAATATATTTTATTGATTTTTTACAGAGAGGAAGGGAGAGAAATAGAGAGTTAGAAACATCAGTCAGCTGCCTCCTGCACATCTCTTACTGGGGATGTGCCCACAACCAAGGTACATGCCCTTGACCGGAATCGAACCTGGGACCTTTCAGTCTGCAGGCCGACGCTCTATCCACTGAGCCAAACCGGTTTCAGCCATATGTAGTTTTCTTACTCCAGTGTTTAGTTTTGGCTTAGCGATTGAATGTGGTCCGCTTTAGCCTCTTTTGTAACAGCAGGGGGCAAATTTGCTGAGCTTCCTTCCCCAGGAGCAGGGATCCCTGCCACTGGGGCTGGGTCTGAACTTTACACCGGTGCCCTGAGGAGCAGATGGCCAGTCAGGCCCAGGTGGCTCGATCTCACTCTGCTCTAAAAATAGAGATGGGGCCCAGCAGGCAGTACAGCCACACCTGGGGGCCATCGCAGTCCCATTTCACATCTGTGTCCCCGCTGTAACCGGGCCCTTCACACACCTGGCGCACCACCTGTGGGTTAAGCTGCAGGGATCCGAGGCACCTGTGCACAGACCTCGCGGTGCCACTCATCCTCTCTGGCACCTTCTTTCTCCCACTCCCCGAAGGCTCCTGTTCTCAGCATTTTCCAGTTCGCTTATCTTAGAAGGTTCATTAAATTTAAATAAAACAACACCCTACCCAGCTTATCAGTGCTCAGGACTGTTTGTGACTTGGGGTGTTGCCAGTCCATGGGAGGCCGCGGGATGCTGATGGCGGGCCACCTGGGTGGGCCCGGCGGACACACCTGGATAGGACATGCCACCGCTGGGTTTGTCGCCTCGCGTGCGGGCCCCACCCGCCTCCCTGAGCTCTGAAGCTAAGCCTGTGCCTCTGCCCCCAGGTCAGGATGAATGCCATGCTGGAGACCCCCGAGCTCCCGGCCGTGTTTGACGGGGTGAAGCTGGCCGCAGTGGCCGCCGTGCTGTACGTGATCGTCCGCTGTCTGAACCTGAAGAGCCCCACCGCCCCCCCTGACCTCTACTTCCAGGACTCGGGGCTCTCGCGCTTTCTGCTCAAGTCCTGTCCCCTTCTGACCAAAGAGTGAGTAGACCTCTCGCCTGCCGTAGGCCCGCCTGCTGAGCTGTTTGGCTTGAGCGATATTCAGAGAACCTTCTCCCATGTGTCTTCAGGGCCACCATGTAAAACGGTGTCGTGGCTGACAAAATAGCCACAGTCTCCATGGAAGTCTGTGTTTTGAATGCTGGAGGGTAGGAGACAGAATCCGACCTTGGTTGCCTGGAGTCATCATTCATGACAAGGACGTTGCAGAAAACGGCGGTCATTTATTTTTAGGGAGATACAGAAAACTTGGACAACACTCTAGACCTTTATCAAATGGTCTGTTGCCAGTTCTGTTGCTAGGACTGAAAAACTATCCTTACCCCAAATCTATAATAATAAAAGCATCATATGCTAATTAGACCGGACAGCCGGACAGCGGAACGACCTTCCGGATGAAGCCAGGGCTGTGAGGGCCAAGGTAGCTGTTGGGGCTGCAAGGGCCGAGCCCCTTGCACAAATTTCGTGCACTGGGTCTCTAGTTAATAAATTAAAAAGCATAGATTTATGAGTTGGGTACTCTCCATCTCTCTTATTGAAAAGTGGGCTGACGTTGGCTAAGAGGATCCACTGCCTAAATAGAATGCCTTCCTTCCAAATGAGCCAGGGGTCCCTGTAACAGGCCAGGTCTATATATTGGGTGAGCACTGCGTCTGGGACAGGAAACCAGACATGTAAAGCATGCATTTTATGTCACAGACTGTTTTCTTTTTTTAATACATTTTTATTGCTTTCAGAGAGGAAGGGAGAGGGAGAGAGAGAGAGAGAGAGAAACATCAGTGATGAGAGAGAATCATGGATTGGCTGCCTCCTGCCCGCCCCACACTGGGCATCCAGCCCACAACCCGGGCATGTGCCCTGACCAGGAATCGAACCATGACCTCCTGGTTCATAGCTCGACGCTCAACCACTGAGCCACGCCGCTGGGCACACAGACTGTTTCCAAGAGGCGTGCGGTTAAATGTTTTCCTGTTGAGGTCTTCATAATAACTGTGTCTTCCTTCAGGGCTCGGGCCAAGCCTCATGCACGAAGCATTCCGTATGCTTCCGGGTCTGGATGCCCCCTTTTCTCCTCATTGCTCTTCACTCTGGGCCTCTTTAAGCTGAATCCATCCTGCCGGGTGCGCCTCACCAGGCGGAAGCTGCTGGGGGGGCTGAGTATTAACACTGTGCCCCTCAGCGTGTGATCACTTCAGTGGAGTGTCTAGTGCTCAGCGGGTACTAGCAGCAGCTTTTTCCTCTGTCCTGATACGATCTCTCCCACCTCGGTGGGGGTTGGTGATACTGAGTGAGTGACTCGCCTCTGAGAGCAGGCAAATGTGTGACAGACACGTCGGAGAACTTGGACTCTTGCTTGTCTCGTTTGACCGTCGAGTTCGTTTTCACGTGCTGTTCGCCAAGGGTGAAGAGCTATGTGGGCTTTGGTGTTTTGTACGTTCACGTGCAATTTCCTCATAGTTGTCACAGTGATGCCATGACCCAAAAGTTACTATTAAGTCGAAAGAGACCTGTCCCTGGATTGTGCTGCCTGATACTTGTGGAGTGCCACGTGCAGTGTGACGTCACCATGCTGAGGCGGCTCCCTCCCACTGGCTCCACAGCGGAAGGTGGTGCCCAGAATCTGTATGCTTTTCAAATTGTCCAGCTTCCCCCCCCCCAAATTGTAATGTAGATACTTCACTAATCTGGACTGGCAGCTAACATTTGCACCCACTTTCAGACTCAGTGGACCCCCAAATCTAGACTCAGGTTCCTCGGCCATCTCGTGTAGAGTTTTTGGAAAGCAAGGTGTTCAATCCCTATAAGTTTATTTTTATTTATTTTTTAAAATATATTTTATTGATTATTTACAGAGAGGAAAGGAGAGGGATAAGAGCTAGAAACATCGATGAGAGAGAAACATCAACCAGCTGCCTCCTGCACACCCCCTACTGGGGATGTGCCTGCAACCAAGGTACATGTCCTTGACCGGAATCGAACCTGGGACCCGTCAGTCCCCAGGCCGACGCTCTATCCACTGAGCCAAGCCGGTTAGGGCAATCCCTATAAGTTTATATCGAGGTGACTGTAAATTTCCACCCACCATCGGGTCCTGGTGATCAGAGGGAACCGTGGAAAAGCTGCTATTGTCCAGGCTCCTGAGAAACATCATATAAAGTCTGATTCTATACTAGTAGCTCACAAAGCTGATTATGGCAGCTTTTGTGTGTGTTTTTATGCCTTTTTAAAAAAATATATTTTCATTGATTTCTAAGAGGAAGGAAGAGGAAGAGAGAGGTAGAAACATCCATGAGGAGAGAGAATCATTGATCGGCTGCCTCCTGCACACCCCCCACTGGGGATTGAGCCTGCAACCCGAACATGTGCCCTTGACCGGAATCGAACCCAGGACCCTTCAGTCCTCAGGCTGACGCTCTATCCACTGAGCCAAACCGGCTAGGGCTTACCTCTTTTCTTGTTTTCCTTTAAAAAAAAAAAAGAACCCAGAGTCATTAAGTCTAATGATTTCCCTTTGCCTCATAGGCATTATGTCTTTTAATCCTCTTAACAACTTTGAGGTCAGATTCCTTTTCCCTTTCATGCTGAAGGATAGGGAAACAGTAGCAGAGAGGAAAAGTGAACCCAAGTTTGTGACTCTGGACTTGGTTCCCTTCCTATCCATGGGGGAGGGGGACAGAGACTGTTCTCGGGGTGCAGGTGAGGGAAGCGGCGGAGGGCAGCCAGGGGCCATCCTAATGCATCTTCCGAGTGACCCTCTTTCTATTTTACTCCCTCTGCTGGAAGCCACTGTCCTCCACGCTCTTCCTCAGTCTTGCGTTTCTGTCACAGCCTCCCATCTATTTGAAGCCGAGGGCAGGAAATACGTCTGTTAGGGGTAAAAGCGTTTCTCCGGCGACTTTGAAGATTTTTTTTTTGGAGGGAAACCTGTCTGCAGCCTGCACCAGCCATTGTCTGGTCTGGAAAGTGCAGCTAGCTGCCCTTGCTGGTGTGGCTCAGTGGATAGAGCATCAGCCTGGGGACTGAAAGGTCCTGGGTTCACTTCCAGTCAAGGGCACATGCCCAGGTTGTAGGCTCGATCCCCAGTGTGGGGTGTGCAGGAGGCAGCCGATCAATGATTCTCACTCATCATTGATGTTTCTATCTCTCTCTCCCTCTCCCTTCCTCTCTGAAAAAAAAAAAATATATATATATATTCATATATATATATATATGTAAAGAAAGAGCCCTAACCTGTGTGGCTCAGCGGGTAGCGCATCGGCCTGCGGACTGAAGGGTCCCAAGTTCAATTCCGGTCAGGGCATGTACCTGGGTTGTGGGCACATCCCCAATAGGGGGTGTGCAGGAGGCAGCCGATCGATGTTTCTCTCTATCCCTCTCCCTCTCCCTTCCTCTCTGTAAAAAAATCAATAAAATATATTTTTAAAAAAAGAAAAAGTGCAGCTAGCTGATTTACAACAGGCTGATGGCGTTACTCAGTAACCCTGACTGAAGCGGCCCGTGGTTATGAGTTATGTGCGGAATCAGAACATTTCCGCTTGCTGTTCTGTAATAAAAATAAAAAAACACTTGATGAAAGGTGAACAGTAAAAACAGGAGAAAGTGGATTTTTTTTCCCCCTGTCAGCACTCTAGTCAGTTTTTAAACCTGTCTTAAGGTAATCTGTCCTTAGGAATGAACCTTTTTCATGTCTGGAGGAAAACCCAGCTTAGATGGGGCGACGTGTTTCTTGTTCACTTAGCAACAGATCAATATTTACCTAGTGATTCATTTCTTCTTCTCAAGACGTGTTTGCTTTCAGCGAAACCGCAGGCTAAAAGCTCAGTTCAGAATTAGGAGAAAATGTCGGTGATGCTACGAATCTCCATTTTTTTTTTTCTGAACAAAAAATGTAATGCATATTCATTTTTTTGAGCCGTCGCTATAGCAAAATGCACAGACCTTAAGTGTGCAGCTCAGGGCCTTTTGATAGGTACTCGCCCGTGCAGCCACCATTCCCTTGGGCTTTTACAGGAGTTTCCCGAGTCACCTCCTCTGGCCTCACCGGTCACAATGCCAGCGGAGTGGCTTCCTCAAGCAGGCCAGCACCAAGGCACGCTATAGCGTGACCCCACCACCTGCCCAGCCCCCCAACCTGGCCTGCTCTCATTGCTGCTCTCATTGCCCATGAAGTGCCAGCCCCCGGCCACCCCCAAACCCCCTTCTTTCTCTCTGCACCAAAATATCACTTACCCTGTAATTGAACTTCAATAGCATGACTTCTGAGAAACTTCCCCTGACTTCCCCCTACTCCCCAGTCAGAGGAACCCCTTTTCCTTCTTTCTACTCATGTTTCCCCAGCATGTAGCTTCCATGTCTGGTTAGCCCCATGGTCGGCAAATTGTGGCTCGCGAGTCTCATGCGGCTCATTGGCCCCTTGAGTGTGGCTCTTCCTAAGCTTTAGGAGGACCCTAATTAAGTTAATAACAATGTACCTACCTATATAGTTTAAGTTTAAAAAATGGGGCTCTCAAAAGAAATTTCAATCGTTGTACTGTTGATATTTGGCTCTGTTGACTAATGAGTTTGCCGACCACTGGGTTAGCCCACCCACCCTCTTTTATGGGAATTTGTGTCTGTCTCTTTTCTATCAGGAGAGCACACGTACCCCAAATCAAGAGCCACACTCTTTTTTAAAAAATATATTTTATTCAGAGAGAGAGAAACATCAATGATGAGAGAGAATCACCGATCGGCTGCCTCCTGCACGCCCGCCCTGGGGATCGAGCCTGCAACCCAGGCATATGCCCTGACTGGGAGTTGAACCGTGACCTCCTGGTTCATAGCTTCGTGCTCAACCACTGAGCCACACTGGCAAGAGCCACACTCTTGATGAGACAGAACAGAATCCCCAGGGGTTCCCGATCCTGAGCGTAATGCTGTTTGTGTCGTATTTACATGGACAGATAGAGGTGAGGGTATATTTATTTTGGCAAATTCCAGGTATGCTCTGGGAAAAGAAACCACAGTCCCCAGCCTATGCAGTCAGCACAGCTGGGGCTCACGAGAGTTTTGTTTATTGGGGAGTCACTACCCCGTCTCTGAAAAAAGATGGGTTGGTTGTTTTTGGTCTTAAGTCAGGACAACCCCCAGGTATAAGCAGAAAAGCAGTTTCAGCCTCCGCCCTTCCCATGGGCACAGCTGAAGTTTCCATTCACCAGGTCCTGGTCGAAAGCAAAGAGGAGCCAGGAACCCCATCTCTGGAAGCCTCCTCTGGCAGGTACCCCATCTCTGGGAACCTCCTATTAAAACTTCAGTGTTCCCTGTGGATAGCTAGGCCTGGTGCAGCTAAAGATACAGGCATTTAGGAGGCGAGTGATGGAGGGCTGAGCTAAGCCACAGCCTAGAAACAGATAGCGGGGGAGTTTTTATCGCGAGACCTAGGAGCCCCTGCAGGGTCCGAAGGAGGGAAGCAGTGTGATCAAAGCCACCGCCATGGCCCTAGCTAGTTTGGCTCAGTGGATAGAGCGACTGAAGGGTCCCGGGTTCGATTCTGGCCAAGGGCACATGCCTGGGTGGCAGGCTCGATCCCCAGTAGGGGGCGTGCAGGAGGCAGTCAATCAATGACTCTCTCATCATTGATGCTTCTATCTCTTCCTCTTCCTTCTTCTCTGAAATCAATAATATATATATATTTTTTTAATTTTTTTTTAAAGAGAAGTACTCTATAGGAAAGCACTACTAATTTGGAGGTCTGATTGTGCAATGTATGGATATACCCCCTTCTGGTCAGATGGCCACCCTAGACCCCCCCCCCTCCCCCCTAGGTAGAATTTTGGGAGCCAGTACAGTTTATTTATAGTGAGTTAAATAAAAAGGATTTCATTATCTTGGGCTTAAATTCCTCCTAACTCCCTCTTGCTCACAGAGACATTCCAGATCAGATTTAGATCCTTTCCGCCTTGGCTGAACACTATAGCTTTGTCCTTTTTATAGGATAAACTCGTAATTGCCAAGAGTCTTAATACCATTGACCTGACTTGGCCCTTTTTAAGAACTGTGCAAATATTTCCCTAGATGTGTGTGGTAAGCCATTAACCACTGATAAGCGGATCTGTGGCCCCTGGTGCCCGGGTTATAGGCACCAGACCTTCAGGGCACATTTACCTGGAAACTTCCGTTGTAAGAGAGTTCTCGAAACATGAAAGACTCAAAAATCATCTTTATCAAGACCAGGGATTGATGGTTAGCATCGGTGAGGTCACATTCTCAAGTGACTTCATCCTGAGATTGCTTGTGTTTCTGATGAAATAGCCCAAATCCATACTGTCAGGGGGAAAAGGTTGAGTTGCTAAACCTGGGTTTTCCCAGGGCTGATAGGATCCCGGCATGGGGACTTTTCAGTGCTAAACCGAGGAAATCCTGACAGGGATGAGTTGCTTACCTCCTCTCTCTCTCTCTCTCTCTCTCTCTCTCTCTCTCTCTCTCTCTCTCTTTAATCCTCACCCGAGGATATTTTCCCATTGATTTTTAGGGAGAGTGGAAGAGAGAGGGAAAGACAGAGAGAAACATCAATGTGAGAAAAACACATTGATTGGTTGCCTCTTGCACGAACCCCGACCAGGGCCTGGGCCAGGGAGGAGCCTGCAACCGAGGTATGTGCCCTTGACTGGAATCAATACATGCAGGCCGATGCTCTATCCACTGAGCCAAACCAGCTGGGGGTGTGTTTGTTTGTTTGTTAATGCTTGCCTTCTCTATTATTCACTGTCTTCTGCTGTCATTTGGGGGCGGGTGTTTAGGTTTGATTCGATTTCTGGATGTTGCCATCTGCACTGTCCCTGCTTGAGCAGGTCACTCACCCCCGAGGCCATCCCAGCCAGAGAGGGAAGGGCCACCATCTTGGAGTCTGTTAGGGGGCTGGGCTGAGGAAAGCATCTCCCAGGTTCGTAAGGAAATCTGCCCCCTCTACAAAATTCCAGGAAGCGAAGCTGTCACTGATACAGAACGCCGTCATCCTTGACCCATTGATTTTTCCCAGGACCGTATGAGATGCCATCCCTGTGACCACCCAACGACTGACTGCCTAGCAGTGCCCTCTCCCCGGGCCCGTGTGCTCCTCGGAGCTCTTCATCTGGCCCAGGCAGCCGCCTGCCATGCCGTGTCACCCCATGCCCTGTCACCGTGAGCCATGGAAATGAGTCACCCAGGTGGCAGCTTGTGAACCACCTCAAGGCCCCTCCCTGTGTCAGCATCTAATCATAGAGTCTGGGCTCTAGGTCAGCGTGGGCACATGGCGTCAAGCCAGGCAGCTTAGCTTCCGAGGTGGCCATTAAGAGTCTATAATGCAGAGCAGTTGGGGAGGCCCCCTGGAGGTCATGGTTCGTCCAGAACCCCCTGCGGCCTCCCAGGTAGGGAGAGGCCATGCAAAGCAGCAGCTGATATATTTTTCCATTTTTTTACCGGCTACTGATGCCATTGCCACAGCCAGCCTGCCTATCCGGTGACATGTAGTACCAGTCTCCTGCCAGCGAGATCCTGGCCTGGTGTTGTCAGCCTGATCATAAAAGCTCGAACAGTAATTCCTCATTAACAGGAAGCGAGAAACTCCATGTACGTTTTACAGTGTGAAATCTGCCAAGCCATAACAGTACGGACTTTTCCTTGTTTGTTAATGCTTACCTTCTCTGTTATTCACTGTCTTCTGCTGTGCATTTGGGGGTGAGTGTTTAGGTTTGATTCGACTCTTGGATGTTACCCATCTGCACTTGGCATTTCATTAAAGTATTCTCAGTGAAAAATAAATATGTATGCATATAAGTCAGTCCATTCACATTAAGGAATCTGTTCTCCTAGTCCAGGGGTAGGCAAACTTTTTGACTCGAGGGCCACAATGGGTTCTTAAACTGGACCGGAGGGCCGGAACAAAAGCATGGATGGAGTGTTTGTGTGAACTAATATAAATTCAAAGTAAACATCATTACATGAAAGGGTACGGTCTTTTTTTTTTTTTCAGTTTTATTCATTTTAAATGGGCCGGATCTGGCCCGCGGGCCATAGTTTGCCCACGGCTGTCCTAGTCTGTCTACTGTCTGTATGCCACACTCAGTCAGTCACACACACACACACACACACACACACACATACACACACACACACAAAATCTATATATATAAAAAGCCAGTGACTGGAACACCAGAACGAACAGAATGACCGGAATGACTGCTCATTATGACGCCCACTGTGGCCGGGCCAACTGGCCCTATCAGGGCGGGTCCGGCCGGCCAACCACCTGAGGCCCCTCTCCCCAGCCACCCCCACCCCTGGCTGGCCCTCCTACCATCAGGGGTGGGACTGACGAACCTCCCGCGCCCCTTCTCAGCCAGCCCAGCCCGATCTGCCCCCATTGGGGCGGGCCGGCCTGACCCCACCCTTGCACAAATTCGTGCACTGGGCCTCTAGTTCTTTCATATTTTCTTCCACCTTCTCCATCAAATTCCTACATCCCTCAAGGCCTCCTGACATCCTCGCTCCTCCAGCATTTTATTTTACCCCTCGGCTGTCCCCTTGGCTCCTACAGGGGAATGTAACCATATCTCCCCATCTGTCTATCTGTCATCATCACCAGCTGTATTCTGGGAGGCTTAAGGACAGACTGTCTTAAATTCTCTGTATTCACTATGGTCGCTGCTTCCCACAGGCAGTGCTCACCAATGTTGGTAGATGGCTTAGGTGGGAACCTCTGTGAGTAAGTGTCAGAATGAGTAAGCTGAGTGACAAGGAGTGTGGAGAAGGGGAGATGGTTCTGTGGAAGCTTCTGTGCTGAGGTCACCGGTGGGTGGTGTGGATAATGGAATGCCCTTGGGCTTGGGAGGAATGGGCTGAGTCGCAGATGGCTGAGAGTTTCTTTGAGTTGAGAGAAGAATAGAGTCATTGACAGAAATAGAGAAGTCAAATGAGGAAGCTGTTTTCTCAGGGAAAGTTGTGTCGTTTGGGACACTGTGGGATGGGCAGGTGGGCAGGTACAGATGGGGCAGTAGAACTTAGGTGTGAGCCTAAGGCCGGACTGTGCAGATTCCAAATCAGCAGCCGCAGGGAGAGGAAGGCAGGGTGGGGAGAAAAACCGGAGGACTGCTGGCTGCGGCAGGTGGGGTGGGAGGAGGAGCCAGCCGGTCAGCCAGAGACGAAGAACAGGGAGGAGGAGGACCAGGAGCCTCGAGCGTCATGGAAGGCAGAGAAGGAAGGCATTGAAGAGGAAAGTGCTAGAAACCACAGAAAGTTAGGACAAATGAGCACTGAGCAAAGAGAGGCCTTCGAGCTGTGTTCTCACTGCCCATTAGTGTCTTGCACATAGTAAGTGTCTGATCAGTATTTATTGAGTGAATACACAAGTCTTAAATAAAGGAGTAAAAACATTGATCCTGCTACTATGAAGTTAACTCTAACAAATCGTTCTTTAAAATACATTTTTATTGATTTCAGAGAGGAAGGGAAAGGGAGAGAAAGATAGAAACATCAATGATGAGAATCATCAATTCTCCTGCATGCCCCCCACTGGAGATCAAGCCCGTAACCCAGGCATGTGCCCTGACCAGGAATCGAACCATGACCTCCTGGTTCATAGGTCAGCGTTCAACCACTGAGCCACACCGGCCGGGCTCAAACAAATCATTTAAACTAGGATAAAAGCTAAACTTTAAAAGTGGCAAATCAAGTACATTTTTCTTCACTCCTTCCTGAGTCTCCACTAAAACGATACTGTAGGGTAAAGTCTCAAGAACGTAGAATAGGAGAGGAGATAGGAGCAGATGGACAAGTGGACACTGACCTATAGACTAGAGGAAGCGGACCCACAGCCTGCAGAGGGGAGGCCCTCAGGTGTGAGGCTGATTTTGAAGGCTTGAGAATGGGAGGCTCCAGGGACCTCTGAAGATGGGGTGTGTAATGTGTCTGAAAGCGTGAAGATTGGTGTTAAGTTTCTCAGTCTCCCCCCCATCTCACACGGCCAGGTGACTGCCTACTTCTGCTCCTGCAGATGGAGGGTGGAGGCGAGGCACCAGGCCATAGTGTCTGCCCATGGAGGGTGCCCAGCCACAACCAAGGACATGGGAGGGTTTCCCCCTGGGGAAATGGACCAGCCAAGAGATTTTTTTGGGGGGGGGGCCCCTCTAACACAGTAGCTGGAGCCCACAGATTGGCAGGCGCCGCCTATGTGGGCAGACAGCTCTGCATCTGCTTCTTACTGCCTCACCCTGCAGTATGAGCAGAAAACCAGGAGTTACTGAATGTCTGAAGAAAGCCTCAAACATGAAAGACAAAAATACACAGCAAGCAGATGAAGTGGAGGACGCACAGTGAAAGGAACCAAACTCAGCTTGAGCAGGAAAACCTGGAATGAGCATGCTCAGAGAGATGCAGGCTCTGTGGCAAGAGGAGACCATAGAATGCGAACACTCCGAACAGGGGGCGCTTTTGGAGGAGAGAGGAAAAGATTTCATAGAGGGACTAGAAAATAAGATGGAGGGTCTCTTCCAGAAAGTAGAAAAAGAGGACAAAAGAGGAACGTGGAAGAGAAATTAGAGAATCAGTCCAAGAAATCCAGTATCTAAGTAACAGGAGTTCCAGAAAGGGGCTAGAGAAAGTGGAGGGAAACAAATGACCAAAGAAGCGTCCCTTAGCTGTGCAGAGTGTAGGCCCTGAAACTCCAGGTTCCAAGGCTCTCTGAGACCCCAGCCAGGGTCTCGGTGAGCTGTTTCCAATTGATGTGAAGTAAAACAGAGGCCTCTGAATATGCATGTCATCCTTCATAGTTTTAAAAGTTGTATATCGTTTATTGCTAACTAGAGGCCCGGTGCACAAAATTCGTGCAAGAGTAGGCTTTCCTTTCCCTGGCTGCCAGCACCGGCTTCCCTCTGGCACCCGGGACCCAGGCTTCCCTTGCAGCCCCGGCTTCGTCTGGAAGGTCCTCCGGAAGGATGTCTGGAAGGATGTCCAGTCTAATTAGCATCTTACACTTTTATTATTATAGATAAGTATGAGCCCTGACACCAGCCGTTGTCTTTTGCATTCGTCCTTCATATGTAAAGAGAGATGGACTTGGCTTTTTAGAACTTTCTGGAACCTGCTTATTTCTGTGGTTTTGCAATGCTCTCTTGGGGTGTGGACAAGAATGGAGACGTGGTGCCTAAGCTGCTGTGAGTTTTCACGAGGGTGGGGTGGTTGATCATTTGAGGAAATATTTTTCTGTGTTCTCATGCCACGGGCGAGGGCTGCTGTTCCGGCGGGGCTAACCCACAGCCATGGACAGTGGCTTCTTTCAGCATTTGGACCCGTGACAGCTCCAGGGCGGCTGCAGCGTTTCCTTCCTCTGCCATTTCTGCTCAAGGCGCAAGCAGTAGCTGCTGTGTTTCCCCATAGCTCTCTCCGTCAAGGTCACCGTAGAATCTGCAACCTTGTTTTCTCCTTCAGTGTCGCCCTTGCTATCAGTAGGCTCCTGTGTTTATCCGAGTAAATTTGAATAGTTATATATCTCATAAGCATCCTTAACCCCTTTATTTTATAAAACCGGTCACACATTTACATTAAAACACTCCCCCAGCCACCATCCAGTTCCCTTCAACTAATGTCTCCAGTTTCATGATTGCAAAAACGGCAGTTACACACACACACACCCCTTTTCCTTTTATTGCTCAAATAGCAGTATGCTATATACTCTCACCTTGCTTTTCTTCATGAAATATCCCTGAGTCTTCCATAAGAATATAGGAATAGCCGAAACCGGTTTGGCTCAGTGGATAGAGCGTCGGCCTGCGGACTGAAAGGTCCCAGGTTCGATTACCGGTCAAGGGCATATACCTGGGTTGCGGGCATATCCCCAGTAGGAGATGTGCAGGAGGCAGCTGATCCATGTTTCTCTCTCATCGATGTTTCTAACAATCTCCCTTCCTCTCTGTAAAAAATCAATAAAATATATTTTTTTAAAAAAAGAATATAGGAATAGCTAGCTTCCTCCATTTATGTCTTGGCTGCTTAGTGTTACATAACAGATTGTCATTTGCCCGGCTAGCATGGCTCAGTGGTTGAGCATTGACATACAAACCAGGAGGTCACAGTTTGATTCCCTGTCAGGGCACATGCCCAGGTTGTGAGCTCGATCCCCAGTGTGGGGCGCAGGAGGCAGCCGATTAATGATTCTCTCTCATCATTGATGTTTCTCTCTCTCTCTCTCTCTCTCTCTCTCTCTCTCTCTCTCTCTTTCTCTCTCTCCCTCCCTTCCTCTCTAAAATCAATAAAAATATATTACAAAAATAGACTGTCACTTGTCTAACCAGTTTCCTAATGGGAGGTTTTATTTATTTCCAACCTTTTGCTTCCCGATGCTGCACAATAGATAATTTTGTACTTATATCACGTGCACCTGTGTCAGTGTAGGGTCAACTGGATGCTGGCCCAGAGGTTGTGTGCCTGAGAAATTTTGTTGCTCCGTCCCCCCCAGGCGTCTCCTGTCCCCACAGGCACCGAATGAGTGACTGTTTCCCCGAAACCTTGCCAACATGAGGGGTTCGTCTACTTTTTGATATTCAATCTGGTAGGCAAAATTGTTTTTCTCACTATGGTTTTAATTTGCATGTCGCTTCTGAAAGAGGCTGTGCCCCTTTTTTACATTTAAAAACTATTTGTATTTCCGCCCTGACTGGTTTGGCTCAGTGGATGGAGCATCGGCCTGTGGACTGAAGGGTCCCAGGTTCGATTCCAGCCAAGGGCATGTATCTTGGTTGCGGGCACAATCCCAGTGGGGGGTGTGCAGGAGGCAGCTGATCGATGTTTCTCTCTCATCGATGTTTCTAACTCTCTATCCCTCTCCCTTCCTCTCTATAAAAAGTCAATAAAATATATATTTTAAAAACTATTTGTATTTCCTTTTCTGGTAACACCCACCCATTCATTTGATGGTCACTGGTCTTTTCCCCAATCATTTGAGAGAGCCCTTTATGGACTAGGGAAATTCGCCTTTTGTGCTATGAGTTGCAAATATTTGTTTTCAGTTTGTCATTTGTTTTTTCACTTTGCCTGTGGTGGTATTTGCACTCCGAATTTTACAAAATGTTTGCATAGTCCAACCTTTCGGTTCTTTCTTCTATGGCTTCTGGGATTTCTGTTTTATTCAGAAAGGTCTTCTTCATTGTAGGATTATGAAAAAAGCTCTACACGTCTAGTATGGTTCCATTTTCTATGTTGACATGTTCGATCCCTCTGGAATTTATCTTGGTGTGAAGTGTGGCTCTAACTTAGTATTTTTCTAGATGCTACCCTTTGCCCAATGCCATTTAATAGAAAAGCCATCATCACCCCATTTATTGAAATGCCATCTTTTTCTTGTACTAAATTTCAGGATGTATTTATACATATTTCAGTACATTCTGGTCTGTTGATAATCCTGAATATATAGACTGTTAGCATATTTGTAGCTTTAAATGTGTTTTATTATGGACAGTGGGGGCAGTGCTAGGACCCCTTCAAGACTAACAAAACTGCCCTAACAGGTTTGGCTCAGTGGATAGAGCGTCGGCCTGCGGACTGAAGGGCCCCGGGTTCGAATCCGGTCAAGGGCATGTACCTTGGTTGCGGGCACATCCCCAGTAGGGGGTGTGCAGGAGGCAGCTGATCAATCTTTCTCTCATCGATGTTTCTAACTCTCTATCCCTCTCCTTTCCTCTCTGTAAAAAATCAATAAAATATTTTTTAAAAAGACTAACAAAACCAACATTTTAAGAACCCATCTTTTTTCTAACATCATTGCTTGCCAGTTTCTGAATTCTTTTCTGCACATCAACGAAAGGGACATATGCTCATTTGATCAGTAACTTAATCCTCATAGTCAACTCTTTTTAAAAAATATATATTTTTATTGATTTCAGAGAGGAAGAGAGAGAAGGAAAGAGGGATAGAATAATCAGTGATCAAAGAGAATCATTGACTGGCTGCCTCCTGCACGCCCCCTACTGAGGATCGAGCCCACAACCCAAGCATGTGCCCCTGATGGGAACTGAACCCAGGACCCTTCAGTCCGCAGGCTGACGCTCTATCTGCTGAGCCAAACCAGCCAGGGCCTCATAGTCAACTCTTGATTCCAGTGTTCTTTTTCTTTTAAAAAATATATTTTATTGATTTTTTTACAGAGAGGAAAGGAGAGGGGTAGAGAGTAAGAAACATCGATGAGAGAGAAACACCGATCAGCTGCCTCCTGCACACCCCCTACTGGGGATGTGCCCGCAACCCAGGTACATGCCCTTGACCGGAATCGAACCTGGGACCCTTCAGTCTGCAGGCCGACGCTCTATCCACTGAGCCAAACCAGCTAGGGCTGATGCCAGTGTTCTTAAAGGGCATTCCATCTAGATAATATGGGAAATTCACAGGAGGTATTCAAGCTTCCCCGCACTAGGAATAATAGCAGATACGATGTGAGTTTTCAGCACTCATCTTCCCTCTCCCCTGCCCCAGCATAGATTTTTGAGGTGGTCTTGTGTCGAGAAGGGACGAAGAGGCAATCCTGGGTTAGCCGGAAGGGCAGACCATTGACATCTATGTGCGTGTTCTCCAAACACAAGAGGAGTGAGCGGGGGAGACAGGGACAGATCAAAGGTGTCCTGTGTGCTGTGCGTCAGCGTACGCCCTGTTTGGTTAGCACTGGCGGTTTTCTCAAATCCTCAGTTAGCAATAGGGAAGGTGAGGTGTCTTCTGTGGACAGGCTGGGCAAGCAGGCTGAGTGGAGGAGCAACCAGTCAGTGATTCTCTTTCATCATTGTGAGCGCCTGGCTGTGGGTTCTGGGAGCCGCAACTAGCAGTTGACTGGCTCTTTGCAGGACTAGTTCTTCGGTGGATGGCATTTGTCACCTGAACCCTGGAGACTCATAAACTCCAAGCCCATGTAGAGCATAGTGTCAAAACCAGGTTGAGCCTGGCCAGCATGGCTCAGTGGTTGAGCCTGGACCGATGAACCAGGAGGTCACAGTTCGATTCCCGGCCGGGCACATGCCTGGGTTGCAGGCTTGATCCCCAGTAGGGGGCGTGCAGGAGGCGGCTGATCAATGACTCTCTCTCATCATTGATGTTTCTCTCACTCCCTCTTTCTTCCTCTCTGAAATCAATAAAAATATATTTAAAGAAAATAAAACACCAAGTTGAGACACAGGGAGGGAGGGCTGTGCTTTTGGGAGGAGTCTGGCCAGTCCTGAACGCTGTCTGTGGAACAGGTAGAGGATGGGATCGGATACGTTTACCATGTGAATAGAATTCTGAGGCATTTTAACTGGTGTCCTCTGTACTTGAAAATGGAGTTTATTTTGCCTGGTGGTGGTTTTTTAAGCAGTTTTATTGTAACTCACTTGTGCGCCTGTTCTTCCGACATTTGGGTTTCATAACTCACACAATGGGTCACCGAGGTGCCAGCTTGCCCCGTGGCCTCTGGCCCATATTTAGAAACCAGTTACAGGGACAGAAGATGTTTTCTTTCTTTGTCACACGGCCACTTTTGGTCATTCCAGGCGAAAACAAAGCAGTCGCTGCGTTGGAATTTTCCTGTGCAGAAGCCTGCGATTCAGGCCGGGAACATCCAGCAACAGGGAAATGTGATGTGTGGCGGCTGCGAAGGAGTATTTGCCTCCAGTGGGGCAGTGCTGTGCTCACAGCGTGGTCCTGATGAGCTCATTAGTGAGCACTTGGGAAGCTGAATGTGCCGCTGGCCAAGATAGCAGTTCCCGAAGCTAATGATGGAGCCGTTTCCCAGCCTCGGTCGTGCCCCAGCAGGACTGGGCGGCCGGTGCAGGGTCCACTCCACATCTGCCTCCTGAGGAGGAGGGACTTCCGGGGGCTGTATCCCAGCGGAGAAGGGGGAGCCAATGGGGTGGGCTCACAGATGACCTGCTGCTGCCCTCCTGGCTCAGGTCAGTCAGGCTGGATGGGGCAGAGAGGCCCCAGAGGGAGCCATAGGGGTCTGTGGTGGGAGCAGCAAGAGTCCTGGGTTCCAGGCCCGTGGAGGTGGGGCTCTGGCAGGTCAAAATTCAGGATAAGTGTCTACAGGATGTTCCCCTAAATCCTAAAGGGTTTTGCCTGCTCCCTGCTTCCTCATCTCCCCTGTGTTCACACAAGCTTGTGTACATACACAGACATGCACACACACACACACACACACACACACACACACAGGCCTGGAGCTCAGTTTTCTGGCTTTTGGAGCTGCTACAAAGCTTTGCTCACAGGGTCTCCCCCCACCCCACTGGGGCTCATCCTGACTAGTTTATTCTCCCTCGCTGAGTGGCATAAAAAATTCCTCCTTAAATCAGACACCTCTCACCTTTCCTGAAGCACCTCCATCCTCTCGCTCTTACTTTCCCCCCTCTCCTGGGCCGCGTTCTCTTTGGGGACATATTCAGTGTGATTCTATTAACACTCCGGCCTCATCCTCATCGTAGGAATAATCAAGTGTGAATATTCGCATTAAGTACCCCCAGATGGATCTCCTGAAGAAAAACTTCACTAACATCAAAAAGTCGGTTACAGCTGTGCAAAAACATGTAAAATCAAAGAAATGTGTTTGGGGGTTTTTTGTTTGTTTAATGTAGTACATGAATAACACCAAAGAGAAGTTCCAGCAAATTCAATTATCAACTTGGCTAAACGGGATTTAATATAACGTTCTAACAGTTGACCAGACAGGAAAAAAACAGGCACAAAGATGTTCATTATTTTGCCCTAGCCGATTTGGCTCAGTAGATAGAGCGTCGCCCTGTGGACTGAAGGGTCCTGGGTTCAATTCCAGTCAAGGGCACGTACCTTGGTTGCAGGCTCCTCTGGTCCAAGCCCTGGTCAGGGCGCATGCAGGAGGCAACCAATCTATGTGTTTCTCTCACATCGATGTTTCTCTCTGTCTTCCCTCTCTCTTCCACTCTCTCTAAAAATCAATGGAAAAATAGCCTCAGGTGAGGATTAAAAGAAACGAAAAGATGTTCATTATTTTGACTTCTAGTTAAAAAGTCTTGAGTGTGAGCTCTGGACAGAACTCAGAGACCTGGCCTTGAGTCCGGTCTTTGTGAGACCAGGCAGGTCAAGACTGTTTTCCTCATCTGTAAAATACCATCGCTTAGAGTTGTTGTGGAGACTCAATGAGGGACCTAACCCAGGCCTCGCCTCGGAGATGAGCGCTCAGAAACGGCCTCTCTCTGAGGACCTACGTCTGGATTCAACAGCCATAAAGTGGTTTGATCTTCAGCCAAGGGACCTGGGTCCCCTTAGGGAGAATTAGTCACCCACAGATTTAGGGCAAAGAAGAGCATGAGTCACCTTTGTTTTTTCAACTCTCCTTAAAATAGCCCACCAACCATCTGTCCTTGCGCATGTGAACTCGTCTGTGTGTGTCTGGTGGGAGGGGGTCTAGATTTTCCCTTGCGGTCTGTCCCAGGGGCAGTTCTGTTAGTGTAGCCAGATGCTGATTATAAATAGGTCCAGAAGACAAGGGCAGGCTGGCCTCTGTATTGTGCTGTGGTCTAGCTGCTTGCTTAGTGACGAGCATTTTCTAACCACTGGCCGCAGTACAATATGACAAAACCCCATGTGGTTAGTAAACTAGAAGACATCGCCTCTGCTTTCAGACAATTAGGAATAAACAAGCCCAGATGCTGACTCTAAGAATAGCTAAAAACAACAACAAACACACACACACACACACACACACACACACACACGCACACACACACACAACGTGAAGTACATGCAAATTAGTGTAGTAAAAACAGCATGACACATGCAGCAAGCTATAAAGTCTTACTGTAGGACCTAAGTGCCCTGCTCTTGGGTGAGACAAGTCAAAATTGTACAGATGTCAGTTTTCCCCAAGGCAGAATGTGTTTCTAATTAAAAACCCCAAGATTTTCATAGAACAAGCTGCTCCTATAGTTCACCTGGAAGATAAAATGCCAAAAATCTGCCAAGAAAGTTTGAAAAGGAGTAGAGGAGGCCTGCACTATCAGCTCTCGAAATACTCCATAGAGCTGTGGTAGTGAAAACAGTGTCATATGACACAAGAATAGACAAATTGATAGATGGACCAGAATAGAGATATGGGAACAAGTCGAAATATTTAATTGGAAACTTGACACACACATATATATATTTTTTTCTTTGTTTTTTTAGAGAGTGTGGAAAAGAGAGGGAAAGACAGAGAGAAACATCGATGTAAGAGAAACACATCAATTGGTTGCCTCCTGCACGCTCCCTAACCAGGTCCAGGGAGGAGCCTGCAACTGAGGTACGTGCCCTTGACCAGAACTGAACCTGGGACCCTTTGGTCCACAGGCCGACACTCTATCCTCTGAGCCAAACCAGGTAGGGTAGAAACTTGATATATATTTAAAGTGACAGTTGAAATCAGCAGTGAAAGGATGGGCCATTTATGGTGGAAGGACAGGTAGGTAACTGTTAGGGAAAAAATTCATTTACTTCTTATCCTTTACAGAAATAAGTGGATTTAGGGCAATATATTTTTAAAGACGGCAGGAGTAATAGAAGAAAATGTTGGGGAATATATTTATAATTGGGTGTTAGGATAGCTCTTTTTTAAAAAAGTGCAAAACACAAAGGTTTTAATAGAAAAACACTAACAAATTTAGACACTATATAAAAGTTATATAAGACAAAAGATAAAAATGAAGATATACGATAGACTGGGCAGAAACCTTCGCAACATAATATATAATGCCTTCCTGTATAGGTGATAAAACCATACCTACAAATCAAAAGGAAAAAAATGGACAAAGCACATGGACAGACAATTCACAAAAGAAATACAAATAATTAATAAATAAATGAATCAGGGAAATGCAAATAAGAAACTATTTTCACCATAGATTGGGTCAAACTTAAGAAATACAAATTGAAATAAAATACCCATTTTTTTGGCTTATCAAAGTGGCCAAAAAGTAAAAGATTGATAACACCAATTATTGATGAGGGTGAGGAAAACAGCAGGTACTTTCATGCATAATTGGTGTGAGTGTCGATTGGTCTGTCTTTTTTAAAAAAATATTTATTGATTTCAGAGAGGAAGGGAGAAGGAGAGAGAGAGAGAGAGAGAGAGAGAGAGAGAGAGAGAGAGAGAGAGAGAGAGAAACATCAGTGATGAGAGAATCACTGATTGGCTGCCTCCTGCATGCCCCACACTGAGGATCGCGCCCACAACCTGGGCATGTGCCCTGACTGGGAATCAAACCATGACCTCCTGGTTCATAGGTCGAAACTCAACTATTGAGCCACACCGGCTAGGTGATTGCTCTGTCTTTTGAGAGAGACAATGTAGTGGTTCTCTAAAATTTGAAATGTGCCCTAACCGGTTTGGCTCAGTGGATGGAGCGTCGGCCTGTGGACTGAAGGGTCCCAGGTTCGATTCCAGTCAAGGGCATGTACCTTGGTTGCGGGCACATCCCCAGGAGGGGATGTGCAGGAGGCGGCTGATCGATGTTTCTCTCTCATCGATGTTTCTAACTCTCTATTCCCTCTCCCTTCTTCTCTGTAAAAAGTCAATAAAGTATATATTTTAAAATGTGAAATGTACATAGTGCTCAGTTCCATTCACATGCTCCAGGCCCACTCCTTCCTTCCTCAGGGTAATGAGTCCCCGCCTCTTCCAGCATGGTGCCAGGCCCAGGAGGTACAAGAAGCCTCCAGGCCTGAGAAAGGCCAGGCCCAGATCTGACCGCATTCCTTCCACCGCACACTCTGCGAGCCCAAACCAGTTGCAGGCAGCCTGCACTCACGCAGGGTGGGGAGGCTTCTAGGTCCCGTGGGAACGGACGGCCTGTGGGGACAGGAATAGGTGGAACTTGGCAGCTATGTTTTCAGACAGCTACCACGCAGGTAGTTAGGGTAAAGCATAGTCCTCCATGCACCTTTTCAGTGGTATCTCTTAAGTGCTTGTGTGTTTATATACATTTCCAAGTGTTTCATTGTTTTCGTCCATATTTCCTCCCTTAACTAGGCCAGGTGACTAGGCACCGATTCTGGTTTTCTGTTTTGCAACTTTTTTGGTATGTGGATGAGTTACATAAACACTGAAAAACCCACCACAGTAAAGGCTGCCCACAGTTTCAATTTTGTAAACCCTGGTGTTGTGTTATTGGGAAGTCAGTTAAAAAGCAGTCTTTGATCAGTAGGTGGTAATGGTCATGAAACTAAAGATTGTTTAACTTCCACTGTGCACAGCTGAACTGAGAAGGTCTCAGGATCCCAAGGCAGTTGCTTAGAGACACACGCACGCACGCACACGCACACACATGCACATGTATACATATCTTGACAATTTTATCCCAGGCTGAATTTTAATTCAGTCTGAAAATGATGCTAAAGAGCCTGAAAGAACACAGTAGCCAGACTCCAATCATGCTACAGCTGAATTCACATTGTTAGGGTGCATATTAATTTGTCAGTATCTCTATATATAAAAGCCTAAGCAATTGTTATGACCCGTCGACTGGTCGCTGTGATGCGCACTGACCACCAGGGGGCAGACAGACGCTTAATGCAGAAGCTGCCCCCTGGTGGTCAGTGCTCTCCCAACCTCCCGTGGCTGACCAACCTCCCACTGTCCCTCGCCCCGGCTGGCCGTCCCCAATCAGCCCCAATGGGGACTAGACGAGATGGCCCTGATGGCCCCAATCGCCGGCCAGGCCGAGGGACCCCACCCATGCACGAATTGGTGCACCAGGCCTCTAGTCTCTTATAAATGCCTTCATCTGCTTTCCTAACGCCATGGTTTCTGCTCTGAGATTTGGACCTGTGGTCAGTGGCTTCATGTTCTTGGGTCTTAAAATACTCTTCCCTCTCCTCCCGTCCCCAAAGAGGAAGCTCCTCTGGGAACTGACTTGCTTCAGGCGATAGCTTCACATCTCTTAAGTTTGTGTAGATTTAATGAATTACCAAAAAAAAAAGAAAGAAAGAAAGAAAGAAAGAAAGAAAGAAAGAAAGAAAGAAAGAAAGAAAGAAAGAAAAAGGAGCAAACCAGGTTTAATTTAAGAAGAGTTTCTGCCGAAACCGGTTTGACTCGGTGGATGGAGTGTTGGCCTGCGGACTGAAGGGTCCCAGGTTCGATTCCGGTCCAGGGCATGTACCTGGGTTGCGGGCACATCCCAGTGGGAGATGTGCAGGAGGCAGCTGATCGATGTTTCTCTCTCATCGATGTTTCTAACTCTCTATCTCTCTCCCTTCCTCTCTGTAAAAAATCAATAAAATATATTTTAAAAAAAACAGAAAAGGGAAAAAAGCAGAAAAGAAAATTTTATAAAAAAAAAAAAAAAAGAAGAAGAAGAAGAGTTTCTAAGCCCAGCTGGCATGGTTCAGTGGTTGAACATCAACCTATGAACCAGGAGGTTACAGTTAGATTCCCGGTCAGGGCAGATGCCCAGGTTTCGGGCTCGATCCCCAGTGGGGGATGTGCAAGAGGCAGCCGATCAGTGATTCTCTCTCATCATTGATGTTTTTCTCTCTCTGTCCCTTTCCCTTCCTCTCTGAAAACAATAAAAAATATATATGTATATAAATACAATTTTTTTTTAAAGAAGGAATTCTGGGATCATCTGGCCTGATGGAAGTGATGGCATGAATTGACAAATAGGTTAAGGTAAACTGTTGATAGAATGCCCACCACTGGGATACAATGCAGAGATGAAGGATTGGTGTGATTACCATTTTATGATATAGGGATCTAGTTTATAGAGAACATAAACCCTGGCCAGCTGTCGCGCTTGGGCTCAAAGCTGCAGAAGAGAAACCAGTAGCCGTTTCAGTAAATGGGATCCTCTTGCACTGTGGTTGTGAAATGTAAACATTTCCTAAATGCAATGTGGCGTGTCTCGTTTTCCCAGTCATTAGCTTGTGGGTTTTGAGCTTTCTACCCCAGAACCAGTCACTCCAAGTTTTCACGAAGGACAGTTGTTAAGGTGGCGTCATGCCTTGCGTAGGCTCACCAGCCTTTATCCTTCAACAGTTCAACCAATATTTACATTGCTCTGCCCTTCCAGCTCATTCTGTGGGGCTTACAATGCCCTTCCACCCCGACACAGACGCCCCAGGCACTCACAGGCTCTTAGAAGAGTTTGCAGCCCTTCCCGGTGTAACAGAGCAGGTTTGGTGAAAGGAGTAACCACCGCAGCCGTGGACTGTGGTCTTAGGGGGGGCGAAGAAGAGAGCATTAGTGAGTGTGGGCTCTGTGCTACTGCTTTATGTACATTCGCTCACTTGATAAGGAGGCTGACCCTGTCATGTAGCACTTGTTCAT
Source organism: Myotis daubentonii (assembly GCF_963259705.1). Taxonomy (NCBI): domain Eukaryota; kingdom Metazoa; phylum Chordata; class Mammalia; order Chiroptera; family Vespertilionidae; genus Myotis; species Myotis daubentonii. The sequence continues at coordinate 11,097,876 of NC_081860.1, read as the reverse complement.
AATGTATCACTTGCTTTCTTTTTATTCTGCGTTATGGAAATAACCTATGTTGAATTACTGAACACCCTAAATTTGGAATCCTGTCCAGATAAGCATGTCCTCGCTGATTTCTAAAGCTAATCAGATACAGGGTGTATTAATAAATTGGGGAGGGGGTAAATCATGGCATAGATGTAAGGTCTTAAAAAATCTCATTTATGTTTAGTGTACAGAATTTGTCAGGGAAAATCTTAAATAGTTTTAAAGACTGTTTTTGCTCAAAGGTTTTTGAGAGCATTATTCAAGGAATGTGGAGAAAATTGACCTCTCGTCTCCTTCTTTCTTAGATACATTCCGCCGTTGATCTGGGGGAAAAGTGGACACATCCAAACAGCTTTGTATGGGAAGATGGGCAGGGTGAGGTCGCCACACCCGTATGGGCACCGGAAGTTCATCACCATGTCCGATGGCGCCACTTCGACCTTCGACCTCTTCGAGCCCTTGGCTGAGCATTGTGTTGGAGGTGAGCGAGTGTAGGTCGTAGGATCGGGCCATCTCTCGGAGAAGGAGCACTAGTCAGTGGGGGGGAAATGTGTGCACACACACTCCTGCTACCGCTCTTACCAGGCACTGTATCCAGGGCTGGTAAGAAATCTGAGATATATCCCGCAGGAGCATCTGGCAAGGCTTAGGTCCGCCTGGGGCCGGTCACCATGTGCAGCTCGCAGGCATTGTTGAATGCAGTTTCTGATCCTCTTGTGAGAGACAGAAGCTTGGTGCAAAGGGATGAGGGAGAACTCAGAGCCCAGGCTCCGCAGGACCAGGCCTCTGGCTTGATGACAGCAGCAGAAGCCGAGCTGTCGTACGTGCTTTATATGTGTCATCATCTCATTTAATCCTCAGCGGGGGGAGCCTTATTGTCCCTACGTTACTGATGGTGGAGCTGAAGCTTAGAGACGCAGTGTAGGCTGGTTGTGTTGGTTGGAAAGCAGCAGATAGAGGCTCCCAGGTACCTCCATAGGTTTCCATGCACAAAAAGACACATTAAGGTCTGTGTATCAGGCAGGGGCCTGGGATGCCTGTTTCTCACAGACTCCTCTTATTTTCATTCCTCTGTCCAGCTGCACAATGAATACTCATAAAATGCTTCACAGTGAGGGCTTGGAGGAAGTGGAGTTAGATGGCCGCCCCATCTGAATGCCATTCCGGCCAGAAGAGAACATGTCTTTTGAGTTCTATAGTGTGCAGAGGCACCCAGTTTTATTTTATAAAAGCTCGAGCAATATTTATGGGTGGCCTGGCAGGCGTGGCTCAGTGGTTGAGCATCAACCTATGAACCAGGAGGTCACAGTTCAATTCCCGGTCAGGGCACGTGCCTGGGTTGTGGGCTCCATCCCCAGTGAGGGGCGTGCAGAAGCAGCCGATCCATGATTCTCATCATGGATGTTTCTCTTTCTCTCTCCCTCTCCCTTCCTCTCTGAAAACAATAAAAATGTATTTTTTAAAAATTTATGGGTGGATTAAACATACTTTAACTCTCAGTTACTTAAAGTAAAAGAACTGCTGAGTAGCTAGTGACGAAGCGTTACTTTATGTTCCCTCTGTCTGGAATGCTCGTCGCCAGACTTGCACATGGCTGCCTCCTTTTGTCATTCAGGTCTCAGCTCCGATGCCCGCTCCTCAGAGGCACGGGCCCTGCCTCCCCTAGCGAGTGTTTCCTTCCCAGGAAATCCATCCTGCCTTCCCGCGTCAGTGCTGGAGGGCACCTGCCACTCTCTAAACTTATTTGTGTGGTTGTTTATTATCTGTCTGCCGGAATGTAAGACGCCCCAGAGTCCAGACGGCAGACTCCCAATAAACAGTCCCAGAAGGAATGAATGAATGATAGGTTCGGAGTTCACCTTGTGTTTGTAAGTCTCCCAGCTGATCTTTCAAGTATTTATGTCTCTGCCATGCCCAGTGACGTTTTTTCTCTTGTTTCTAATACTCATACTTCTTCTACCAAGAAGGCACCAAATGTAATTTAACCAGCCTGCTCTTTCCCCCTGGACCGAGGTGGAAAGTGGAAAAGGGAAACACTTAGATTCTTTGCTTTATTCATTCGTGTCCTTCTATCACCCCTGTCCCCACAAAGGGTCGATGGTGGTGGGTCTGGGGAAGAGAGAATTCCCATCCAAGAAATGCTCTAAGAAAAACAGCCCATTTTTTCTTTTATGATTTGTTTCTGATTTTTATCTACAAAAGGAATAAAAATACTCATTTTAGAAAGTTTAGATAATAAAGAAACTTTTTTTTTTTTTTTTTGGAGAGATTGGGAGGGAAGGGGAGCAGACAGAGAGAGAAACATCAGTGTGAGAGAGGCTCCCAATTGGTTGGCTCCCACACGTGCCCCGACCAGAGCCAGGGATCAAGCCTGTAACCGAGGTATGTGCCCTTGCCTGGGAATCGAACCCGTGACCCTCAGTCCAAGTGCTGCTGCTCTTAATCACCAAGCAAAACCGACTAGAGCACTACAGAAACATTTTTGAAAGAAAGCACGAATCACCTATAATCCCACCACCCAGCATACCATTGTTAACATTTTGTTTTATTTATTCCCATTCTGCACGTTGTTTTTCCAAAATTTGAATTAGTAGACATTACAAGTATTTTCCCTTGTCACTAGAAGTCTACACTGTACATTCATTGTTTGGCAAATGTACAAGTTAGGATGAACACCTGCAAGAAAAGCTGTTGGATCAAAGAGGTCTGTGCAGACCATTCGATCATTTGTTCATTGATACAGAACTTCGTACGGAAATTAAGAGTGCTGTTCAGCCCTAACTGGTTTGGCTCAGTGGATAGCGCATTGGCCTGCGGACTGAAAGGTCCCGGGTTCGATTCCAGTCAAGGGCGCATGCCCGGGCTGCAGGCTTGATCCCCAGTGGGGGACGCGCAGGAGGCAGCCAATCAATGATTCTCTCTCTCATCATTGATGTTTCTATCTCTCTCTCCCTCTCCCTTCCTCTCTGAAATCAATAAAAATATATATTTTTTTAAAAAAGTAATGTTCAGAAACTTGTTTAGCAGCTTGGCAGAATAGTTTTGTATCTGTTGAGTCTAATAATAAAAAATTGAGATTTATGTGTGGGGGTTTTCTTTCACTTCATTTTTCTAGTAAACAGTTTTTATTGTATATTTCAAAAGTGTCTGTCCATGACAGATTGGCCATTTTAAAAACTTGCCCTTCCCCATAAACAGTTTGAGAGGCAGCTCCAGCTAGAAGGGAAAAATATCCTTTCCCAGAGAATTGAGGGAGAGGATGTGTGTTAAATTTCCTCCTACTGTTTTCTAAGCCAGTGACGTGTAATCGTGTCCTGATTTATTGTGTCGCTGATTATTTATGGATATACCGGGATCTCTTTCGCCACCCTGCAGATGACATCACCATGGTCATCTGTCCTGGGATCGCCAACCACAGCGAGAAGCAGTACATCCGAACCTTTGTTGACTACGCCCAGAAAAATGGCTACCGGTGCGCTGTGCTCAACCACCTGGGCGCCCTGCCCAACATTGAACTGACCTCGCCACGCATGTTCACCTACGGTGAGTAAGCAGGGGGCGCGGCCACGTGGGTCTCCTGGTTTCTGTCCCCGCTGCGAGTGCGCTGTGACTCCTGCCTGCATCTTCTCAGTGTAGAATTTGTGCCAGTCTTCAAGAGATGGTGGCACAGCCCTGGCTGTTTTGGTTCAGTGGATAGAGCGTCAGCCTGTGGACTGAAGGGTCCCGGGTTCGATTCCAGTCAAGGGCATGTACCTTGGTTGCGGGCACATCCCCAGTTGGGAGTGTGCAGGAGGCAGCTGATCGATGTTTCTCTCTCATCGATGTTTCTGACTCTCTATCCCTCTCCCTTCCTCTCTGTAAAAAATCAATAAAATATATAAAAAATAAATAAATAAAAAATAAAAAGTTTTTTTAAAAAAAAGAGAGAGAGAGAGAGAGAGACGGTGGGACACACAGACGGGCCCTGAACCACCCCATCTCACAGGGGCAGAAACTGAAGGCGGGGGGAGGGAGTCGGCTTTTGTTTCTGCACCTAATGTCATGATTAATTTTTTAAAATACATTTTTATTGATTTCAGAGAGGAAGGGAGGGGGAGAGAGAGAGAACCATCAATGATGAGAGAGAATCATTGATCAGCTGCCTCCTGAACGCCCCCCAGGTATGTGCTCTTGACTGGAATCAAACCTGGGACCCTTCAGTCCACAGGCCAACGCCCCATCCACTGAACCAAACCAGCTAGGGCCTAATCTCTTCTTAAAGAGACACCAGTCATACTGGGTTAGGGCCCATCCTAACAACCCCATTTTAACGTCATCATCTTAAAGGCCCTTTCTCCAAGTGCAGTCACATTCCTAGGTCTTGGTGTGCTCTCACTCCCCATGATTCAGACGCCCCTCTTACCCAGCTCACGTTGGTGACACACCCCTGTGCCAGGCCCATTCTCTGCAGGACACAGCGATGACTCAAAGTCTCCAGCCACACGGAACAGCCGTCTCCAGGTTCCTGCCTCAGAACCTCCTTAGTCATGTTAGTGACATTTGAAACAGTGGCTTTCGGGCAGCCTTAACTCTGCCTTTGTTTGGGGGGGAGCTTGAGGAAAAAGGACTTTCCTGTTCCCAGCAGGTTGCCTCTCCAAGGCGGCCCTGTCGCCCTCATCTCGCTCAGGCCAGGTTAGTGTCTCATATTTCATCGAGGCTTTAAGAAGCCGCAGCAAGATTAGTGCCTTAAATCTTGTTACTGGTGCTAATCCCGTGGGGATTAGAGACCTAGAACCTCATTAAAATCCTCCTGGCATTCAAAACCAGATTGCGGAGGCTCTTAGTGAACCGGCCCAGGGAGGGGCCCGCAGACACTGAGGCTTCCATAACTGGCATCAGGCGGAGACCCGGGGAGGACCAGCCCCTACTCGAAGGCCGGTCCCGGGGCTGGGCAGACACACGTCCTTGCCTGTCCCTGGCTGGCGAGAGGCAGCTCTTCACCAAACACCAGCAGCTTGTCCGGCATCAGGCAGCGCTGGCCCTTGATCCAGATCAGACCGTTTGCATTTAATTTACACCGAGCCTCCCAACGTGCCAACCCAATTAGCCGTAATTGCTCCTCAGCCGTGTGGCAAGCCCGGGGTTCGTACCTGCCCCAGTGACATCCCAGCATCTGCTCCAGCTCTCAAGTAATTAGTCTCCAACCTGAGTAAAGGAAGATGTGTCTAAAAGGAATCAGGTGGTGAGAAAGCAAGACTTTTACTTAAAAATGTATTTAAAAATAATCATGTTACTTATTTTTAATAGCCAATGCAAAAGTCCGAATACAGTGGGGCCTTGACTTACGAGTTTAATTCATTCCGTGACCAAGCTCGTAACTCAAATTACTCGTATGTCAAATCAAAAAGTGAACGAGTGAGACACGTGATGCTGGGCTGATGTGGCGTTCACTGTGACGTTCGCTGCGCCCACTAGCGGTGGGGTATCTGAAGCTGGCTCGTAACCCGAATTATAGCTCGCAACTCAAAGCAAAAAATTGGCCGAGAGACAGCTTGTATCTCGAAAAACTCGTTAGTCAAGACACTCGTAAGTCAAGGCCCCACTGTACAATGAGTAAAACTATGTCCCGTCCCACTCCAGTCTCCCCCGCCTCCTCCCCAGAAAATTAATGTCTGCTACAGTTGTTCAGCGATCATTCAACCAGACACGTGTGCACATCTAATCCCTTTAGAGCCCAAGTACTCACGTGCGATGGTGCCAGTCCTCCTCTGCCCTTGTTTTTGCCCCTCAGTAAGATGGCACCGAGTCGTTCCACATCAGCAGGTCAGACTCTGTCGTTCTTTTTCACAGCAATTTAGTCCTCTGTGGATGGAAATGTAGGTTGTTTCCAGCCCTTTGCTGCTACAAACAGGGCTGGAGTGGACATCCCTGCACTCCTATCGTTGCACGCACGTGTGCATCTGTATGTACATCTGCAGAGTAAAGTCCCCAAAGATATAATTGCTGGACCAACGATCTGTACTTCTCAAAACAGGCACAAAATCCAAACTCTCTATACTGGTCTGTCGTGCACATGTTTCCTGCCACAGCCCCTAACGTTCCCTGTGAGGTTTTATTTTAGGCTGAGTCTGGGGTCGGGCCTTAGAAGGGTCCTGTGCATCCCTTCACCCATGTCTGGCCACCAACCTGCTCCTCTAAACAGAGCTGCTGAGACCTAACATGGCTGCACCGCTTCCCAGGGGGCCCCCTCGAGATCATTCCTCCTGGGCAAACTAGGCCCTCACGCCTCTCTGTCCATAGGTCTCCTGTGTGTGTCTGCATGGGCCACCTCCCTCGGCCCCCTGTCCTTACGTCACCAGGAGCACCAGATCCCAATCCCACAGAGCACCGGGCCATCCCTCTGGACTGAAGCTTGTCTTTCCTTCCCTCTCCCCAGGAAGATCCCGTTAAGAACAGCCACCTGGTGCTTTTCTTAACCCCACGAATCACTGAACAGATGGGTACAGCTTCCCGTCCTATTTGTAGCTTAAGAAGCTGATCCCAGAGGGTTTGCTCTTGCGGTTCCTGCATCTGTGGGCGACCACGTGTGCTCCTGCACTCTCTGAACCTCTCTTGATTTCCATGCGCGTCCACACAGCCTTCTCACAACCTGCCTTTGAAGGAGCATTACACGTGTGTGATACCTGGTACCTTCCTCCATGGGCACTACTAACGCCATGCTTCCTCTTATCCTGGGGGATCTGGGAACTTCTCTCCAGGGGCCAAAGAGACCTGTCTGTCTGAGTCTCTCTTTACACACACACTCTCTCTCTCTCTCTCAGTATCTTGGCATCCCCTCCCCCGTGTCACATTTGTTGCACCCAACATGACGGCACGTCCTCACCTTTCTGCCCACAGGCTGCACCTGGGAGTTCGGCGCCATGGTCAACTACATCAAGAAGACATACCCCCTGACCCAGCTGGTCGTCGTGGGCTTCAGCCTGGGCGGTAACATCGTGTGCAAATACTTGGGGGAGACACAGGCGAACCAAGACAAGGTCCTGTGCTGCGTCAGCGTGTGCCAGGGGTACAGCGCGCTGAGGTGAGCCACCCCACCCCGCGCCCCCACTCCTGTCTCCCGTGGGGCCCTTCCGTTAGCACGTGTTTGCTGAGATGCCCCAGTGCACCTCACGCTGCTTCGCAAAGACCCTGAGAGATGTTGTGCTGCAGGAGTTTTGCACCACAGGGGTTAGGAAAGGGCACAGGAGACGGGCTAACCAGCGTCCGGCGGCTGAGCCTTATGACCCCAGATCCCTCCTGCCCACGGAAGAGTCGGGTCTCGGGTGGCATCTGGAAGGGATCTGTGGCAGTCATTTCAGCTGTGCCTTACCCTTAAGCCTTCCTCTCTCAGGTGTCCTAGGCAGCAGCACAGAGGGGGTGACCTGCTGGGGAAAGAGTTATCTTGCCTCTCACTCTCCTGGCAGCAGAGCCCGGCAGGATGAGCCTGGGAGGGGTTAGTGTCTGCTCAGAGTCCCCCCTCACAACCCCAGATCGGTGTCGTCCCAGATCTCTCTCGAGTCACCACACACACACACACAAACACACACTCACACTCACACACACACACACACACCTCCAAACTCTTCAAATGCATGCATATTGTTTCCTGTGCTCACTTCATTATAACGCAGGGGTGGGCAAACTTTTTCACTGGAGGGCCACATGGGCTCTTAAACTGGACCGGAGGGCCGGAACAAAAGCATGGATGGAGTGTTTGTGTGAACTAATATAAATTCAAAGTAAACATCATTACATAAAAGGGTATGGTCTTTTTTTTCAATAGTTTTATCCTGCCCGCGGGCCGTAGTTTGCCCACGGCTGTTATAACGTCTTTTGTGTTACTGATGGGTACGAGGGATTAGAAAGTGAGTCAGCCACTGCTCATGATCATCATCATTATTCACTGTAAGATAAGAGTCGGTTCAGATCAGGGGCCACAAAGGCCAGTCTGGTGAACGGTGACGATCCCACTCATGGAGACTTACTTGGGAGATTGTGTTAGAAGTAAATTCACTCCTGGAGATTCTGACTCATGAATCTGGAGCCTGTGGCCAGGAATCCGCATGTGGACACATTTCACGGCGACTCCTGATATTTAGCCACGTGTAGCAGTCACTGGACTGGGACCTCCGTGGTCTCTCCAGCTCTAGTTGGCAGGACTAGATGAGCCCCCTCTTCCTCCTGTTGGGGACCCTCCTCTCTGTCCCCCCTACTCTCTGGAGGGCCAGCTGAAAGGACCTGTGCCTTGGTCTTGGCTTGGCTAGAAAGAACCAACTCCAAGTTCACAGCCATCTTGTAACCAGAGTAACCGGAGTTGCTCCTGCCCAGTCCCTGGGACAGCAGAGAGGCAAGCAGAGCCTGCCCGGGGCTCGGGAGCAGCCTGGCCTGAGAGCTTCGTCTGCTCTCCCCGCCACGTGGTCCAGTTTTCGGTCATCTGAAAAATCCTGAACCAGGCGCTGTGAAATCACTGTGAACACTGATTTGTGTTCAGAGAGCAATAGATTTGATACGTAGGGGATGTGGGACGTTTCTTTTCCTGCGTTTTTCAATGAACAAAATCATCTCGACAGCCTTTTTTCATTTTGTGGCAGTAGCGCCACCTGCTGTTGGCAAGGGCACCCGATCAGCGCATTTGGCAAAGGAAGGTGTTGGAATTGAGGCCCAGAAGGTTTAAGAAGCTGAGACCCTAACTCAGGGGTCCTCAAACCACGGGCCACATGCAAATACAAATATTGTATTTGTTCCCATTTTGTTTTTGTTTTTCACTTCAAAATAAGATATGTGCAGTGTGCATAGGAATTTGTTCATAGTTGGTTTTTTTTTAAAACTATAGTCCGGCCCTCCAACGGTCTGAGGGACAGTGAATTGGCCCCCTGTTTAAAAAGTTTGAGGACCCCTGCCCTAACTGATGGCTGCCAGAGGAGGGTGGGGGATGAGCAAAAATAGTGAAAGGAATCAGAAGTACAAACGTGCAATTATAAAACAAACAATCACGAGGATATAGATGCAGCACAGGAAATATAGTCAGCATTGTCATAATAACTTGTAGGGTGACAGACTTATTGCAGCATCACACAGTACGGTATATAAATTTCAAGTAACTGCTGTACACCTGAAACTCATATAATATATGTCAACTATACTTTAATTTTTTTAAATATATTTTTTTATTGATTTCAGAGAGGAAGGGAGAGGGAGAGAGAGAACATCAATGATGAGAGAGAATCATGGATTGACTGCCTCCTGCACACCGCACACTGGGGATTGAGCCCGCAATCTGGGCATGTGCACTGACTGGGAATCAAACCATGACCTCCAGGTTCATAGGTCGATGCTCAACCACTGAGCCACGCCAACTGTGCAACTATCCTTTAATTTCTTACAAAAAGATGTTTTTTAAAAAGAAGCTAGGGGCCCTAACCAGTTTGGCTCAGTGGGTAGAGCATTGGCCTGCGGACTGAAGGGTCCCAGGTTCGATTCAGGTCAGGGGCATGTACCTTGGTTGCGGGCACATCCCTAGTGGGAGATGTGCAGGAGGCAGCTGATCGATGTTTCTCTCTCATCGATGTTTCTAACCCTCTATCCCTCTCCCTTCCTCTCTGTAAAAAGTCAATAAAATATTTTTTTTTAAAAAAAAGAAGCTAGGGAACAAAAAAAAAATGTGAGATGCTACAGAGATCTCCACACTTAGAATAGCTATTGTCACACAACTTCTCACAACGAGCGGAGAAAGAGGCAACTGTATCCTAAGGTCCCAAGGCCCTGCACTCGGGGTTGGGGGGCAGGTCAGGGAAACACCAGGGTCCCGTGTGCTGGTGCTGCCCGGAGCTCAGCTCCCCTCAGCGTTAGCATGAGACCTCCTCGCTGAAGGACAGAGCCTTACTATAAACCAGTGTAACCTTTTTCCCCACCGTGGCCTGAGGGCAGTGAGCCTTCTGGGCCCTGGGATGGTGGCGACCATGCTTCCCTCCTGCCGGGATGGAGCAGGGAGAGTTCGCCTGCCTCTCGGGGCCACACGGGACGTCTTGCTTCTGGCAAATCCTTCCTGGCTGAGTCTATAGCCCCGCTTGTCAGCCATCCATCCCCTCCCTCAGGCTTCACATCCCAGGAGCACCTCCCTTCTAGCTAGAGCCCTTCCAAGGCCCCAAAGCCAGCACCGCTTGCTGTACTGGCAAAGTCTAGCTGCTGCCACCAGACAAGCTCACGTTGAGCTGTGCTGAGCCGGCGAGGGAGGGACACCGATGCCCTAAGCTGCTGGTATCTAGTGGATGCTACATGTTCCCTCGGCATGAATGGCGGCCCACTAGCCCTGGAAATGTGTGTGGTCAGACTCCGTCTAACTCTCTGCTTTAATTCTTTTTTTAAAATATATATTTACTAGAGGCCCGGTGCACAGATTCATGCACCAGTGGGGTCCCTCAGCCTGGCCTGCGGGGATCAGGCTGAAACCGGCTCTGCAACTTCCCCTGAGGGGTCCTGGATTGCGAGAGAGCGGTTCTCAGGTGACACACCCCAGAATCGGGCTTCCTCCTCTCTGGTTCTGGGTGCGTCACCTGAGAACCGCAGCTGCCAAGTCACTGCAGCTTGGCAGCTCCTGTGTTGAGCGTCTGACCCCTGGTGGTCAGTGCACATCATAGCTACTGGTTGGATGGTATCAGGAGGCTTTTATATATATAGGTTGATTTGAGAGAGGAAGGGAGAGATAGAAACATCAATGATAAGAGAGAATCATTGATCAGCTGCCTCCTGCATGCCCCCTATTGGGGATCAAGCCCACAACCTGGACATGTGCCCTTGACCAGAATCGAATCCAGGACTCCAGTCCGCAGGCTGACGCTCTATCCACTGAGCCACACTGCCTAGGGCAGCAGTCACCAACCGGTGGTCCGTGAGGTCCTAAAAGTTGGCAACTGCTGGGCTAGGGCACTCTCCCGTGTAATTCATCATTTGAACTCCATTATGACTTTCAAGGCCAGGACAGACTCATTTCTAACACCACTAATCCTGGTCTACAGAATCCTGTCTACAGACTGCCGTCCACCATTAACAGAAGCAGTGAAGACACCACTGGGGTCCCCCGGGCGGCCTCTGTCGGCCTGTGATGGGACCAGCTATAGAGCAATCGGGTGTGAAAATGGATTCTCTAGCTCAGTGGTCGGCAAACTGTGGCTCTCGAGCCACATGCGGCTCTTTGGCCCCTTGAGTGTGGCTCTTCCACAAAGTTCCACGTGCAGGCGCGCGTGTACAGTGCGATTGAAACTTGATGGCCCATGCGCAGAAGTTGGTATTTTGTGGAAGAGCCACACTCAAGGGGCCAAAGAGCCGCATGTGGCTTACGAGCCGCAGTTTGCCGACCACTGCTCTAGATCAAACCCCTGATTTGACAGATGAGGAAACTGAGGCTTGGCAGGTGAAGTGGCTTGTGCAAGGCTTGGCAAACTACCCAGTCGGGTCAGACGGGCCGTAGTTCAAGCTCCTGCTCATTCACTGTGGCAGCCGCCTCGGGGCTCACACCGAACAGCAGCTAGAGTTGCTTTCGGTTTTTGCCTGCAGTGTTCGTCCCCACACCCATCCGGCCCTTCCACACTCCCGTCAGTAAGCCCGAAAAATGTGTGCAAGGTAGGAGACCAAACAGAGAAAGGGGTCCCTGCCAGCTGAAGCAGACTGCTGCAGGCAGGTTCTGTGACTACGAGGAGGCCTAGGTGCCGGAAGAGGTATCGGGCGTGTCACCAACACAGCCTGTGTCCCTGGAGAGGTTTCTCCTGAGCTCATGTCTGCACGTCTCTGACGTTTTCCATGCAGAGAGTGTGAGTGCCGTCGAGGCCGCCTGCCACCGTAGGGAGCAGCTGCTCTCTGCAGGCACTTGTCAGGGGCGAGAGCCCCCCAGCCTGCTGCCTACCCCCCACCCCATTTCCTCTCCAGGACGCACCCCATCACCCTCTTGTGGTTCTTTCAGGGCCCAGGAGACCTTCATGCAGTGGGACCAGTGCCGCCGCTTCTACAACTTCCTCATGGCCGACAACATGAAGAAAATCATCCTCTCGCACAGGTGCGTCACCTTCCTCGGGGGACAGTCCTCCCTCGGCGGCTCATTCGGGTGTCGCTGAAGGCCGGACTCTGCTTTCTCCAGGGAACATGAAGGGCGGGGGAGACGCAGGTGCCCTGCTGGCTGCTGTCATCATTCCCAGTGAGTCCAGGCCGTCCTGGGTGGCTGGTCAGTGTTCAGGAACCTCTCCCCGTAGGAGGCTTTGTGGTTGGGTGTCTTGGGCATCTGACCAAGCAGCAGTGTGACAGGAGCCCAGCGCCTGGTGCCACCTGTGGGGTCAGGTCTCCGTGCTCCCAGCCTCTCCTGCTCAGAAGCCTTGGGGCGAGCGGGGAGGACAGGGGGGTAGCCCTGGCCAGTGCTCAGAGCAGGCCCGGCGTGCGGGAGCTCTCAGTAATAGGAGCGTGACTCACTGTTATGATTATCATCAATATCTTCTGAGTCCCAGAGGCTGGCAGGTAATGGGCTCTCAACAATACATTTTTAGGGTGTTCTTAGCACCATCCGAGAAAAGGCAATTTGACTGAATGATCAGTTACTTACTCTCTTTTTTTTTCAAGGACTAACTCTGTGGTGCTTGCCGTCCTGACCACACACCCAGATGGGCTCCTGTGGGTGGGTTCACGTGGCGCTGACCTTGACCCTTCTTGTCATCCTGAATAGAAGTGATTGCTGAGTACATATTAGCTTTGCAGCTCACACGTTGGAGAGCCTTAACCAGTTAACTGCCACGCGTCCAAATCGGAAACCATTCCCACACGCCGCGATATTTTGAATTTAATTTAAAAAACCGATTTGCAATGAATATTATAAAAATAAATATATTCCTCCCAATTCGGGCGTTCTTGAATATTTTCAGCTGAAAATTCTCAGGAAAAATGATTTTAAAGTTGGTCAGGGCTGCCACTTAGGGGAAATTTTTTTTTTAATATATTTTATTGATTTTTTACAGAGAGGAAGGGAGAGAGATAGAGAGTTAGAAACATCGATGAGAGAGAAACATCGATCAGCTGCCTCCTGCACATCCCCCACTGGAGATGTGCCCACAACCCAGGTACATGCCCTTGACCGGAATCGAACCTGGGACCCCTCAGTCCGCAGGCTGACGCTCTATCCACCGAGCCAAACCGATTTCGGAGGAAAATTTTTTTTTTGACAGACACACATGGCATGTGGAGAAGGTCCACTGCTTGTGTCTACAGACGCTTATGGCGTACACGGGGCTAATTTGGCCGCATGTTAAGTGGGTTAACTACTGTCTGCCTTGGTGAGCACAGAAACATCTCATAAAAGGAAAGGGGCTCTGGCAGCGGGGCACCGTCACCGCCCATGTAAACACGAGGCCCCCCTGTTCGGTCCACCGCCCACCGCTCACGGTGTGACTGTCCGCCCGGGACCTCCTCCCCCGCCAGGACGGCCTGGTCATAGCCGCCCGGGCTCAGCCCCGATCTGGAGTTTGTCTAGCGGCCCCTGAGCAGGAAAAGGAGGTCTTGACACCCATCTTCCAGCCGTTATTCCCAAGTCAACAGCGCCAGCGCCTCCTCAGAGAAGCCTGAGGGCTGGAGGCGGCTGTTCTAACTCCCCCAGACGCGCGCGCTGTCCCTGCCTGCCTGCCTGCCTCCGGGCCGGGAAGCGGCTCGGCTGTGGTTCTTGTCCGCTGTCGCATGTTTTAAATTACAAATGGTTTCCAGCTGCGCTGTGGAGCCCTGGCGATGGATGGGAGGTGTTTCCTGTGTGCGTGGGATTTGCCTGTTTCTCACCCGCGTGTCCTCCTCTGCCTTGTGTCTCCCTCTAGACAAGCTCTGTTTGGGGACCATGTGAAGAAGCCCCAGACCCTGGAGGACTCGGACCTGAGCCGCCTCTACATGGCCACGTCCCTGATGCAGATCGACGACAACGTGATGAGGTGGGTCCTCGCGCTCGGGACGGGGCCAGGCGGGAGGCCGCAGGCCAGGCTGTCCAGCAGTGGGGGGTGGGGGAGGTTCTCTGCCCTCTTTAGTGCTTGGGGCTTTTTTTTTTACCCCTGAATACATGTCCAGTGTTTAAAAAAAAAATAGAAGAAGGGGGGGGGCAAAAACAAACAAAAACCCCCACAGATTTCACAGAAAATGAAAATTGTAGTTTCTCTTGGAAAGTAGGAAGAGGATGCCCCCTCCTTCTGCATCCCTGCTGGAACTGGGCTGGAGCTGGGGCTGGGGCTGGAACTAGGCTAGAACTGGGCTGGAACCGGAGTCTGGGGTCACACCCAAGCTGCTCGCAGAGCCTGTGGTGGGCGGACTGGCTGCTGGATCCGAGCTCCAGGCCGCTCAGAGCCGGGGCAGACCCGGCTGAAGGTTTGGTCAGCGTCCGTTTCTGTCTGACTGCCCCGTGGCGGACGGAATCGGGGACTCTGACTCCCTCATTTCTCCTCAGAACCTACATCATTTCAGTTCACAGTGGCCGGGGTTACTCTGCCACAAAGACTCTGTTGTAAAGAAAGTTCTGGCAAAGGCCTTTGAGTTTCCATTTCTTAGCTTCTAGTGACATCGGGCTTTACACTGCCTCAGAAGATGTGACATCCGCCAGTAATCACTGTCGATAACACTTATTGAGTAGTTTCTCTGGGCCGGTAGCGGTGCTGGTGCACACGTTAATGTCAGAAATCTCACAGCGCCGTGACGGCAGGCCCTGTGCTCAGCGCCATTCACAGAGGAGAAGCCAGAGCGGTTAAACCCTTTGCCTGAGACCACACAGACAGTGAGTGGAAGGGTCAGGATTGGAACCCAGATGCCAGAGCCGGGGCTCTGAACCCTAGCTCTGGTGCCACGTATTTCCACTGTGTGCCTGGCCAGTTCCTGCAGGAACCCGAGTCCATCCACTCCGCCTTCCCGTCTGATGACACGTGTTGTTTTGTCTTTTTCCTCCATGTGCGCCGCAGGAAGTTCCATGGCTACAACTCCCTGAAGGAGTATTACGAGGAGGAGAGCTGCATGCGGTACCTGCACAGGGTGAGTGGCCGCAGCGGCCTTGTGTCCTCATCCCGCCTCCGCCCGGGGCAGCTCCCTCCCTGTCAGAACCTCGGCCGGAGTCTGGCTCGACCGTCCAGTGGCTAACTTGGGTTAATTATTGAACCGAACCCTGTCCCTCTGCAACCCTGTCCCTCTGTGACTTCTGTGTGTAATCCCTGTGCTGCCCCTTCGTGCAGGGCAGGACCGGTCTGCGCCTGTGTCTGTAAAAGCTTACAGCCCATTCTTTCCTTAGTCTTCTCTGGATGGTGCAGCCCTGCCTGGTTCCTGCCTGTCCCTCATAGGCGATCCGTGTAGACTTCCTACAGCCCTGGACCCTCTGTTGGCCCTTGTGTGTTTAGTTAGTGTGGTGCCTAGGGCTAAATTAAAAAGTCCTGCCGTGATCGGGGGATCACAGTAAAATAGGTGTATTTCTCTATCAAAATGAGGAGGAATGCCCTAACCTGTTTGGCTCGGTGGATAGAGCATCGGCCTGCGAACTGAAGGGTCCTGGGTTCGATTCTGGTCAAGGGCATGTACCTTGGTTGCGGGCACATCCCCAGTGGGGAGTGTGCAGGAAGTAGCCGATCAATGTTTCTCTCTCATCGATGTTTCTAACTCTCTATCCCTCTCCCTTCCTCTCTGTAAAAAATCAATAAAATATATTAAAAAACAAAAACAAAAAAAACGAGGAGGAATATGCCTGTTGACAAAGAGACCAGGTTTATACTAATGCAGTTATAGCAGCTATAATGAACTCCATGCGTATTAAATTAAGTTTGTGGCTATATTTTTATTGATTTCAGAGAGGAAGGGAGAGATAGAAACGTCAGTGATGAGAGAGAATCACTGATCGGCTGCCTCCTGCCCTCCCCCTACTGGGGGATCAAGCTCACAACCTGGGCATGTGCCCTGAGCGGCAATTGAACCGGGACCCTTGAGCTCACAGGCTGACGTTCTATCCACTGAACCAAACCGGCTAGGGCAGTGGTCGGCAAACTGCGGCTCACGAGTTCTTCAGGGCCAGGTCGGGGAGTGAATTTGAACCGACTTCTGCGCATGGGCCACAAAGTTTCAATCGCACTGTACATGTGCGCCTGCACGTGGTATTTTGTGGAAGAGCCACACTCAAGGGTCCAAAGAGCCGCACGTGGCTCACGAGCCGCGGTTTGCCGACCACTGGGCTAGGGGAACCCCCACATGTTTTTTGCCTGAACCACCACCACCAACCGGTCTCTCTCGTTCTGTGTTTGCACAATTGCTCTTTTGGCTCCAACGTGGGACTCCATTGACCCCAACTATGAGCACGTGTTGGTGTGGCCCCCTCCCCAGCTGAAGCAGGGACCTGTGGCTGCAGTTCGGCCACGTGTCCTGTTGGCCACCCCTCCTAGCCCAGCCTCACACCCAGGCCTCTGGTGTCTTCATCTGCACATTACAGCACCGTGGAGCCCCCCAGAGCTCAGGCCAGAGACCCCAGCTTAGCACACGCAGGCGTGCACTCCCGGCATGGCGGTCCAGGGGTGGCCGAGGGCCGGCGTCACAGCAGCTGGCCACCCGGGGGACCAGGGTGTCCCTTGCCCACCTGTTCAGCACACTGAGCAGTGGCCACCTTCCCTCTGACTCAGGGCCAGGTCGGGGAGTGAACTTGCACCTTGGATCAGTGGGGTCCACAAAAGGGAAGCGATCGCTTCATTCTTTTTCTTTTCTTGGTTCAGATCTATGTGCCCCTCATGCTGGTTAACGCGGCCGATGACCCATTGGTACATGAAAGTCTCCTCAGCATTCCAAAGTCTCTCTCGGGTAAGTGTCTTCCTGCCGCTCCCTCAGGCACTCGGCAGCCTGCGGTCCTTCTGTCCCCTTCGCGCGCTGTCCCTCCTGCCGGTGCTGTTGGTCAGACCCGACAGTGCCGGGCTGTGCGGGGGCCTGGGCAGAGCCCCCCGTGTCCGTCCCGTGCAGAAGGCAGGCCCCTCCCTTCCATCAGAGGCGACAGCGGAGTCCCTGCTGCTCAGGGTTATGGCTCCCTTAAGTCTGAGAGTTTGACTGAAAGAGATATTTACTCTTCAGACTTGACCTGAAAAGCAAAAAATAAATAAAAAAAAACCCCGTGTGACAGCCAGCCTCTCCATCTGCTTTGAGGATAAAAATATAAGCCACTGAGAAAGCAGGCTGTGGCTGTGGGAGCGTTACCCAGGGCAGGAAGGGGCTGGAGGAGAGCTAGGCGGGGCAGCAGGAGGAAGCCTGGGACTGCTAGGGCCTCATTTCCCTGCACGTCCCCTGTCAGTGTCCTATGTCACCCGGAGGAGGGGGGATACCTCTGGTTCTCTCGTGACCCCAAGCGAGGAGGGGAGATCCTGCAGCAGACGGGGACCCATGCCCGCGTCCAGAGAGCTCCAGGCACCACGCCAAGTGCGTGCCGCGCGTGGGCTGGGTAAAGTCTCTCTCCCGTCACCCGCCTTCCCCTCCAAACCTCGGGTCCCTGCACCGAAGTCGCCCACTCAGCCACGTGGGCAGCACCCAGAGAAAGCAGCGCGTTTGCTTCCTTCCCTGCACCCAGCCATAGCGCTGCTGCCGTGGCACAGAAACGTGTGCAATAGTGACCGCAGGGCCCTAACCAGTTTGGCTCAGTGGATAGAGCGTCGGCCTGCGGACTGAAGGGTCCCAGGTTCGATTCTAGTCAAGGGCATGTATTTTGGTTGCGGGCACATCCCCAGTAGGGCGTGTGCAGGAGGCAGCTGATCGATGCTTCTCTCTCATCGATGTTTCTAACTCTATCCCTCTCCCTTCCTCTTTGTAAAAAATCAATAAAATATATTTTTAAAAAAATAGTGACCGCAGGGACAGAGTGCAGAGGTCAGGCAAGAAAGGAGCGAGCCCGAGAGCCACGTGCGCGTGCCAGGAAGTGTCGCCCGCGGAGGCCCGGGGCAGCCAGCAGGGGTGCTGTCAGTTATCCCCCAGGGCAGTGGTCGGCAAACCGCGGCTCACGAGCCACATGCAGCTCTTTGGCTCCTTCAGTGTGCCCGTTCTGTGCTGGCTGTGCTAGCAACTAACCTCACTCATCAAGCCTCGCGCCCGCCCCGTCTGTCCTGCTCGGCGTGCCCGCTCAGCGGGTGCCACGAGAGTGTGGGCATCTCTAAGCCCCACTGGCAGCTTGATGCTTCGGTCTTAGAAGATAAATGGCATGAAAAACCATCGCCTCGCTGAGTCGCCTTGTTCTCCAGGAAATGACAGTGTAAGCGCTGGGCTGGGAATCCTTCCCAGCTCCCTCCCTCCACGCAGCAGCAGCACCGCCTGGCAACTCAGCTGTCGCTGCCTGGGAAAGCAGCGCCTGCATTTAAGGCAACAGTCCAGGGGTTCCCATGCACAAAGTTGGGGCGTGCTTGGCTGTTCAGCTGAGTCACTTGGGGAGCTTTAGCAGCTGCAGCGCCTGGTTCCCCCTCCCACCCATCCCCCACACCCACAGAGACCCGGATGTAACTGGTCTGGATGCCGCACAGAGATCTTTTTTTTTTAATATATATTTTTATTGATTTCAGAGAGGAAGGAGAGAGAGAGAGAGAGAAATGATGAGAGAGAATCATTCATGATCGGCTGCCTCCTGCACGCCCCCTACTGGGAATTGAGCCCGTGACCTGGAATGTGCCCTTGACCAGAATTGAACCCGGGACCCTTCAGTCTTCAGGCCAACGCTCTATCCACTGAGCCAAACCAGCTAGGGTGCTGCACAGAGATCTTTCCAAACCCATGTGTGCTAACACGCAGCCGTGTTTGAGGACCACTTAGATCTTAAAGGCTCTGCTCCAAGCCAAGCTGCTGTTCCCCAACCTGCTAGGTCCCACTGTAGTGCCTGCCCCACCGGTCTCCCTCCTACGGAGCTGAACGAGGCAGTGAGCGGAGGTCGGATGCCCTTGTAGGTGACCTTCGCCTGTGGGAACACCCGGGCCACCTGGCCAGTGTATCCGCACCTCCTGCCGCCGGGCTACCCCGAGGACAGGGACTCACGGCTGCCTTTCCCTGCAGAGAAGCGGGAGAACGTCATGTTTGTGCTGCCTCTGCACGGGGGCCACCTGGGCTTCTTCGAGGGCTCCATGCTGCTGCCCGAGCCGCTGACGTGGATGGACAAGCTGGTGGTGGAGTACGCCAACGCCATTTGCCAGTGGGAACGCAGCAAGTTGCAGTGCGCCGACGCGGAGCAGGTGGAGGCCGGCCTGGAGTGAGGCCCCCGGACTCTGGCGCCCCGGCTGCCCTCCTTGAACTGGCGTCCCTCACCGGCTGTTCAGGTCTCCCCCTCCCTCAGTGACCTGGATCTGACCTCACACCGTCAGCGGGGGCCACCGCCGGGCACACCTGTCTCGGGGTGGGCGGCTACCCCGGGAGCTCCAGGCTATTTTTGTGCTTAGTTCCTTGTTTCCTCCATTGCTTGTTAGCCATGGTGACACACGCCAGACAGCCTCTCACCCTCCTGTCCAGTTGAGCATCATATCATGATTGCTTTTAAGCCAATCGCATCTAGTTTCCCTATGAAAAACGTGTCGGGACAGCAGTTTGCTTTGCCAATCAGAAGGCTCTCCCCCAGGAACAATGAAGGACGTCTGTTATTGGTGGTGGCCCTATGTGTCCTCGTGTAGACCCGGAAAAGCGCTCCCCAGCGCAGCCCCTGCCGGAGATGCGGGTCAGCTCCGAACCTGGGGTCCCGGGGCTCCCGGCCGCAGCGTGGCCTCTTAAGGCAGAGAAAACCCCCTTGATCACAAGCCAAGCTTCCCCCTCGCTCTCTCCTAGCCGGTCTCCCAGCCCCTTGCTGGTGATGAGAGTGACCTGGGGCGCTTATTAAAAATTCAGCCTCCCGGGTCCCTCCCCTAGGGGCAGCCCGTGCGTGGGCCTGGGAAAGGGCCTGGGGATTTTAATTTTTGACAAGTGCCCCCGGTGATTCTCATCGCCAGGCAAATTTGGGAAACACTGTCTGCAGGGCCTTTAAATTAGAAACATCTCGGTAGCTTTTTTAGTAAAATCCGTCGTCGGAGGGGTCACCCGGCTCCCAGGGGCCTCCAAGGCCTGCCCCCTGTGCCCACACCTGACTCTGCTTCTCACTGGCTATATGACCCTGGAAGAGCCCCCTTGAACTTGACGTTCCTCACCTGTAAAATGGGGGACTTGGACCAGGCGGATTGCCGGCCGAGATCACTACCCGCCCTAAAGTTCAATGACAAACTCACTTTCCTGAGGTTTGAGAGACCACCCCTCCCGGGGGCCGCCCTCCAGTCCAAACATGTAGATGTCATCATTTGCCTTTGTTTGTTCCTCGTGTCATATAAAGCCGTGTGTGGGGCCTTTATTATGCACTCATTTGTAATTTTATTTTGTAACCCAGGTCTCTCCAACTCTGGCTTTTGATACCAAACAATTCAAAAGTTGGACCCGAGTTTGGAGAAAGACCTTCCCAGCCTGAGGTGTTTTGCAAGCAGATTTTTACCATCATAGCCTGTTGTAGGCTGTAGAGGTCTCTCCGAAGGTGTCTTCCCCAATGAAAATGTCACCCTAAGTTTCAAGTACTTTTCTCCAATCCTGTGGTACTTGAATGTCTAAAAACCCTTGCACTTGGAAAAATCTGCCATTGCTGTCGGCAGCGAAATGGAACTATGAGAGAAATTGCCTGGATACTTCAAAATGTTCCCTGCTTCATCTCCTTTGTCCCGGGGCAGACAGGAATAGAAAAAGTGGGTCCGTGTGGATGTGGAAGGGGTGGAGGGAGTCACCTGGGGGCTCCCAGGCCGACCCCTGTGGCCGCAGGTGGTCACAGCTTGAGCATTGGTCCAAGTGACTGTGACAGGAACGTCTGTGACCTGGAGAAATTATTTGCTGACAATCATTAGATCGAACTAACAAATAACATCAAAAACAGCCATGATCTCAAAAGATGATGATTCCTGTGGTCCGGACTTGGCTGTGGTTTATACACACACCAAGTTTGTCCTTGTGACTCCCTCCCCCACCCCCCAAGTTGTTATCTTTCTAGTGCTTTTCCTCTTGGCGTTGTTGTGGCACAAAGTGGCACTTTACCATCTAACCCTGCATTTGGAAGCGTGTCCTTCTCCCCTGTCACTTCCCCGCCACCCGACAGCCACCGCTGTCTCCCTTCATTACTTAAGACTTTCTGTGACATTCGGTAAACAAAGCAATAACTTCATAGGTTTGTGTGACCATCCCAGGAAGCCAGCGGCTCCTGTCATTTGCCCCGGCCCCCTCTCTTGCCCTGTTCTGAGGAAGTACGGGCCAGGTACCAGCTCCATCGGGAAGAGAAAAGACAGCGTTGTCACCCCCCGGGGTGCCCGGGACAGAAGTGCTTAGAGCCTGGTCTGCACGGCAGTCCAGTCCGAGGCAGGTGTCCCTCCGGGGGTGGGGGGAGAGGCAGAGTTTGGGGCACCTCCTTTGTTGTTGCCACCCAACCGGAATTCACCCCCCAGGGCTGCGAGGGTGGCGTCCCAGCTGAGCTCTTTTCAGTGTGTGACTCTGAATGGCGCTCACACGAGGTCCACTGAAGCCCTTTGTTCAGCGCATGGAAATGAGAGGGTGGCTGTGGCCGTCTTAACAGGGACATTCTTGTTTGCCCTGAATGAGCGCACAGGGCATTGAATCTGCAGAGATGCGAACTCGCTGGTAAACAAGGGAGCGGCGTTTTCTATGTAGGTCAGCTTCCTCCTTCCTCCCTCTTCCCTTCGCTTCTCTTCTGAAGTCCTTCTTTCTGATGGTGAGGGGAGCGCTCATCTGGCTATTAAGGCCCCACTTGGCCTAAAACTAGGGCTTTTGAACACTCTATTCTGAAACCAGAGGAAGGATGTAAGTTGCATAGACCCAGACAGTTCAATCGCAGGAATAACACGTTAAAAACGGGGGGGGGGGGGGGGGGGTGCCCATGTTCCTCCCTGCCTCCTAAACCATTTGAAGGCACTGATGAGTAAGCAATTCCAGTCAAATTAGGATTTTCTGAAAAATGGTGTCAGGTCTCCTTGATGCACTTCTGTTAGAGGGCGCTTAACAGCCTTGAAGAAAACCCCTTGCCCTGGCCAGTTTGGCTCAGTGGATAGCGCGTCGGCCTGCGGACTGAAGGGTCCCGGGTTCGATTCCGGTCCAGGGCACATACCTCGATTGCAGGCTCCCGGCCTTGGTCAGGGGCAGGTGGGAGGCAACCCATTGATGTGTCTCTCTCACATCGGTGTTTCTCTCTGTCTCTCCTTCTCCCTTCCACTCTCTAAAAATCAGTGGAAAAAATATCCTCCAGTGAGGATTAAAAAAAGAAAGAAAGAAAGAAAACCCCTCACTTCTCTGCTGTGACTTTACACCAGGACCAGGACGGCCTGGAGCGGAAGGTTGTTTGTGGTCACCCTCCTTGTAAGCTCTCAGCGGCATTTCACACTTGGCGGGGGTTGGAGGGGGCAGTGTGCCTGGAAGGGGAGCGCCCCTTTCTGGGCGTGGTGTTAGGAAGCAGGGTGCAGGGGACCTGGGTGCTTGTCCTGCCTGTCCCTCATTCACCCTGGATGGGGGCAGTCGCTTCACCCCCCTGAGCCCCAGGGATCCTAGACCAAGCATGTCAAACTCGTGGCCGGCGGGCCACATGCCTCGAGGCGGGTGGCCCACCGGCGGGCGTGAGTTTGACATGCTTGTCCTGGACCGTCTCTAAAACCATTGATGTATGTACAGGTCATTTTCCCGAACACTCCCACTGGCCTTCTGCAGCTCTTGCTTTAGAATCCGCTGAGTCAGGGCCCCCGGCTCCGCTGGAGGGGCCTGGGGGAGGGAGCTGCTGCATTAGGCTTTGCGGTGAAGACCCTCGCCCTCGCCCTTGCCCTTGGCTTCTCCTCAGCGTCTCCATCCTCATCTCCATGTCCTTGCTGTCCCGAGGTTTGGCCGCGTGACCAGGGCAGGTGCAGCGCTGGCGCGAGGCCGGTGGCCCATCTTTCTGTGTGACTCGGGCAGAGCGCTGAGAGTTCCCGGGGCAGACACCCTTCCAGCTCCGGCTTGCATTCTCCAACCCCGTCTTCATTAAAGCCCCACTCCCCGGGTAGGGCAGCCGAGAATGAGAGCGCGCTTTGTCGCCGTGCGACTTGCGGGTCGTTTCGCCAGCTCCAGGGGGACAATGCGTGTGTTCTTGTGGGTGTTTGCCAGGCAAGCAGATGTCTGGGATGTGAGGGGCCCTTCTTTTCCCGGGGCCTCGGCCCTGGCTTGCAGGTGGATAAAGATCACTGACACCTCACGTGGCGTTCCAAGTCGCTAAGAAGCATTTGCCTGCAGCATCCGCTCACACTATCATCTGGAATCCCTTTCTTTGACCAGAAAGCCTTAACTTGACTATCCCTCCTCCCCGGTGTTCCCCAGGACCGTGGCATCGCCATTCACACCCTCCCGCTGAGGGAGTTAGAAGCGAAGCCACAAGCAAAACCAGAGCATTTCTCCTGTGGCCTGCACGCGCCTTCTTACGTTCGGCACCCCCATCCCTCGGCGCTGGGGGACCCAGAACCTGCCAAATGCCTCCTCCGACACCTCTCTTCCTTCTTGGCCTCTTGTTCAAAGCCACTCTGGCTGACTTGGATGCTCCCCAAGGCCGTGAAAAGGGGCCTGTCCGCGGCGGGCAGGGGCCCAGCAGTGGAGGGGAAGGTTAGAGAACCCCTGTTGTCTGTCAGCAGAGGGAGGCACCCCCCTCTTCCTAGAGTAGCATTGCTGTTGCCAAACTGTATCTGAGGCTAAGGGAAGGGGAATGGCCCCTGCTGGCAGCGAGGCTGGGATGCTCCCAAAACAAAAGCCGCTTCCTCTCGCCCCCACCTCTGCCCCCGGACGCTGCCTCCCATCCGGGCCTCCTCGGAAGCAGGCTGCGGGGTCCAGCTCGCCAGCCTTTCTCCACTTACAGACAGCGGACAGCTGCCCCTGTTGGGAGAGCTAGCCTCCCCCACCCCCTCCATGTTTTCTGAGCTGTTTTTTCCGGCATGTGTGCAGGTGTCTCTGATAAATAAGATGACATTCCTTTCTTAACTGGCAGATTAAGCCTTTTAACTCGACTCCTCTGTCCATTAGTAATGAAATCTATATCCTACGTTCTCCCCCTCCTGGTCCCCATAAGCCAAGAAATCTATTGCCATAAGCTGGGGACTGTCCACTTACAGCACCTGCAGAAACGCCCTCATCTCAATGGGCATTCTCCCCCCGGACCACCCACGCTGAGCAGCCCCCAGGCCGCGGGCGTGGGTGGGCCAGGCTCCCCCGGGTGTCCAGTTAGGTCCCGGTGTCCAGTTAGGTCCCGTTTGGTTTTTGCTTTGGCCTGGTTAGTTCCCCCGAAGCACAAGTCCGCCTCGAGCCCTGTCACCTCTCCACCCCACTGCCTCAGGAAGACCGTCACTGTACCTGAGCTCCGACTCCTGCCACTGCAGCTGCCTTAGCGACACCCACCCACCGGGGCGGGGAGGGGTGGGAGCCAGTGCGCCCCCCCCCCCCCGCCCGCTCAGACTCCCGTCAGCCACTAGCAGATCTGCTTCCAGATTGATTTTTGGGAACCATCACGTTCACATTCCTGATTCCTGTTGTGTTTCGTTTTGTTTGGATTTCCCTGAAACTTAACGTTGCTGCCCTGAAAACCGTGTGTTTTTGCGTTTGTGTTCTGAAATCCTCCGTGCTGCTGGGTTTGGGGGGGTGGGCGGGCGGGCG
Organism: Myotis daubentonii; assembly: GCF_963259705.1. Classification (NCBI taxonomy): domain Eukaryota; kingdom Metazoa; phylum Chordata; class Mammalia; order Chiroptera; family Vespertilionidae; genus Myotis; species Myotis daubentonii. The sequence goes on along the minus strand of NC_081860.1, from coordinate 11,073,123 downwards.
GGGGACACGGGACCCTCCAGCACCGAGGTGTTTAAGATCTGCAACTAGCAATGCAATTTTTTCTAAATAACGAGGAGATTTACCTTTATTAAGAAACTATACTAAACAGCGGTGTCCTTGATCGTTTTATGTTCTCATATTGCGTTGGGGTCCTATGTTGATTCTGTGTGGTGGTAAACAAAGATCATTACAGGCGAAAACTGTAATTTTGTTATCTTTGATTCAATGGAATTTCTTTACTTAAAAAAAAAATTAAAAGACTAAAAACGTGGCGAGGCTGCATGTTTTCTGTATGGTGAGGGTTTTATATTTAAAAGGGTTCTTGGTTGTGTCTTCACCAAAGCGTGAGCTTGAAGGAAATGGGCCAAACACCAAGTTCTCGTGATGACTGGTTTTTAAAAAAATATATATATTTTTTTATTTCAGAGAGGAAGGGAGAGAGGGGGAGAGAGAGAGAGAAACATCAATGATGAGAGAGAATCATTGATTGGCTGCCTCCTCTACGCCCCCCACTGGGGATCGAGCCCCCAACCCAGGCATGTGCCCTTGATAAGGATCGAACCTGGGACCTTTCAGTCCCCAGGCTGGCGCTCTATCCACTGAGCCAAACCAGCCAGGGCTCATGATGATTGATTTTAACCCAGCCTTGCAGATTCGGGGGAATGACGAGCCCAAGGTATCTTCACAAGCCCGTCTCCCCAGGCAAGAAAGCCAAGGCCCGAGATAAGTGAGAAATCAGCGCCTTCATCAGCACAGCGAACCGTGTAGGCAAAATGTGCGGTGCGAGGTCAGTGGGGGTTGCCATGGCTGATTCATGTGCTTTTCCAGGGGAGCTCTCTGAACAGGAGAACTGAATTGGGATTGTGTTGGGTTGGTTGGGCGATGGTGGTGGTCTCTTCTCCTTGGTATCGGTCTGAATCCAAGCCCAGGCCCCCCCACCCCCCGGGCCAGGCACCAGCACAGCCAGGAGAGCTCGCATGCTCCCCACCCCGGGAGCCTGCACTCGGAGTGGTCTCGCCTCTTGGCCAGGCAAAACCTGGCGGCCCGTTTCCCTGCCGAGACCTCCACCCGCCTTAACCAGCTGCCTCCGTCAGCTAACCCAGCCTCCCCCGAGGCCCGCGTGCGGTGGCAGAGATGAATTCCTGCTTCATCCACGTGTCTCCAGAAAGAAAGCAGTCCTGGGCAGCAAGTAGTTGTCATTGAAGTCGAGTTGTGTGGGTGGCTTCCAAAAGGCTATCTTATTGTCCCTCTGCCTCTCTTTTTAAAATATATTTTTCTTGATTTCAGGGAGGGAGAGAGAGACACATCAGTGATGAGAATCATCCATCAGCTGCCGCCTGCATGCCCCCCACTGGGGACCGAGCCCTCCACCCAGGCATGTGCCCTGACCGGGAATCAAACCCTGACCTCCTGGTTCATAGACCCGTCGATGCTCAACCACTGAGCCACACTGGCTGGGCCCCGCTTCCTCTCTTACTATTATGGTGATGGTGGCCACTTGTAGGCACCCAGCGTGGAGGCAGCTGGGATTTTGAGAGGCTGAGCATGTCAGATTTAACATTAACATTCATGGTCACCCCGGCCGGTTTGGCTCAGTGGATAGAGTGTCAGCCTGCGGACTGAAAGGTCCCAGGTTCGATTCCGGTCAAGGGCATGTACCTTGGTGGCGGGCACATCCCCAGTAGGTGTGCAAGAGGCAGCTGATCGATGTTTCTCTCTCATCGATGTTTCTAACTCTCTATCCCTCTCTCTTCCTCTCTGTAAAAAATCAATAAAATGTATTTTTTTAAAAAAATTCATGGTCTTGGGACACATTCTCCCAAAGGGGACAGGGAAGGTCTGGCCCAGCCCGCCCGCCTCTTTCCTGCTCAGCTGGTCTCTGCGCGGGGAGGGGCAGTACCAGGGCATGGCCAGCAGGGGGCGGTGCCCGCCCACAGTCAGCAAACTCACTTATCAGCTCCTGGCCGCCTCAGCTCCAGATGTTGTAGGAAAACCCTCAGGACGAGGCTATAGAGTAGCTCCACTCTTTTTCGGCAGCTTTTGCTGGAGAGACCCCACAGACAGGAGGAGGGGGACACAGCTTGCCGTCGCTGCCCGCACCAGCCTGCACCTGACTGAGGGGAGCAGGCCACCCCAAAACGGAGTGGCTGCAAGCCTGCCTCCACGTGGGAAGCCCTCACTCACTGCCTGCTGGCTGCCCAGGTTCCGGTGCCCCCAGATCACTCACGCTTCTACCCCCTCCTGGCCTGTTTTCACGGCTCTTAAGTAGCAAAACTCTGCAAAGGAAATCATTATGAAATGTAGAGTCTTGGAAACAGCCTCACACACGCCATTATCCCAAAGCTTCAAAGACAGTAAGAATGTAATTGTCCCCAAGTCATCATCATCATCTTTTTTTAAACAAGATATGTATTTATTATTATTATTATTATTATTATTCCTCACCCGAGGATATTTTCCCATTGACTTTTAGGGAGAGTGGAAGAGGGAGGGAAAGTCAGAGAGAAACATCGATGTGAGAGAAACACATCGATGGCTTGCCTCCTGCATGCACCCCGACCAGGGCCCAGGCTGGGGAGGAGCCTGCAACCGAGGTCCATGCCCTTGACCGGAATTGAACCCAGGATCCTTCTATCTGCAGGCTGACACTATCCACTGAGCTGAACCGGCTAGGGCCCCAATTCTTGTTCAAGCGAATTTCCCCCGGTCTGTTGCCCCTGGACTTAGGAGGAGGGTGATGCCTGAGCTCACCCAAGCTCAGGGAGGGTCAGGGACCACAGCCTCCCCCCCACCCCCCCGGCAGCCCTTTTCCCAGCCTCTGGCTCCGGGGCACTGGGGAGAGGCCCCGGGGTGCTAACTATGGGTCGGAGGCGGGAGTGTCCTCAGAAGGCCGTGTTCTCGGCGTGAGCCCGCGGGCCGAAGAGCTGCTCAGCCACCACCTTGCCGTCGTACTTGGGCAGGGAGCCCCCAAAGTCGGTGGGCAGGATGTCCTTGTCCACCTCCTGGAAGAAGCCGGAGAGGTCATCTCCGTGGACAAAGACCTACAGGAAAGCAGAGACGGAGCTGAGCTGGGGGGCCCTAGGATGCCCTCAGCAAAAGTCACCCAACAGCCCTGGCCGGTGTGGCTCAGTGGATAGCGTGTCGGGCTGTGGACTGAAGGGTCCCAGGTTCGATTCCGGTCAGGGGCACATGCCCAGGTTGTGGACTCGATCTCCAGAGGGGGACATGCAGGAGGCAGCCGATCAATGAATCGCTCTCATCATTGATGTTTCTCTCTCTCCCTCCCCATTCCTCTCTGAAATCAATAAAAATAAAATAAAAAACACCAAACACATTGCCCAGCTGGCATGGCTCCGTGGTTGAGCATCGGCCTATGAACCAGGAGGTCGCGGTTGGATTCCAGGCAAGGGCACAGGCCTGGGTTGTGGGCTCCATCCCCAGTGTGGGGCCTGCAGGAGGCAGCCAATCCATGGTTCTCTCTCATCCCTGATGTTTCTCTCTTCCTCTCTGAAATCAATAAAAATATATTTTAAAAAATAATAAAAAAAAATAAAAATCAATGGGGAAATATCCTCTCGTGAGGATTAACAACAACAAAAGAAGCCCCATTCTCTCACCCACTCATCAGCCAATCGCTGTGCAACGCCCCTGCTCGCCCCGCCCCCTGCGCGGCCAGCTGTCACTCACCCTCTGGAGCAGCTTGCTTTTCAGGAAGGGCCTCACCACGTTGTAGGTGGTGGTGAAGTACCAGGGCTGGTGGATGAAGTGGATGGCCTTGAACCGGGCTGGGAAGGAGTCCTGCGGGGACAGGGAGTGCCCCAAGGGCCTCAGAGGTCCCCGCTTACTCCCCCATCCCTCTCCCTCCCCAAAGCACAGGGACAGCCCCCTGAAGGTTCCAGCCCCAGGCCACCAACTGGGGAGCCCTGGCTGCACCCCCCACCCCCTCCCCCCCAGAGAGGAAGCCCCAGAGGCCATGCAGCCCAGCCCTCACCCCGATGCCGCATGAAACCTCAGGGTTCGGTGGCATGAAGAAATGAAATGCGCCAAAATCAGTTTGGCTCAGTGGATAGAGCGTCAGCCTGTGGACTGAAGGGTCCCAGGTTCGATTCCCGTCAAGGGCATGTACCTTGGTTGCGGGCACATCCCCAGTGGGAGATGTGCAGGAGGCAGCTGATCGATGTATCTCTCTCATCGATGTTTCTAACTCTCTATCTCTCTCCCTTCCTCTCTGTAAAAAATCAATAAAATATAAAAAAAAAAAAAAGAAATGAAATGAAATGGTAGCCTCGCTGGGTTTGTAGGGGACCGGGCTCAATCTCCAGTGCAGGGCATGCAGGAGGCAGCTGATTAATGATTCTCTCTCATCATGTATGCTTCTATCTCTCCCTCTCCCTTCCTCTCTGAAATCAATACAAAATATATTTTTTAATAAAAAGGACTCATGACACTTATAGGAGTAAGTGAGTGTCCCGGGCGTTAGTGATATCTTCTCTCGGGATAAATTCACATTCAAAGAGACATATGCAGACACAGTGGGATTTGGGGTCAGAAGGTGTAAGTTCAACTCCGGCTTCTGCCACTATAGAGTTTTGTGACCTTGAGAAGTCACACAAATCTCTGAGCCTCACTTTCCAGGTTTTAAAAATGAAGCAGGAATGCCCTGGCCGGTGTAGCTCAATGGATAGAGCGTCGGCCTGTGGACCAAAGATGTCCCGGGTTCGATTCCGGTCAAGGGCATGTACCTCGGTTGTAGGCTCCTCCCCAGCCTGGGCCCTGGTCAAGGACGTGTGCAGGAGTCAACCAATCGATGTGTCTCTCACATCGATGTTTCTCTCGGTCTCTCCCTCTCTCTTCCACGCTCTCTCCAAGAATCAATGGAAAAATATCCTCAAGTGAGAATTAAAAAAATATATAAAAATTTAAAAATAAAAGTAAAAAATGTGGAAAAAACGAAGCAGGAAGCAGCGAGAGGATGCTCTCCGGGTAGATGAGTTCATGAACGTGAATCCCTGGCCCGCTGTCAATCACCACGCAAGTGTCTGTGGTTGGCCCATTCTCCGCTCCCTGCCGGCACCGTTAAACCAGGACACCGGGCCCTGCCGCCCCGCCTCCCGCCCTGTGCCAGGCCGGCGCCGAGGCCTCACCTGGAGCATATCCACCATCTTCCTGAGGTCGGCGGCCCGCAGCCCCGCAGCCTGCTGCAGCGTAAAGCCCCGGAAATTCTCCACGATGCAGAAGCCGTTGATCTGCGTCTCTTCGTTCTCCAGCAGCTTTTCCAGGATGAAGCAATAGGCCTGCAAGATCTGGGCACAGCGAACAGGCTGCCAGCCCGGCCGCAGCGACCAGATCCTGGCGGGGGACCTGACTGGTGCAGCCTTATCAGAGGTCACTTGTCACCCACCATCACCAGCTTAGAGCTGGGACACTCCCCCCTCTGTGAATGGGTCCCAAGAAATAACCGCAAGTGTCCAAGCCATGGTGAGATGCCAGCGTGCTTCTCCCTGTCCCCTATAAACTCCACTGCATTTACCAAGACTTTTTAAAAAATATATTTTTTTATTGATTTCCGAGAGGAAGGGAGAAGGAGAGGGAGAGAGAGAGAAACATCAATGATGAGAGAGAATCATGGATCGGCTGCCTCCTGCATGCCCCCTACTGAGGATCAAGCCCGAAACCTGGGTAGGTGCCCTTGACCAGAATCAAACGTAGGACCCTTCAGTCCGCAGGCTGATGCTCTATCCACTGAGTCAAATTGGCTAGGGTGCCAAGACTTTTTTTTTAAAATATGTTTTATTGATTTTTTACAGAGAGGAAGGGAGAGGGATAGTTAGAAACATCTATGAGAGAGAAACATCGATCAGCTGCCTCCTGCACACTCCCTACTGGGCATGCAACCAAGGTACATGCCCCTGACCGGAATCAAACCTGGGACCCTTGAGTCGCAGGCTGATGCTCTATCCACTGAGCCAAACCGGTTAGGGCGCCAAGACTTTTTTAAAATCTATTTTTTTAAATTGATTTCAGAGAGGAAGGGAGAGAGAGAGAAACATCCATGATGAGAGAGAATCATGGATCGGCTGCCTCCTGCACGCCCCCCACTGGGGATGGAGCCTGCAACCCGGGCATGTGCCCTGACCGGGAATCGAACCGTGACCTCCTGGTTCATAGGTCAACGCTCAACCACTGAGCCCCGCAGGCCGGGCAGGGCAGCGCTCTTAAGGGCTTGACCCATGGCATCGCCTACGTGTCAATGCCAAGACCTCAGGCTGCTAATGAGGCTGGAACCTGCCTGTGCTCTCCAGACCCCCTCCCCGCTCTCCCTCGTCTTTGTGGCTCTCAGCTTCCAGCCTTGGGCTGAGCCCAGCTCGTGGCCCACAGCTGTCACCCCGCTTGGCAGGGACACCAGGACCCTTGGCCAGCGGGCCCTGCCTGCAAAGCTTCTGGGTTTCCCAGCTGCCCTGGCCACCCTAGGAGTTAGTTCTCCCCCAGCTGGACAGGGCCTGGGGGCCTTGGCCGCCTGCCTCCCCCTCCCCCACCTCGCAGAGTGACAGCCCCACAGAGGCCAGGGCTGGGGGAGGGAGCCCAGCCCAGCGTGTGCGAGGGACTCGCTGACCTCGTCAAAGGTGATTTCTTCGCAGTCCCAGTTCTCGATGTTGAAGAGCATGACCACTCGGCCGTACTTGTCCCGACTGGAGAGGACGCCGGGGTAGCCGGCCTCCACGGTGCAGCGGACGGCCTCCAGGGACAGGCTGTCGAAGAGCTCGGGGTGCTGCAGCCGGAAGTGCACGTAGCCTGGCGCAGGGAGAACAGAGGGGCCCCTCAGGGAGCCAGCCCGTCCTGGGGGGGAGGGGATCCCAAGGCCTGCGTGGGACCGAGCAGGACACCCCCTCTCTGGGATAATTGCCGCGGGAATCAAGACTCAGTGGATGGAGCGTCGGCCTGAGGACTGAGGGGTCCCGGGTTCGATTCTACTCAAGGGCATGTGCCTGGGTTGCAGGCGCATCCCCAGTGGGAGATGTGCAGGAGGCAGCTGATCAATGTTTCTCTCTCATCGATGTTTCTGACTCTCTCTCTCCCTTCCTCTCTGTGGAAAATCAATAAAATATATTTAATTAAAAAACAAAAGACTCTAGGCCTAACATCATTGGTCAACTGCCCACAGGTGAGGTGGGACCCTAAACCTGAGGATGGCACCTACTGGATCTTCCTCTCTCCCACGGGCAGGGGCTCAGGTGTCTCCGTTGGGCACAGGGTGAGCTGAGTGGGGTGAGGAGAGGATAAAATCAAACCCTAAGCCCTAGCTGGTGTGGCTCAGTGGATAGAGCATTGGCCTGCAGACTGAAGGGTCCCAGGTTCAATTCCAGTCAAGGGCACATGCCCGGGTTGCGGGCTTGATTCCTAGTGTGGGGCGTGCAGGAGGCAGCCGATCCATGATTCTCTCTCATCGTTGATGTTTCTATCTCTCTTTCCCTCTCCCTTCCTCTCTGAGACCAATCCTATATAATAAAAGGCTAATATGCAAATCAACCGGTCGCTAAGACATGCACTGACCACCAGGAGGCAGATGCTCACTGCAGGAGCTGCTGCCTGGTGGTCAGTGTGCTCCCACAGGGGGAGCACTGCTCAGCCAGAAGCCCTGAGCTGCTGGTGGCGGGAGCCTCTCCCACCTCTGTGGCAGCACTAAGGATGTCAGTCGGACATCCCCCAAGGGCTCCCGGACTCTGAGAGGGTGCAGGCTGGGCTGAGGGAACCCCTCCCCCCACCCCCCGCCCCAAGTGCATGAATTTTGTTCACCGGGCCTCTAGTAAAAATATATTTAAAAAATAAAAAACGTCAAACCCTCAATGGTTCATCTCCACGTCCTCTATTTTTCCATTATGCCCTCTTATTATCTAACACTCTCAACCCCTCAACCCCTGAGCCATGCCGGCCAGGTTACATATTTTTACTTTATCTGCGTTAGTATTTTCACATTAGAATGTGAGGTGCGTGAGGGCAGCCGTTCTTGTCTGCATTATTCTCAGCCGCACCCTTTGGCCTAAACCTGTGGTCGGCAAACCGCGGCTCTCGAGCCACATGCGGCTCTTTGGCCCCTTGAGTGTGGCTCTTCCACAAAATACCACGTGCGGGCGCGCACGTACAGTGCCATTGAAACTTCGTGGCCCATGCGCAGAAGTCGGTATCTTGTGGAAGAGCCGGTATTTTGTGGAAGAGCCGGTATTTTGTGGAAGAGCCACACTCAAGGGGCCAAAGAGCCGCATGTGGCTCGTGAGCCACAGTTTGCCGACCACTGGCCTAAACCAGCAGATGGCACAGCCGGCAGTGAATGAACGTCTGGGGGAGGAAGTTAGAAGCAAGAACAGGAGACTCGGCCTGCGCAGGGCCTGCCCAGGACCCCACCCTCTGCCAGCACCATGGCCTCCATTTCTGGGGGGAACCTGTCTCCGTGGGCCAGCAGGGCCAGTCTTCGGGACCCTGCCCAACCTGGCACCATCTTCTGCCCACTCTCTGCATGAGCGTTAGGCACCTGCAGTGAGCAGGCACCCATGCCCACTCCCCGCAGAGCCCCAGAGCCAAACCCTAGCCTTGGGGGGCGGGGGACTTCTCCCCTCTTTGGGCAACCAATTTGGGGGATTTGGTTGCGGACAAAAGCGGCCACATGCTGACCTGACCGGCTCAGGGGACGCCTGCGTGGTGGTCTTGCAAACTCAGAGACCTAAAGTCACCACAAAGGATGGTCTGAAATTACACTTGAACTAAAAGCAGTGATGGTGGGCAGTTACGTCCTAGGCCGGTATCTTCCCTGACAAGGTCAGCCTTTACCTTAACGGAGCCTGTCTGTCTTTTTGCATCTATGATAACACAGGCTTGAAATGTCTGGGTAACTTGTAACTTCCCTTTTTCTGGAGTCCCTGGGGTACCACCAAATGTGCTGGGCGCCAGGACAGAGACCACAAATTCCTTCATTATCATGTTAATTGTTCCTGCATCCACCTAAGTATGTGTCTATCATTTTACTTTTTTTTTTATTTTTAAAAATATATTTTATTGATTTTTTTTACAGAGAGGAAGGGAGAGGGATAGAGAGTTAGAAACAGATGAGAGAGAAACATCGATCAGCTGCCTCCTGCACACCCCCTACTGGGGATGTGCCCGCAACCAAGGTACATGCCCTTGACCGGAATCGAACCTGGGACCCTTCAGTCCACAGGCTGATGCTCTATCCACTGAGCCAAACCGGTCAGGGGTATCATTTCACTTTTTATCCAATCCCAGGGGTTTCCCTGCTTTGCTTTCTCCCGCCTCTCTAGTCTATCACCAGTGGATTTCCTGTAACCCATCTACATCCCTCCTTTGATTGCCATGTATAAATACAGATGTCACCCGCCATTCTCGGGAGCATTATCTCAATTCGTTGAGGTTCTGCTTCCTGGCATATGTCGACAGTTTGGCTCCAATAAACTCACAAAAATTCTCTACAGGTTTGATTGTTTTTACGATAACACGGTTCTACTCATTGAGTCCTAAGACTGAGAGAGAGGAGAGGAGCCAGATCTCTAGGAATCTGGTCCTGCCCCATTCATTCATTCATTCATTCATTCATTCATTCATTGTCACAGCTGAGCGGGATCGGCCACATCTGACAGTTTTAGGGGGAAAGATAAGGCGGCTCAGAGACGCGCTGGGCAGGGAATGGGACGGACGCAGAGGGGTCGGTGTGAGCTGTGGCTGCGTGAGGGTCAGCACCACCGTCCTCACCTCCTCTCCTCCCCCAGCTTCCCAGCGTGGCCTCACCTCTGAGCAGCTGGTAGGCGCGCCCCACGTGGAACTTGCGGGCGCGGATGAATCGCAGGAAGAAGGCGCTGTCCCTGCCCCGCACCTTCTCGGCCACCGCGCGGGCCAGCTCCTGCCCGGAGGCCGCCTGCTCCCGCACCAGCTCCCGCAGCGCCCGCACCGCCTCCTCCCGCGTCTCCTCCCTCTCGTTCAGCTCGTCCTTGGCCTGGAACAAAGTCGGGTGGGAGCGGGAAGTCGCGGGTAGGTGCTGTGCGGGCCGGGACACACGCACACAGGGTGAGACCTCGCTGGGGACACCTGGTTGTATTGGGACAACATTAGGTCCATCTGTCCATCTGCTCATCCTGCCTTGTTGGCAGGACGTAGCCAAAGGTCTGGATATCTGTCATCCTGACAGCCTGCACTTGCAGGAGCCCCTGGTGAGCCCTCTGCCCAGTCCTTGAAGTCCATTGTGTTTTTCACCTCTGAACCAGGTCACGGTTTGATTCCCGATCAGGGCACATGCCCGGGTGGCAGCTCGATGCCCAGCAGGGGGCATGCAGGAGGCAGTCGGTCCATGATTCTCATCATTGATGCTTCTCTCTCTCTCTCTCTCTCTCTCTCTCTCTCTCTCTCTCTCTCTCCCTCTCCCTTCCTCTCTGAAATCAATAAAAAATATATATATTTTTAAAAAAATAGCCCCAGCCCTGACTGGTTTGGCTCAGTGGATAGAGCGTCGGCCTGAGGACTGAAGGGTCCCAGGTTCGATTCCAGTCAAGGGCATGTACCTGGGTTGCGGGCACATCCCCAGTAGGGGGTGTGCAGGAGGCAGCTGATCCATGTTTCTCTCTCATCGATGTTTCTAACTCTCTATCCCTCTCCCTTCCTCTCTGTAAAAGATCAATAAAATATATTTTTTTAAAAAAATAGCCCTAGCTGGTTTGGCTCAGTGGATAGAGCATCGGCCTGTGGACTGAAGGGTACCGGGTTCGATTCCGGTCAAGGGCACATGCCCAGGTTGCAGGCTTGATCCCCAGTAGGGGGGCGTGCAAGAGGCAGCCAATCAACAATTCTCTCTCATCATTGATGTTTCTATTTCTCTACTTCTCCCTTCCTCTCTGAAGTCAATAAAAATAATTTTTTTAAAAAAGTCCCTAATATCAGAGTCTAGGTGATCCCTGGCCGGAGGCCCCAGGTCCCGCATTGGTCTCAGGGAGCCCTGGGGGCTGTAGACTTGGATAGGCCGGCTGATGTCTGGCCAGCCCCGCGGCTGCCAGGCCTGACCTCCAGGAGGGCCCCTAGCACAGGCCAGGCCATGAGGTTCAGGACAACCCGGAGAGCTGGGGCAGGGCGCTGCCTCCAGCAGCAAGGAGGCCATCAACATCCCCCCCTTGCTGCCTCCCACACCTGCCCCCCCCGCCCCCCACACCCGGGGTCACCTCACCTTCTGCAAGGTGTGTGGGGGCAGCTCGCTGCACTGGCCAAAGACAGGCCCGTGGTCCCTGGTTGTGAGCCGCTCCAGCTGGGCGCGCAGCTGCTGTTCCTCTTCAGGGACCTCGCGGAAGGTGCCGGCCTGCAGGCGTCAGGAAAAAGCAGTGACAGGTTCCCATCAGCCTGAGCCAGCGAGCCCATCCGGCCCAAGGGGGCTGTGGGCGGCGTCCAGGGCCACAGAGAGGTTGTAGGGGAGAATGCCCATGACTGTGGGCAGACCAGGTGTGGAGACGGAGGGAGGGGGCAGGGCAGGGCAGGGGGAAGGTGGGTGGAGGGGAGCCTCAGGGCGCAGGGGTACTCACCCCCCCTGACATGCTGCCTCTAGGAGCCTGAGTCCTGGGCCTCTGTCCTGGGAGAGGGGGCCGGGGCAGCAGTGGATGGAGAAATTGCAGATCTGGTCTCAGAACCGCAGCTCTCAAACTTTCCCACGCATCACAGTCACCTGGGGCATTTGTTGTCCTTCGGCTGAAATTCCTTATTTAAATTCACATTCACATTTCATTGAGACTTAGGTGCTCAGTCTGCCAACAGGCCGGTCTGGCTCGGCCTGGAAAGTAGCCCATTGGTTTCCGTTTTACAGGCCTCTGGGCTGTGCTCGCCTCTCCCCCCTCCCCGCCCCCCCATCCCAGACTCTTCATGGTAGTCCTGGACTCCCCCCCCCCCTCCCCGCCCAGCTGGGCCCCTGGCTGACTTACCTGCCCGGCCTGCAGCTCCTCTTTGAGGCCACCTGGTTGGTGGCTGTGTCCTGGGGGAACCCTGGCCGTGGCCTCCGCCGGGGGCGTGGTCCCGTCAGCAGGCTGGGATTAGAATGTCACAAGGAACTGCTCAGGGCCCATGATTTCCTGTTAAATCAGGCTCACGGGAGGCCCAGATTGGGGCAAGCACAGCACCAGGGGGGTGAGGGGGTCGGCCCGGGTCCTCTGGAGCCGCCTCAAAGCCCTCCTTTGTGTGGTCTGCCCGGGGTTCTTGCTCAGCCATGTGGAAGCCGGGCTTTGGGGGTGGGATGTGGGCCAGCCCCATCCCCCCCTCCCTGCCCTCTCCCTCCTCCCAGGCTCCGGGAGCTCACACCCAGAGGGAGGCTTGCAGGAGGCACAGACAGATTTTAAAGGTGGTTGCCGATGCAATGGCAGCTTGGGGGAATCCAGACGTGCCACCCTCTCCCCTAGCCCCGCGGGGCCTGGCGAGGGAGTTGTCCCCTCCACGGTGAGTGCGGCCAGTGGGGAAAGGTAGCTGGTTAGGCGGAGGCGGGAGACAAGACTAGATAGGCCGACCCCGCTGCTAGGCAGTTTGTGCTGTGGTAGGAGCCTGCTCTGGGTCCAGTCGACCACTTTTTTAAAAAATTGATCTCAGAGAGGAAGGGAGAGGGAGAGAGAGATAGAAACATCAGCGATGAGAGAGAATCATTGATTGGCTGCGTCCTGCACGCCCCGCACTGGGGATCGAGCCGCAACCCGGGCATGTGCCCTGATTGGGAATCGAACTGTGACCCCGAGGTTCATAGGTTGATGCTCAACCACTGAGCCACACCAGCCGGGCCATCTCCTCTTCTTATAAGGATACTAGGCGTATTGCATTAGGGCCTACCCTGATGACCTAAATTCAGGTAATTTACCTTAATTACCTTTAAAGACCCTATGGAAAGGGTCAAAGCAGCGGTTCTCAACCTGTGGGTCGCGACCCCTTTGGGGGACCCTTTCACAGGGGTCGCCTAAATACATCCTGCATATCAGATATTTACATGACGATTCATAACAGCAGCAACATGACAGTTATGAATTAGCAACGAAAATAATTTTATGGTTGGGTCACAACATGAGGAACTGTATGAAAGGGTCGTGGCATTAGGAAGGTTGAGAACCACTGGGTTAAAGAGAATAAAAGGGGGCAGAGAAAACTTACTGTGCTTAGCAGATACCTTGCAGAAGGCTTGCAACCTTGAGCACGGCATAGGCCAGATAACCACCAGACACCTGGCATGGGGAGGAACCGAGGACGACTGGACCCTTATGTCAGAAGGACGGCTTGCAGCCAGCCAGGATTAATAAAAACCTCTCTCTCTCTCTGCATTCTCCGCCGATTCCTTCCTCAGACTCGGCCCACCTGCGCTCAGGTGCGTGAAATAGAAATCTCGTTTGGCTCAATGGATAGAGCCCCGGCCTGCAGACCGAAGGGTCCCGGGTTCGATTCCGGTCAAGGGCACGTACCTCGGTTACAGGCTGCTCCCCGGCCTGGGCCTTGGTTGGGGCAAGAGCCAACCCATCGATGTGTTTCTCTCACATCGATGTTTCTCTCTGTCTTTCCCTCTCTCTTCCACTCTCTCTAAAAATCAGTGGAAAAATATCCTCGGGTGAGGATGAACAACAATAAAATAAAATCTCTTTTGATTATGGCTGCATGTCATAGGTGCATGACCCCGGCTCACTCCGAAGCTTTCACCTATCTCCAAACACAGTCACATTCTGAGGAACTAGGGGAGAGGACTGTGACACATGAATTTGGGGGCGGGGGGGGGAGGGACACAATTAAGTGCATAACACCACTTTCAAGGAGGTCTCTCCGTCAGAGCTGGGTGATGAAGTCCATCACCAAGTGGGCCGCTCCTAAATTCTACCCTTTGGCTCTGGTGGTCGTCTCTTACGGGTTGCCCATAACAGAGCTCTTCAGGAGGCTAACAGGCCACAAGGCCCTGTCCGGGAGCGGGGCTTTCTCCGGCATCGTCTTCTCTTCGCAGCCCCTCTCCTGCCTCGGCCCTGCCCTTCCCCGTCTCAACACTCACATTCACGTCTGGCTCCTCTGGCTGGAACAACAGCAGTGCCATTGTTCGAGGAGAGACGCTGCCCTCATTGGCCCGGGCACCTGTGCCAGGCTGGGGGCAGGGACGGAGGGGGCCCGCATTTGCTGTGCCCCCGTTCTGCACTGTGGCAGGGGCCTGAGGAGCGTTATCTCACTCCTAGTCCTTCCAGATGTGAGGCAGAGTATACTCCCTCCCCCCCCATATATATGTATATTTTATTGATTTCAAAGAGGAAGGGAGAGGGAGAGGGGGAGATAGAAACATCCATGATGATAGAGAACCATTGATTGGCTGCCTCCTGCACACCCCCTACTGGGGATCAAGCCCGCAACCCGGGCATGTGCCCTTGACCGGAATCGAACCCGGGACCCTTCAGTCTGCAGGCCGATGCTCTATCCACTGAGCCAAACCGGCTAGAGTACAATCCCCCTTTTTACAGAACAGGAAACTGAGCTGAAAGCCACACAGCGGGTAAGGATTGGAGACCCCGTCACTCTA